>NC_068920.1:98320414-98646664 GCF_023091745.1 Budorcas taxicolor | reverse complement strand
GAACACCTTTTCTTAGCATCTCACAGATTAGTTCTTAGTTCTTAGTGAGAAGTTTTTGGACCTCTTACTCTTTACTCTTTTTATATACCTCTATTATAATTCTATACATCTATTATATACCTCTGGTTATATTATATTTAGTTGTATGATTACTCTTCTCTTGCTCCCCTACTCAACTGTGAATTAGTAAAAGCAGCCTTTTTTTCAAACTTTTATCCTCCCGTTGTTCCCACCACCCAGGATTCTAGCACAGTCTCTGCTCAGTTGTATATGTTAGTATATATTTAAACAAACAAACAAAAAAAATAGTGACTAAACTTAGACATAAGTTTACTCTATTGTCTAGAGTAAAAGATTAGTTATTTTTGGTTTTATTTTAAAGAAGAGGAATATAGGTATTTATTAAATTTCCAGATTGGGAAAGGTCTCATATTTAATAGGAAAAGACAGGGAGAAAAAAATCTCACAGGAAAAGAACAACAGAAAGGGAAACAAAGGAAAGATGGGGAAAAGAATTCATATTAATAGAATTTGAATGCTAATTGACATGATTATTCAGCTGCTTATTAATTAGTTAAAGAAAATAATTGTAGAATATTTGTGATTGCTTTTAATGTAAACATATTCCATATTTAAGACAACCCATGGTAAATTCAGTTCAGTAGAGTCGCTCAGTCGTGTCCGACTCTTTGCGACCCCATGAATCGCAACACGCCAGGCCTCCCTGTCCAGCACCAACTCCCGGAGTTCACTCAGACTCACGTCCATCAAGTCGGTGATGCCATCCAGCCATATCATCCTCTGTCGTCCCCTTCTCCTCCTGCCCCCAATCCCTCCCAGCATCAGAGTCTTTTCCAATGAGTCAACTCTTCGCATGAGGTGGACAAAGTACTGGAGTTTCAGCTTTAGCATCATTCCTTCCAAAGAAATCCCAGGGCTGATCTCCTTCAGAATGGACTGGTTGGATCTCCTTACAGTCCAAGGAACTCTCAAGAGTCTTCTCCAACACCACAGTTCAAAAGCATCAATTCTTCGGTGCTCAGCCTTCTTCACAGTCCAACTCTCACATCCATACATGACTACTGGAAAAACCATAGCCTTGACTAGACGGACCTTAGTCAGCAAAGTAATGTCTCTGCTTTTGAATATGCTATCTAGGTTGGTCATAACTTTCCTTCCAAGAAGTAAGTATCTTTTAATTTCATGACTTCAGTTACCATCTGCAGTGATTTTGGATCCCAAAAAAATAAAGTCTGACACTGTTTCCACTGTTTCCCCATCTATTTGCCATGAAGTGATGGGACCAGATGCCATGATCTTCATTTTCTGAATGTTGAGCTTTAAGCCAACTTTTTCACTCTCCTCTTTCACTTTCATCAAGAGGCTTTTTAGTTCCTCTTCACTTTCTGCCATAAGGGTGGTGTCATCTGCATATCTGATGTTTCTGATATTTCTCCCAGCAATCTTGATTCCAGCTTGTGATTCTTCCAGCCCAGCATTTCTCATGATGTGCTCTGCATATAAGTTAAATAAGCACGGTGACAATATACAGCCTTGACATACTCCTTTTCCTATTTGGAACCACTCTGTTGTTCCATGTCCAGTTCTAACTGTTGCTTCCTGACCTGCATATAGGTTTCTCAAGAGGCAGGTTAGGTGCTTTGGTATTCCCATCTCTTTCAGAATTTTCCAGTGCATTGTGATCCATACAGTCAAAGGTTTTGGCATAGTCAATCAAGCAGAAATAGATGTTTTTCCTGGAACTCTCTTGCTTTTTCCATGATCCAGCGGATGTTGGCAATTTGATCTCTGGTTCCTCTGCCTTTTCTAAAACCAGCTTGAACATCTGGAAGTTCACGGTTCACGTATTGCTGAAGCCTGGCTTGGAGAATTTTGAGCATTACTTTAGTAGCGTGTGAGATGAATGCAATTAGTCCCACTCAACTGGTACCTTCGTGGATATTCTTATCCTCTTTCCATACGTAGTTGGCAGATGAGTTTTTCCCATTTCCAACAGAGTGCAAAGGGACATTGAAATGTTACAGGACAGAACTGAGTAAATTCAAGACACATCCGTTTTTATATTTAACTCTACTTGTCTGGTGGATAATTTCTTTTTTTAAAAAAAAGTATTTATTTATCTAATTATTTGTTTATTTGTGGTTGTGCTTTTTCCTCCACAGCAATCAGGGGCTACTCTCCATCATGGTGCACTGGCTTCTCATTGTAGTGGCTTCTCTTGTTGTGGAGCAGAGGCTCTAGACATATAATTTCTTAATTAAAACAGAGCAGGTGATAATGAAATGTAGAAGTGGCCTTGAGATAGAATGAATTCACTAAAACTTGAGGAATTCACTGAAAACCAAAGAAAAATCTCCCCCATTATATTTTTCTAAAGTTAAAAGCAAGTTTTATGATTAAAGCAATATTTGAGACTCAAATGATTTCAAAGTATTGCTTCTTGAATCACTTTTACAAATTTCCATTTCTAAAAGCAAGGCAATAATATTTATTAATTTCAAATTTCTTACTGTTCAGATTATATTGCATGCAACAAACTGACTTTGCTATTTCCTAACCTGGTACTTAACTTTTCTTCATACTAATTTTAAATTTACCTTAACTTTTTCTTTTTTCATTTTTATATTCCCACAATTGTTCTATCCTTTTGGAGCAAAGAGAAGTCTGACTAAATTTTTTTTTTAATATTTTTTAACATTATTCTTAATGTTAACAGCTTTTAATATTATTCTTCTCTTTTCCTCTTCTCATCTGTATCTGAGCAAACAGGCAAGAAAGCCAGTTATATGCTGACCTTTGATACAGGCAACAAGTTCAAACAACTTGCAGCAACCTTCAGCTAGATATTATCCCCTAACCACCATAAAAACCCAAGCCATTTTCAGTTCAACTTGGGAAAGCTACATTGCTCCCCCCAGAAAAATCTCACTTATGAGTAGTAAGTGTGTTTTACACACATTTAGTATGCATATGACATCATCACTCTGAATATCTGAACCAAATTTTGAAGAGGTGTCAATTTTGCTTTCAGGATAGCCATAAAATAATCAATCCATCACCTACTATCAGACATCTCTGTGCTCATTGCTAGTTATGTAATAAATTATTAATAAATGGTAAAAGATTTTTTTCTTATTCTGGAGCATATAATTTTGGTCTAGTGAGTTCAGAAATAAATTTACTTGTTTAATGAATTCACACTGAACACTTTAATGGAAAGAGAGATATTATATGTTTTCAGTCACACTGCTTTGGTACTGAAAATTTTTTAAATGTTATTTATTGTAGTGAGAACACAATGAAATATATCCTCAACACATTTTTAAGTGCACAATGCAGTATTGTTGACTACATGTACAATATTTTACAGCAAATCACTAGAGATTATTCATTTTACTAATTGAAACCTTATGCCCATTGATTAGTAGCTCCCTGTTTCTCCCTCTTCTCATCTTCTGGTAACAAGCATTCCACAATCTGACTCTATAAAATTTATTATTTGAATTATCTTACATAAGTGAAATCATACAGTCTGTGTCTTTCTGTTATTGACTTATTTCACTTAGGGTAATGTCTTCAAGTTTCATTGATCTCGCTTATTTCAGAATGTTCTTCTTTTTAAAAGATGACTAGTGTTCCATATGTATATATCACATTTTCTTTATCACTCCATCTCTCAGTGGATATTTAGGTTGTTTCCACAGTTTGGCTGTTATATAGAGTGCTTCAGTGAACATCAGAGTTTTAATATCTCTTAGAGATCCCAATTTCAAGTATTTTGGATAAGTACCCAAAAGTGGAATTGTTGGCTCATATGATGTTCTTTGAGAGAACAGCATACTCTTTTCTGTAGCAGCTGTACTGTTTTGCATTCCCATCAGCTATGCAAGAGGGTTCTAATTTTTTCACACACTCATTAACCTTTGTTATTTTCTGTACTTTTAAAATAAAGACAATCCTAACAGATAGGAGGTGATATCTCCTTTTGATTTGCATTTCCCTGATGATTAGTAGCATTGAGAATCTCTTCCTGGTATCAGTTGACCAATGGTATCAGTTGACCATTTGTATGTCTTCCTTATATATTTTGGGGACTAACCCCATATCAGACATATGATTTGTAAATAATTTCTTCCATAAGTTCCCTTTTCATATGGTGTTTCCTTAGGTCTACAGAAGCTTTTCAGTTTGATGTAGTTCTACTTATTTATTTTTGTTTTTGTTTCCTGTGTTTCTTGGTGTCATATCTATGAAATCATTGCTAAGATCAACGTCATGAAGCTTTTCTCCTGTTTTCCTTTTAGAAGTTTTAGATGTTTTATCCACTCTGAGTTGATTTTTGTGTATAATAAGTTTCCAATTTGTATGTCGGTATCCACTTTTCCCAGCCCCGTTTTTTGAAGAGGCTATACTTTCCCCATTGTATATTCTTGGCAATGAATGTGAATATTTATGTACCTAGTTCTAGCTCTGGCTTTGAAAATATTTTGACTCTCAGCATTCTTGTCTGTCAAATGGAGATAATAACATCCCTTTCAAAGGTTCCTGGGAGGATTGAATGGCCAAATGTAAGTAAATCACCCAGAATAGAAGCTGAGCATACAGAAAACACAAATGTTGTTTTGCTACCCCACTGCTTCCTTCTGGCTGCAAAAGATGTATAAAATATTGTATTAAATTCTAGTTAAGAAACAACCTTTGCAATCATAATATAAATATTGTAATGAGGTTTAGGTATATACATACACCAAAATGTGTTTAACCTTTATATGCACAGTGTTGGAGACAAGAACCAAACATGCATAAAATAAAGACAGAACTAACTCCTTTATCAAGTCAGCCAAACAGACCCTTCTTTTAATAGACCAAACCATTTATAGGCACATTTAATATACCAGACACTGGGTTAAGTGGTTTATATTACTTTTTTGTTATTTAAGTATCACAGCTTTGTGAAGTGAAGACAATGATCATAACATTAATATCATTCACTAACATAAGTGTGAAATGTTCAGGATACTTTCACATATTTGGTTGAATCTTCATGATTTTACTGCGAAGTTGGTGATGTTACTCATCTCACTTTTTGGTTGAGAAAACTGAGACGGATGCAAATTACTATTATAATAGCGTAGATAGTGATTGCCAAACAGGAGTGGGATTTGAGCCCAGGTTGGGTTATCTCTTGGGCCCACAGGTATAATTACTAGACTCTACTGCAGCAAGACAGTTCAGAGATTCATTTGGTTCATTTTCTGAATCACTTGAGAAATTAAAATTCCAGCAAGTGTTTAAATAAATTGAAGCTAGAAGTGTAAGACATATGTGAAAAAGAGGTGTAAATTGACTATCCTGTGACTTTGTGGGAAGAACTAGTCTTATGCAGTGGGGAAATATTGTGGCTGCTGCTGTTACATCTGCACTCTGGTAAGGTCTTCTACCCTTCAGAGTTCTCCTATAAAAAGAAAAGTCCGTGAGGATAAAGAAAGTTTAGACTGTAAACCCCCTCTGTAGGAGAAAATACCCATGTTCTAGAATAGAAATGCCTCATTCTAAACCTCTTCTGACAGCTACTGTGGAAAGCCTCAGGCAAGACTGCGGTTCCTGATTAGAAGCTGGAAGGAAATCCCTCAAGGTACCAAGGTGAGGACCTGTAAGGGCATTGAAACTCAAGGAAAATGTCACAGATTTTACATTTTATAGTTGTTGTTGAACTTATATATCTATTTTATCTAATGGATCATTTAAGATCTTATGCCTTTTTATAAAAATGGTAGAAGAGGAAGTGTACCTTTAGAATGGATATAAAAGATTTGATAAAGTTTATTCAAAACAGTACTAAAATTCTTCAAGCTGTACCAGCCATTTCTTTTGAAAACTTTTATTGATTTCCTTCTGTGGTCCTCCTCATCCTCCCACCCTGAAAGAAACAGGATTATATTCTACTTCAACCTTTTGCTGAAATGTACTATGTTTTTCTTTATCCTTTTCTTCAATGGTATCAGAAAAAGTAGTTGTAATTTTTCTGAACAGATTATTTGATGTGATGGTATTAATTCACTGGAAATGACACTTGCTGCATCAGAATGATGTCATTAGTTTGAGGGGAGCTATCCTGGCCTTCTCCACCATATTTCTTGTCACGATCATTGCCACATAAATACAACCGTTTGTCCCAAGTACCCTTTGTCACTTCTATGCCTACATTGGTGCCTACTTTCTTGAGTAAGGTCTCAATCTTCAGACAAAAATGTTAAATAACAAAGAGTCCTGGTTGTTATATTGATTTTGCAAAACAGTTGTGCATATGTGTGTGCTAAGTCGCTTCAGTCGTGTCCAACTATATGCGACCCCACGGACTGCAGCCTGCCAGCCTCATCTATCCATGGAATTCTCCAGGCAAAAACACTGGAGTGGGTTGCCATTTCCTTCTCCAGGGGATCTTCCCAATACAGGGATCAAACTCGTATCTCTTATGTCTCCTGCACTGGCAGGTGGGTCTAACTGCTATTTTGAAAGTACCTTTAAAAGAAAATAACAAGCTGAATTATTGAAAATGTAAGCATTTCTACAAAATTATATTTAAATAAGTTTATTTTAGCCTTTTGTCTTAAAATTCTGTATTGTAAATGGAGCTAAGTCCTAAAATTTCATCATACAACAAATAAATGCTCCATTATGAATTTGGAAACCCTATCCTTTTGAAAAGTCTAAAGATTGAAATTCTCTAACCTGTGCCTAATGATATAAAAATCAAGAAATAATTCAAAATATTATAATTTTTATTCTTATTCAAAAATTAAACTCCTTGTGAAACAAGAATGTAAATGAATTATAAAATCTAGTTTTCAGCAATCCACTCTTTATTTAGACTTGTCTTTACTATAGTTGATTTTCATATGGCAGATTTATATTAGCTCAATCTTTAAATTTGCACAACTCCAGAAACAATCTTTATAAACAGTTATCTGGAGTTGGGCAAATTTAGTGACACTACAGTGTCATGTATCTTTTATTCACAGTTTCCTTAAACTTAATTACAGTACATTCACTGTAATGTAAAAAAGTTTCTGCTTTTAAGCTTTTAGAAAAAATAAGACCTACAGAAGGTATATGTACTTTATTGTAGTTACTCATTACTACCATATGTCCCTTCTGGGTCACTTTGGTAGTTTATGATACATTTTCACATATGTAAATTATTTTTATCTTTTTACATAACAGAGAAGAAAATCATAGATATATATGCATTCATAAAAATAATTCATAATGCACAACTTATAAGAGCAGACATAATTGAATTAAAACTCTTTACAAAATACAATTCTGACTTTTAGAATACAATTTTGTGATATAGACTATTATAGTACATTTTAAAATCATTAAACTACCATAAAATGCTGACTTATAAATGTAGCACTTAAGTAAATAATATTTGAAGACCATTTTCTTGTTTCAAGACGTCTAAATGTAATGATTTACCTTTAATTTTTGGCCACAATTTTTATATTTATTCCAATTAAACATATCTTTGAAGATAATAAAATATCTCCAGTTCAAAATACATGGAAGATATTTTTGAAAATAGCAATCTTGATTAGAACACAACGGTATAATGGGAAAGTTCTAAGATGTGTTACCAATTTAGTTTATTTTGAATTCACATAATTTCTCATTATTTATGGATGTTCAGTTCAGTTCAGTTCAGTTCAGTCACTGTCGTGTCCAACTCTTTGCGACCCCATGAAATGCAGCACGCCAGGCCTCCTTGTCCATCACCAACTCCCAGAGTTCACTCAAACTCACGTCCATCAGGTCGGTGATGCCATCCAGCCATCTCATCCTCTGTCGTCCCCTTCTCCTGCCGCCAATCCCTCCCAGCATCAGAGTCTTTTCCAATGAGTCAACTCTTCGCATGAGGTGGCCAGAGTATTGGAGCTTCAGCTTCAACATCAGTCCTTCCAATGAACACCCAGGACTGATCTCCTTCAGAATGGACTGGTTGGATCTCCTTGCAGTCCAAGGGACTCTCAAGAGTCTTCTCCAACACCATAGTTCAAAAGCATTAATTCTTCGGCGCTCAGCTTTCTTCACAGTCCAACTCTCACATCCATACATGACTACTGGAAAAACCATAGCCTTGACTAAATGGACCTTTGTAGGCAAAGTAATGTCTCTGCTTTTGAATACGCTGTCTAGGTTGGTCATAACTTTCCTTCAAAGGAGTAAGCATCTTTTAATTTCATGCTGCAATTACCATCTGTAGTGATTTTGGAGCCCCCAGAAATAAAGTCTGACACTGTTTCCACTGTTTCCCCATCTATTTCCCATGAAGTGATGGGACCAGATGACATGATCTTAGTTTTCTGAAGGCTGAATTTAAGCCAACTTTTTACTCTCCTCTTTCACTTTCATCAAGAGGCTTTTTAGCTCCTCTTCACTTTCTGCCATAAGGGTGGTGTCATCTGCATATCTGAGGTTATTGATATTTCTCCCAGCAATCTTGATTCCAGCTTGTGCTTCTTCCAGTCCAGCATTTCTCATGATGTACTCTGCATAGAAGTTAAATAAGCACAGTGACAGTATACAGCCTTGACATACTCCTTTTCCTATTTGGAACCAGTCAGTTGTTCCATGTCCAGTTCTAACTGTTGCTTCCTGACCTGCATATAGGTTTCTCAAGAGGCAGGTTAGGTGGTTTGGTATTCCCATCTCTTTCAGAATTTTCCAGTGCATTGTGATCCACACAGTCGAAGGCTTTGGCATAGTCAATAAAGCAGAAATGGATGCTTTTCTGCAAGTCTTTTGCTTTTTCCATGATCCAGTGGATGTTGACAATTTGATCTCTGGTTCCTCTGCCTTTTCTAAAACCAGCTTGAGAGAGTTCATGGTTCACGTATTGCTGAAGCCTGGCTTGGAGAATTTTGAGCATTACTTTACTATTGTGTGAGATGAGTGCAATCGTGTGGTAGTTTGAGCATTTTTTGGCATTGCCTTTCTTTCGGATTGAAATGAAAACGGACTTTTTCCAGTCCTGTGGCCCCTGCTGAGTTTTCCAAATTTGCTGGCATATTGAGTACAGCACTTTCACAGCATCATCTTTCAGGATTTGAAATAGCTCCACTGGAATTCCATCACCTCCACTAGCTTTGTTCATAGTGATGCTTTCTAAGGCCCACTTGACTTCACATTCCAAGATCTGGCTCTAGGTGAGTGATCACACCATCATGATTATCTTGGTTGTGAAGATCTTTTTTGTACAGTTCTTCTGTGTATACTTGCCATCTCTTCTTCATATCTTCTGCTTCTGTTAGGTCCAGACCATTTCTGTCCTTTATCGAGCCCATCTTTGCATGAAATGTTCCCTTGGTGTCTCTAATTTTCTTGAAGAGATCTCTAGTCTTTCCCATTCTGTTGTTGTCCTCTATTTCTTTGCACTGATCGCTGTGTCGGTGTCTCTCCCGAGACTGCCGAGGAGGAAGACTATGTGTGCGTGCGCTGTTCGAAGATGGAAACTCTGGGCGGGAGATAAAACTCGCAGAGTCCTCAGTCAGGGCTCTGCCTGGGGACTCCCAGTATCTCAGCAAAGCTGCAGGACTGGCGTTCAAACCAGCCTGTGAACGGTGCTATTTCTATTCCTTATGAATGTTATGACTATTAATTAGTGTTCAAAGGGAACCTTCAACAAATTTCTAACTTTTTTTTTTTAGCACCAAAAACATTTTGTATTGGGGTATAGCCAATTAACAATGTTGTGATAGTTTCAGACGAGTAGTGAAGCGACTTGGCCATACTATAGTTGTATCTATTCTCCCCTAAACCGTCCTTCCATCCAGGCTGGCACATAGCCCTGGGCAGAGATTCATGTGCTCTGCAATAGGTTTTGTTAGTCATTCATTTTAAATATAGCAGTGTGTATATGACCTTCCAAAAATCCTTAACTATCCCCAACTATGAGTTTTTTTCTAAGTCATGAGTCTATTTCTGTTTTGTAAGTTCATTTGTATTATTTTTTTTTTTTTTTAGATTCCACATATAACAAATATCATATGATATTTCTCCTTCTTTCTCTGACTTACTTTGCTCAGTATGATACTGTCTCGGTCCATTCATGTTGCTGCAAATGGCATTATTTAAACTACATTTGTTTTAATTTTATAAAATATCTTTCTTTATGTCATATATATATATATATATATATATAAACACCTGAGCTGAAACTAAGTGTAACAAAAATCATGTCAACATTAGCTTATTTTCATAAAGTAAATAATGTTGCATTATAACTTTATTTGTGGACAAACAATAAAAAGGGGAAAATATGAAGCTCCAAGTAAGAAATAAATCTAAATTCAGTGAGTTCTCTTAATTATCTTTACTATATTTGACAGCTGTGTGTTTAGTCTGAGCAACTGAGCTCACACACACCTTATAATATGGGCTTCCCAAGAGGCACAGAAGCAAAGTATCCGCCTGCCAGTGCAAGAGACAGAAGCCACAAGGGTTTGATCCTTGGGTCGGGAAGATCCCCTGGAGTAGGAAATGACAACCCGCTCCAGTATTCTTGCCTGGAAAATTCCACGGACAGAGGAGCCTGGCAGGCTACAGTCTACGGGGTCACAAAGAGTCAGACGTGAATGAGCACAGAATAGAGATGCAGATTTCCTTTTCAGGTGATGTCTAGGGGTAGTAAAATATGTTAACAAAAGTAAGATTTTTCCACGTTTCTTTTCTAGAGGAAATTCTTTTTTTTTTTAATTTTAATTTATTTATTTTTGGCTGCGCTGGGTCTTCATTGCTGCGCTGGCTTTCTCTACTTGCGGCAGGTGAGGGCCACTCTCTAGTTGTGGTACACAGGCATCGGCAGGTGGTGGCTTCTCTTATTGTGGAGCACAAGCTCAAGGGCACGTGGACTTCAGTAGTTGCATTTGCTCAACAGTCGTGACACAGGGGCTTAATTACTCCAAAGCATGTGATATCTTCCCAGGTCAGGGATCAGTGTCTCCTGCATTGGCAGGTGGATTCTTATCTACTGAGCCACCAGGGAAGTCCCTAGAGGCAACTCTTGATAGTTTTTTTAAATTGTATTCTTGTCTGGTTTTTTTTTTTTTTAAATCTCCAAACTTTCCATTATTTAGCTGTTAAATAAGATCTCTGCTACTGAGTCAGCTCTACTGTTTTCAAGATTAGATCTGATTAGTTTGCCATTTTCTATTTTGGGATCATAGTAGGAACTTTATATTTTAACCTTACTCTGAATTCTTCAGAGATTGCTTTGAAAATCTGAGTAAAGACATTTTCACAAGATAATTCTGGAAACAGTGTTTCTGTGTGATGTTACTGTTTTAGAATATAAATTAGACTTCAGAGGACTCTCTTGATGTTCAATAATTTGAATTTGCATTTTTCTTTCACAGAGATAGATAACTAACCACATCAATATCATAAACTATCTCAGAGACAATAACATTATTTAGCTGGTAGTGGCATTCTTTTTACATTTTATATATATTTTGCATCTCATTAAGAGATAGGCAGGCTTTTAGTTGTAAGTGATGGCAACCATCTTATTTGTCTCCACTATATGTTAGGATTTCAAAAAAAAAATAGAGCTTTAAAGCAGACCGATTATCATTTTGATAAATGTACACAGATTAGAGACATCCATTGAGAACTATACATTTTGGATATACATTTTGGATATAATAACAGGATTTGCCTTTTGCTGAGACAGATTCTACTTCACAAAAAACCCTAAACATTTTAATAAATTGATGTTTGAACCTCACTCTTAAATTTCTTGAGAAAAATTGAATTAAAATTTTAGTACCCAAGCAGACAAATGCTGATGGGAGTCTCTCCTGTTCAAATCGGATTGTATGCTAATAAGAGTATAAGTTATAGTTTTTGCTTCTGTTGAGAGAATGACAGCACATTGCTGAGGGTGGCAAAAACTCAGATGGTCACAAGCCAAACCTATCTCTTTACTGAGAAAGGGCAATGAGTAGCCAGCAAAGACCAGTTTGCTTTTAAAATCAAAACATCATTAACAAGCTTCTGGAGCAACCAACCTTACTGGGAATCATTGTCTACCAGGTATGAAACTTTTCATACAGATTCGATCCTCATCTAAATCTGCCCTAGAATCCCAGGAACAGTGACTTACAAGTTCCACAGGCTGCTAACCTAAATGTCTCTCGTGATCTTTATTGTCTTTCCAATTTCAGGCTTACATATTCGTGTATATTAACTCTTTTACTGAGCAAGGAACACTTTGGAAGAGAAGCACAAGAATCAAGTATATCTGTAAAGTACAAGACAGGCAAAAAACATTAGTACCAACTGTACAAGTGAGAAATCCAAGAATAGGGAAATTTAAAGAACTTGCTCAAAGTCACAGATTATGGAAATATGAACTATATTCAGTTGTATATATGAATATCATCAAGAATCAGATATTCCATACACACTAGACTACCCAGAGAAACTTTACTGTGACCCTGAAAAAATCATAGCCTGCTCAGATCTTCAGATTATGGCATTCAGCATGCAATTCTGTTATGTGATCAAGTCTCAGAAACATAAGGGCTAAAAGAGAAAGGCACTTTAATTTCTCATTAAATCCCTATAATTTTATATCAAGAAAAACAATGCTGTGTTACTGAGGGTAATCTAAGATTGTGAATAACACATGATAGTAATGAAGATTGTGAATTCTTTGAAATCTCCCCTGCAACCCAATAGCAAGCCTAAATTCTATGGTGATCGAATTAAATTTATTTTAGAACATTCATATTTTAACAAAATATTATGAGGTTTTCATTGTGATCTATTCATAATATCAATTGACACAAGTGTGCAGAATAGCACATTTTTATTCATTAAACATGTAATGAATGAGCTACTAAACTATTTCCAAAGACTCCCCCTTGAAAGCATGTCAACCTACAATATATATTCCCATTAGTGGTCATATTATTTATGCTAGGTCAATCATTACTTTATGAAAATAACATTCATAAAGATTATATTGCTACTGTGAAAGAATTCCAATATTTAAAAGCCTTTAGTAGTATTAAAATAGTCAGATTTTGTTCTCATGAACCAATGTATGTTAACACATTTTTGTTAGTGATGCTTACATTTAGTCCTGCTGAGAACTGACCTAAACTATTTGGGCAGTTTTATGTTTATCTAGTTCTTCTTTACACGTATTGGTAGCCTCTTAATGATTTGCGATAGAACCCATTGTCCAAAAAGTATAAATGAAATTATGTCTCAGGCTGAATTTTTTCATATATATAAATATTTACTAGCAAAAAGGAGCTAGTTTCTTGTAAGTTTGGAATTGGCATTTTTGTGTGCCTTCTTTGTGTCTCTGAATTTTTGGAATGTTCTATTTTCAACGCATCTAATTTTCCTACAATAAAATGATTTTTATGAGCCTCACATAATCTGTGGTTAACTGTCTTCCCAAGTTATTAGTTGTTCTTCCCAAGATAAAACACCTTTTATTTTAAAATGAGAAAAATTTTTGGGTATCTTTTATTTTTGCATATGAAGTTTCTGTTCTCTCAGCACTTTTTTCCAGGAGTTCTTTTGTCAATTCTTTCAGATTTTTTACAGAGACATCCATGTTTTCTACAATTGAGAGTAGTTTTATCTCTTCATTCCCAGTTTATAAACCTTTTCCTTCCTTTTCTTCTCTTTTCTTTTCATTCCTTTTTTTGTCTTTCCTTATTCCATTATCAAGAAGTTCCAGTACATATAGAAAAGAAGTGCTGAGAAGAGACATCTTTGTCTCATGATTGATCTTAGTGGGAAGACTTTGGGTTTCTCACCATGAAGAATGATGTTAGCTGCAGGTAGTTTTATCAAGTTGAAGCAGTTCCTCTCTATTTCTAGTGTACTGAGAAGTTATATCATGAATAGGTGTTGGATTTTATCAAATGTTTTTATCTGCATGTTGATATGTTCATATGATTTTTTTTTTCTTTTTTGGTATTTTGACATAATGGGTTACATTAATTAATATTTGAGTATTGAATCAGCTTTGCATATCTGAGATAAATCTCACTTGGTCGTGGTGTATAACTCTCTCTTGTAATTTTTTGATTCAATTTTCTCATATTTTGTTAAGTTTTTTGCATCTATGTTCATGAGAGACTTGGGCCTATATTTTTTGAGTAATTGCTGTGTCTCATTTCAGCATGAGAGTGATGCTGTTTCATGGAATGAGTTAAAAAAATATTCTCTCTCTGCTTCTATCTTTTGTAGAGATTGTAGATATCTGACATTCAAACATTTGATAGAACTCACCAATGAACCTATCTGGGCCTGGTATTTTCTGTTTGGAAGTTCTGTTCAGATTTTTACCTTTTTGTTAGAATGGAGACATCAAGTTTATTTCTAGTGAATCTGGAAATTGGAAGTCATAAATTTGGTTTTAATGTCATCAGTTTTTTGAGGGGTTTTGACTGACATTTGAATGACCATGAGAATAATTTACACTGGATATTATAGCTTAATATTATGATTTTGTCCTATTTGTGGACACGAGTCTTTTTCACTAAATTTCCAACAATTGATACCTAGGTAGTGATTGCAAAGTGATTTACCTGTCCCTTGCTCTAAACTTATATATTTGTTGAGCTCCATAATTTGAATCAAGTTTTGTTTTTACTGAAAGAATAAATCAGCTCACTAAAGAATTAGTTTTGGACAGAAAAAAGTAATAAGGATATTTTTTCTTCCCAACAGTTATAAAAATTTTGTATACTTCTATAAAACTAAGCAGCAGGCATCCTTAGATAACTTCAGTTGGCTTAGATATACAGAATAATGAGAAAATATCTATATTGACCATATGATGAGAAGAACTTAAAATCACAGCATGCAAAATGACACCCAATGAATGATTCTTCTGGACTTTATGCATGGACTTTCTTTTCATTGAAAGAGATGTGGAAACATTATCTTTCACTGTCCTTCCTGTTCTTTCTAACCCATTCAGCTTCTCCTTATTGTAAATCATCCATCCAGCTAGAAAAAAAAGTTCCCACGGGCTCACAATCATCCAAATCAAAGAGAATGTAAAATCCCCAACTATATTTTCACCTCTCCTGATGAAGCACTGAGAAATAAAAAGAGCTTTTAATGTACAATATCTATTTTAACTTTCATCTATCTAACAAAAGTTATATATGATTGAATGAAAAATATTAAATGGCCATTGAGTTCTTTGCCACAGTCCTTTGTATCACTGATTAAACCCTTTGGGAATGGTGACCTTAACAGAGCTTTGTACTGCTTAATATTTAAGGGAGTAAGGTGAAAAACGGCATTTGGTTTTCTAATGTTTTATAAAATATCACCATAAGTTGCACTAGAAACAATTATTGCTTCTTTCTTACCCTGAAGGGACAAGTTACTGAATGTAATAAGTAGTTCAGTTTTCTGAGACACATTGTAAATTGGTACTTATGATTTTTTAAAATTATCATCAGTTGAAATTGTCTCAACAGCTGTCTTCAAAGATTTGGCTACTTCAAAGGCAATGATTCATGCTCAGTTATGAAACTCAAATACAGCTCATTTACTACCTAAAATAATTCTGTGCCAAACAGAAGCTGATGTATTGAGCCAATTATCAGAGTAATAACAATCAAATTAAAAAATGAGTAAGGAATGGAAGAGTTCTGTTTGTGTGCTTTGACTTAAAAATTATTCAGCTTCTTTTTTTCTCATAGAGGAGCCCTTCTGCTGTCTTTACCTTGCAGTCATCTTTCCCAAGATTATCATAAAACAAATTCTGATATTGATTACCAGCTTCCTTTTTGGTTGGCATGCATTTGTCACAAAAATAAACCTTAATTCCATGTAGTACAGTCACTGAATTAATTAAAACACTGATTAAGGATTCTGGGGAGGAATTCAAGTGTTATATTTTAGTAATATATGTTACTATTCTTACTGTTCATGTTTATGTCAGTTAGAAGCTAAAAAATACATTAAACTTATTTTAGCAACAGACTCATATTAATTATAAATTGCTAGTGCAAATAATAAAAGTAAATCACTTTAACTGCTTGCCTAACATAACAATATACAGCAATTTCATGGAATCACTTTATGAACGCAGACAGCCTTACAAATCAGTGTGATGTGCTTTGGAACACCATATATTCATCCAACAGGGGAGCTTACTTCTAATTCAATTACAAGCTTCTTATTTATACTTCTTGTCATCCTATAAAGTATTTTTAGATAAATTCATGGGTTAATCGATTAACACAGTGATTCTCTTATTTCTAATACACTGTTAGTTGTTTAGCTTAAAAAGCAATATTAAAGTAAACCCATAGAATTAACCATGACTTTACATCTAAACAAACTGAATTGTGTTGTTATTCAATCACTAAGTCATGTCTGACTCTTTGCAATCCTATGGACTATAGCATGCCAGGCTTCCCTGTCCTTCACTATCCCCCAGAGTTTGCTTAGATTCATGTCCATTAACTCAGTGATGATATCTAACCATCTCATCCTCTGCTACCCTCTTCTTTTGCCTTTAGTCTTTTCCAGCATCAAGATCTTTTCCAGTGAGTCATCTCTTCACATCAGGTGGCCAAATATTGGAACTTCAGCCTCAGCACCAATCCCTCCGATGAATATTCAAGGTTGATTTCTTTTAGGATTGACTGGTTTGATTTCCCTGTGGTCCAAGAGAATAGTGTTAGATGAATTCAGTTATATAACTACCTACTGATGAGAACTGGGCTAAATTGTATGGGGGAAATCCAGAAAAGTGAAAACTGTTCTTGGTAAATTTGTTGGTTAATGAAGAGAGCAGAAATGCACCAAAATTATCTAAGAAACCGTGTGATAAGTTAAAGAATATGGTGCCAAATGAGAAGAACTAATCTCCAACTATTGTTGTAAAAATAACCTTTCTATAGACAAGGAAAGAACCATTTGTCATAAAGGTTTTAACTTTCAATTAACGTCCCTCACCAGGCATGGCCAGAGATAACTTGGAAGTTCTAAGTGTTTTACCTCTCTTCAATCATTAAAAATCAACACACACAAATGCACACATAGCAATACATACAACACAGATAAAAAATGAACCACATGGTATAAAGAAGGCGTTCACTAAGGTGATAGCTTAATAATAACTGGGCCAGCATAAGGCAGGTCAAAAAAATATTAGAGAGAAAAGCTCATAAATATGGCTTTGTGTCACATGCTAACTGCTAGCCAAACTTCTATTGGGGTGTGTATGCTCCCCAGACCCTCTACGGCATTTGTTGCCCAAAAACCTAGCAGTAACTGATTTTCACATGTCTTCAATCGAGAATTTCCTCTTCTGTTTCAGTGATTGTATCACACCTAACTTTTCACAGTATGATATTCTCTTTCCTGAGAATTCTGCTGCTAGTCCTTTAGTTAACAGATGTGCATGTATCAATACTGTTAGAAATGTATTATGTTATGTACATCAAACATTTGAGAAATATTTATGTATCAGGAAATACACAACAAATGGTGCTTTTATGATAGAAGGAACAAAATGAAAAATTATAGGTTTTAGTATGTTAAAAAATAGATATTTACTTAAAGTGCTAGGTGAGCACCTAATTTCTGGCAGGGATAAGAACCAAAAGAAGAAATGTTGGAGCTGAATTCTAAAAAAAATCAGTAGTTTATTAGGCAGAATTGAGGTGCTAGCCACTCTAGGTTGAGACATACAGTTCAGGATCAATGCCTGAAGCATGAACTGGGGAAATGGTATGAAATGGGGTTTCCTGTCATGATAAGCAGCCAGCACTATAACTTTTAGATAATGTAGAATCACTGAAATGTTTTACAAATGACAGTGATGTGATAGATTTATATTTTGGTAAGATAGGTCTTGCCCTATTAAAACATGATTGAGAATGAAAAAATGCAGAGCATAATAAGGACCAGTTGATATTTGAGTTGAATAACAGCATCAGGTTGGAACAAGTTAACCTAATCCAGGTTGGTTGGATTAAAAAAAAAATATGAGTCTTTGTCATATTTTTATGTGGAGTCGAAGCATCACTGAAGAATTTAGAGCAGGAAACAGTATTAATACCTAGATTAGTATTTAGAGAAAGATCTCTGGCAAATCTATGTAGGCTTAATTGGAAAGTAATTAGATAAGTTCAGTTCAGTTCAGTTGCTTAGTCGTGTCCGACTCTTTGCAACCCCATGTACGACAGCATGCCAGGCCTCCCTGTCCATTACCAAAACCCAGAGTTTACCCAAATCCATGTCCATTGAGTCGATGATGCCATCCAGCCATCTCATCCTCTGTCGTCCCCTTCTCCTCCTGCCCCCAATCCCTCCCAGCATCAGGGTATTTTCCAATGAGTCAGCTCTTCCCATGAGGTGGCCAAAGTATTGAAGTTTCAGCTTCAGCATCAGTCCTTCCAAAGAACACCCAGGACTGGTCTCCTTTAGGATGGACTGGTTGGATCTCCTTGCAGTCCAAAGGATTCTCAAGAGTCTTCTCCAACATCATAGTTCAAAAGCATCAGTTCCTTGGCATTCAGCTTTATTCACAGTCCAACTCTCACATCCGTACTTGACCACTGGAAAAACCATAGCCTTGACTAGACGGACCTTTGTTGGCAAAGTAATGCCTCTGCTTTTGAATATGCTATCTAGGTTCGTCATACCTTTTCTTCCAAGGAGTAAGCATCTTTTAATTTCATGGCTGCAATCACCATCTTCAGTGATTTTGGAGCCCCCCAAAATAAAGTCAGCCACTGTGTCCACTGTTTCCCCATCTATTTCCCATGAAGTGATGGGACCAGATGCCATGATCTTTGTTTTCTGAATGTTGAGCTTTAAGCCCTTTACCAGGGCCCATTTCTCCCATCTCCTAACTTGTTTGCCAACTATTCACAAATTGTTTCCTGTACATGGTAGTCTGCCATGATCTTCGTTTTCTGAATGTTGAGTTTTAAGTCAGCTTTTTCACTCTCCACTTTCACTTTCATCAAGTTTAGTTCCTCTTCACTTTCTGCCATAATGGGGAAGCTAATTAGGACCCATCAACAATAGATAGAATCAGGTGGCTAAAGTTGGGTAGAGTCAGTGCTTATGTAAGAAAATAACTCACAGATTTCCAACTCAAAGACTGTTTTCCTTCCTTATTTAGAATTTCCCACTTATAACTCACTTATGACTATGATATATACTATACAGGTTTACTCATTTATCTTGCTTGCTGTGTCTCTCTAGAACTGGAATATTAGCAAAGACAATTTGTCTGTTTTATGCTCAGCTCTGTATCCTAAGAATAATAATGCAAATTTGTTAATTTGAGCACCTTGAGCACCTTGGCTGAAAGCCTGAGCTGGGTGTCAAAATCATTCTTCCTTGATGGTCTCTGAATTCCTACTTTAGATTCCTCAGCTTCTGTGACATTGTCAGCATCGTTACATACCAGCAATTTGGTTGAGACTACTAGTTTAGATTTGGTAAATACCTTAAGATATAATGTGGTATACAATACCAGTTTATTAATCCAAGTTCCTCTTTCTCCTGAATTATTCATCCCTGAAATTCTCATTCTCTTGGTGATTTTCCAATGCCTTCATTTAGTTCATTATTATTCTCTTTTATGTATACATTTTTTCTAATTGCTCTTTGCCAAAGGGTGCTCACAAAAGCTAACCTGCCACAACTTGAAACAGAAGTTTCTCCCAGTCCTTTCTGATTTTGCCTGTTTATGACTCCCTTGATTCTATTTCATGGTGATCATATTCTCTGTGTTTTCATAAAACATTAGCAGGTGTAGCAAAAAGTTTTCCACTTGCTTTTGGGTAATTTGTTTTTGAGGAAGTATTCTTTTTTCAATTTGGGGATCAATTCTATTTTCTTTATGCTACATTTTTATTTTGTTTAAGTGAGCTGAATTGGTTGTCCTTTACAGTCTAAAACTTCATAGCTCATGTATATTTATTTTTTGACTAAACTCAGTTGTAAGACATGCTATCATCTCAAGTGGCAACTGAGTGGTGAAAGAAGAGTAGATAGAGACCAGTGCATTAGGAAGGACTTTCTACTGCTGTCATCACACTGGTAGACCAGATCTTTCTGTGAAGCTATTAGGTAAGAGTTGTCCCCCCTGGAAAGTACGTATATTCGTCTTTTCAGTTCAAATCACAAAAAAGACAAATCACATATTTTATTCTTATCCCATTTCAAAATTCCTGGAAAATAATCCAAACTTAGATCACATGCCTACTGCTAATTGAAATCTTAGGAGAAGGGTCTGAAAACTTACTTCACCTGGGCCAGACTGAGTATGCTTCAGACTTGCATAAATAAAATCATATTGGAAGACAACCATATCCATTTATTTAAGCATTGTCTATGGCCGGTATACACTGCCATGGCAGAGTTGAGTAGTAGCAACAGAAATTGTATGGCCCATAGAGCATAAAATATTTAGTAGCTGGCACCTTAATAAAGAGCAAGCTAAACCTTGGCTTAGGATTTCATAGAATAAACCAGGCAGCCCATCTACTGTGTGGAGTGGGGGGAAGTTCTCAGAGTTAAACAGTTAATCAATATCCCAAAAAGTACATCATATACCTGATGAGAGAATTGGTTCTTTGTTGTCATAGCCAGCAGTCTGAATCAGTATCCAAAATATCATTAGAAAGTTGATGATTTCCTGAGAAGTTCAGTGAGGTAGAGGGTACCTGAGACACAGCAGAAACAATGTTTTACACCATGGTAATGTGAGAGTAACCATGGTAAAATAGTGTAGTTCAGTTCAGTTCAGTCGCTCAGTCGTGTCCGACTCTTTGCGACCCCGTGAATCACAACATGCCAGGCCTCCCTGTCCAGCACCAACTCCCAGAGTTCAATCAGACTCACATCCATTGAGTCAGTGATGCCATCCAGCCATCTCATCCTCTGTCGTCCCCTTCTCCTCCTGCCTCCAATCCCTCCCAGCATCAGAGTCTTTTCCAATGAGTCAGCTCTTCACATGAGATGGCCAAAGTACTGGAGTTTCAGCCTTAGCGTCATTCCCTCCAAAGAAATCCCAGGGCTGATCTCCCTCAGAATGGACTGGTTGGATCTCCTTGCAGTCCAAGGGATTCTCAAGAGTCTTCTCCAACACCACAGTTCAAAAGCATCAATTCTTAGGCGCTTTGCCTTCTTCACAGTCCAACTCTCACATCTTTACATGACTACTGTGTAGAGCCATGATTTTACATGATCTTAAGAGTTTAGCCCTGGATTCTAGCTGATAACTGGAAATTAAAACAGAATCAAGATTTATGGGGAATAATAATGAATTCGATTATGCCTAAATAATATTCCATTATACAGATACTCTGTGGGCTTCCTTGGTGGCTCAGATGGTATAGAATCTGCCTGCAATGCAGGAGAGCTGGGTTCAACCTCTGGGTTGGGTAGATCCCTTGGAGAAGGAATTGGCAACCCACTCCAGTATTCTTGCCTGGAGAACTCCATGGACAGGGGAGCCTGGTGGGCTGCAGTCTGTGGGGTCGCAAAGAATTGGACACGATTGAGCGACTAACACACACACTAATGAATTAGAGTTATTCAGTGGGTCCCAGTGAAATGGTTGCACTTCAGGACAAATGAAAGATACTGGGACCTAAGATTAAAATAAAAAAAACTAACACAAAAACTCATCATGCTGCTGCTGCTGCTGCTAAGTCACTTCAGTCGTGTCCGACTCTGTGAGACCCCAGAGACGGCAGCCCACCAGGCTCCCCCGTCCCTGGGATTCTCCAGACAAGAACACTGGAGTTGAAGGTTAACAAACAAAACAGCAAACCCTTGGGCACACAGAGAACTAAAGGGCCATAGCAGACAGTTTGGGCAGCTGCCATAGGATAGCAAGATTGATTTGGGGCTGCCAAAAAATTGGGGCTATTTAAGTCTGAGTTCTTAGAAATAATTGTTCAGCTTTGTGCCAGGACTGTGCACAGCGACCCTGTACTGATTCCTCATCTCCACTGCTAAGCTTACTTTGGGAAGGAAAGGTTATATATTATGAAAAGGTAAGAACCAGTGAAAACAAAAGACATAGATGATAGCTGGATTCAATGCACTGAAATAAAGTATCTATATTTTTAGTGCAGATTTTCTGAGTTGCTGAACCTAAAAATTAAATTTTTCACTTACTTGCCTGGTTAAAATCACAGATTTTGAATCCAGTGGCCAAGTCTCTGACTGGCTAAGAATTTAGAAAGATTAATAAGAGAGCTGTCTGTCCATAACAAATATGTCTATGTGGTTTCCTTAGGCAAGAAATGAGCACTTTGGGTTCTAAAAGTTAAAGAGGCTGTTTGCAATTATAGAAAGAATATGGTATGAATGGAAACTTTCTAGACAAATAGTTACAACTGCATAAAAAAGAGTGCTTTGAACCTATCTACAAAACAGGAACAGACTCATAGACACAGAGAACTAGCCAAGGAGGGGGCAGGGCAGGGAGGGAGATGGACTGAGAGTTTGAGGTTGGTAGATGCAAACTGGTACATTTAGAATGGATGAACAACAAGATCTTAACGTATAGCACATGGGGAACTATATTCAATATCCTATGAGATGGATGAAACTGGAGCCGATTATACAGAGTGAAGTAAGCCAGAAAGAAAAACACCAATACAGTATACTAACGCATATATATGGAATTTAGAAAGATGGCAATGATGACCCTGTATGCAAGACAGCAAAAAAGACACAGATGTGTAGAGTGGACTTTTGGACTCAGAGGGAGAGGGAGAGGGTGGGATGATTTGGGAGAATGGCATTGAAACATGTATACTATCATGTAAGAATCGAATCACCAGTCTATGTCCGATGCAGGATACAGCATGCTTGGGGCTGGTGCACGGGGATGACCCAGAGGGATGTTGTGGGGAGGGAGGTGGGAGGAGGGTTCATGTTTGGGATCGCATGTACACCCGTGGTGGATTCATGTCAATGTATGGCAAAACCAATACAGTATTGTAAAGTAAAATAAAGTAAAAATAAAAATTAAAAAAAAATAAAAAGCATTTCAAAGTTAAAAAACAAAATATCCTATGATAAACCATGATGGAAAATATTTTTCTAAAGCATTTGTGAAGATAAGGAGTGCTTGTGACATAAATAAATAAGAAGCCCTACAAATGCTGTAACAGTATAAAGCAAGAGAATAAAAAGGAATGGGGAGGGCTTACACAGGATCATTTTTCTAGGCATTTCTCCTTGTATGTTTGGTGTCTTCTCTATACTCCAAAATGCTGTCAAGCTGGGAAAGAAGAACTAATAGGTGAATTAGTGAAAAAAACCTCATAATTTCAGCCACTCCTGTCTTTTATTTTACAGATGAAGAGACTGAAGCTACCAATATGGACTAACCTGATAAATGTCACAACCCCTACTTCCAAGCACAGTATTGTTTTCACTGAGAAGTATGATGTCACTTCATGGGAAATAGATGGGAAAACAGTGGAAACAGTTCAGACTTTATTTTTTTGGGCTCCAAAATCACTGCAGATGGTGACTGCAGCCATGAAATTAAAAGACGCTTACTCCTTGGAAGAAAGGTTATGAGCAACCTAGATAGCATATTGAAAAGCAGAGACATTACTTTGCCGACTAAAGTCCGTCTAGTCAAGGCTATGGTTTTTCCTGTGGTCATGTATGGATGTGAGAGGTGGACTGTGAAGAAGGCTGAGCACTGAAGAATTGATGCTTTTGAACTGTAGTGTTGGAGAAGACTCTTGAGAATCCCTTGGACTGCAAGGAGATCCAACCAGTCCATTCTGAAGGAGATCAACCCTGGGATTTCTTTGGAAGGAATGATGCTAAAGCTGAAACCAGTACTTCTGCACCTCAGGTGAGAAGAGTTGACTCATTGGAAAAGACTCTGATGCTGGGAGGGATTGGGGGCAGGAGGAGAAGGGGACGACAGAGGATGAGATGGCTGGATGGCATCACTGACTCGATGGACGCAAGTCTGAGTGAACTCCGGGAGTTGGTGCTGGACAGGGAGGCCTGGCGTGCTGCAATTCATGGGGTCGCGAAGAGTCGGACACGACTGAGCAACTGAACTGAACTGAACTGAACTGAAATGAACTGATGATGTCACTGCCTCAATTACTCACAGGTTTATTCTCTAGGTTTTTTCACATTTCAAGCCATTTCTACAGGTCATGAAGAAAAAGTCATAGTGGCTGTTTGGTTTGGAAATTTCCATAAAGCCAGTCCCACTCCTTCATTAATCCACTGGTCTCCCTCATTATCAGTCTGTCTCTGGCTTTGCACCATGATTTTTGCTTCTCTATCCCAATCTGCTGCTGCCAGGTTTGGGGGTCATCATGAAGGACATGGTAGCTTAGTGTACTTGGCTCTTCTCTCCACTAGCCATTTAAATATGGCCATTTAGGGGGGTTTTTTTTTTTGTTTTTAATTCCAACCCTGAGTACCCCTGTCTTTGTTACATATTTCTTGGATCATTAATGAGAGTCCTGTCCTCACATTGAATTTGAAAGATCCCAATGGCAAAGATCGATATTAACCAAAAACAACCTATTCTCCTAAATTCTGGATCTAGTTTGCCTATTCTGTAAAACATTGCAGTGCTGATATGTTCTTTAAAAAGCTGTATGTGACTGATCAAAATGATCAGTTAATCTTAGTCTATGACCTTTCTTAGGGTACTTTGCTGCTGCTGCTAAGACGCTTCAGTCGTATCGGACTCTGTGTGACCCCATAGACGGCAGCCAACCAGGCTCCGCTGTCCCTGGGATTCTCCATTCAAGAACACTGGAGTGGGTTGCCATTTCCTTCTCCAATGCATGAAAGTGAAAAGTGAAAATGAAGTCGCTCAGTCGTGTCTGACTCTTCACGACCCCGTGCACTGCAGCCTACCAGGCTCCTCCGTCCATGGGATTTTCCAGGCAAGAGTACTGGAGTGGGTTGCCATTGCCTTCTCCATAGGGTACTTTAGAAATGATCTAATACATATAAATTGCTTGGTGTGAAGCAAGGTGTCCCAACCTCTGCGCTAGTGACATTTGGGGTCATACAATCCTCTGTTGTGGAACGATATCCTGCGTTTAGCAGCATGTCCAGCTTCCACCTGCTAGATGCCCATGGTATACTACCAAGTCATGACAGAAACATGACTCCAGATTATTTAATGACCTCTAGAGCAAAAACTGTTGCCAATTGAGAGCTACCGGTGAAGACTGTAGCACATAGAAAGCAACTCAAGATAATTAGGGATAATTTTTATATACAAAGGTATGTAAAATACAACACACACATTTTAAGAATATAATTTAATAAGATTTTTAATAAATTTATATATCAATATAACCAAAATCTTAAGACAAAAAGTTTCATCTCCACAGAAAGTGCCTTCATTACCATTCCAGTCCACTTCTACCCTTCATAGGTAACCATTTTTCTTATTTCTATCACCAGAAAGATTTTTGCTTATTCTTGAGATTCATATAATTAGAAATTTTATATATAATACTATATAAATATATAAGTTATAAAATGCAGATTATTAGTCACTTATACAAATATTTTCTTCCAAATTATAGCTACCATTTACAATTTCTTAATTATTATTTGATGTAAAGACTTAAGTTTGAAGTTCATTTTATTTTTTTCTTTTATGATTAGTGTATTTTGTGTTCTCTAAGAAATATTTGTCTTCCCAAAGTCCCAGATATAGTCCCTTAAATGTTATTCTAGAAGATTTATAATTGTGACACAAGATTTGACCTATGAAACATCTCAAATTAATCCTGTTATAATGTAAAGGTAGAGGTTCACTTTCCCCCATATATTTGTCAAGTTTCTTCACCAACACATGATGAAAATTTATATTTACATTTATATTTATATCCCCCCCATTTAATTTGATGCCTTTGCAGGAAATTGACACTGTATGTCTGTCTGTCTCTAGCTGCTATTAAGCTCTTTAAATAAATTTACTTTTGCTTTCTTCTTTTTATCATTTTTAGTTCTCTGCTGACATTTTCCATCTCACGATTATGTCCATCTTTTCCTTCACATCTTTGAATATAATTGCATAGGTTTTAATCACTGTCTATAATTCCAACATCTCAGTCATCTTGAGGTCTTTTCTATTTCTGTTATTATTTTTTAAAATATGGGTTACATTTTTATCATTTCTAATATGTCTAGTACTTTCTATTGTATGTTTGGCATTTTGGGGTGCTACATTGTAGGAATATAGGGTACACTGTCTTCCTTTAAATGGTGCTGAGATTTATTCTGACAGACAGTTAAATTTATGGTGATTCTGATTGGTCTGGAAAGGCTTGGTTTTAGGAGATGGCGTATTTTAGTTTTTTCCATAGTTTTAGGGCATGGCACTTAACCTAGAGCATTATACTTAATCCTACAAGGTGTTTTTTCTGGAATTTCAATCAGTTGTTCAAAGTGTTTAGTAATATTTCTCCAGTCTAAGCAGGCCAGAACTCCAAACTCTCAAATAACTATATCATTTCTAGTATCTTCTTTATCTCTCACAGCTATGACACTTTCTCCTTACAAAGCCTGTTGCATAGCCCAGCCTTCCACGAAGACCTCAAGGAACCCCTATGCAGATTTTGTACTAGCTAGTACAGGGATATGCAAATTCGAGAAACTCCAGCAGCTCCCAAATCCAACCTCTGCCTCTTTAGCTTAGTGAGTTCATCCTGCTCTACCTGGGCTGAATGTCCCACGTTCCAGTTTATAAAATATTCCAAAGCAGAATTCCAGAGGAAATGTGGGATTCAATTCACATGTTCCTCTTAAGAATAGCAATCTTGTACTTGCTGTTGAACAATTCCTGAAAATATTTGCCTTATATATTTTATGGTGGTTTATGGCATAAAGATAAATAGAGTAGCAGTTTATCTGTCCTGAGCAGAAATGGGAAGTTCCCTGATATTTTTTAAAAATATGTTTTACTCATTTTGAATGAAATGAAAATTTATTGTAGAATCATTAGAAAATATAAAAAAATTGTTAAGTCTCTGATTTAAAAGATTTATAGAAACAGTATGTAGGAAACAGCAGTTAATATTTTGGTATCCAAAGGTTTTTCCTTCTTCCTTCTTTTCTCTAAAAAAATATTTAGAGAAATATGGGTCCTTAAGGCATTTAGTCATAGAGATTTCTTCTTACTGCTTACTGTCCAATGTTCAGTGCAGTTTTATTGACTTAAAGTAGAAGTCATCCATTACTTTTGCCTATACATCTTACATTCCTTCGTTTTTAGTAACAGTATCTCTGTTCTTGTTTTGGCAATTATCTGATATCTTAATGAAATTGTCACTTAACTAGTGTTGTATTCCCATGATCAAGGAGTAAGCTTGTGGTCTGACTTTCATCACTAAGCCTTATTCTCTTGGGAGGTGATAAATACAGAAAATGTTTGGCATAGATTTATCCAGTTTCAGACTATAGGCTACTGATTATTGGTCCTGCCACCTGGATCCTGGAGTTGCTCCCTTTGATGTATGTTGCAAAGTCAATGGTTTCCCTTGATTTTTTTTTTTAACTGCTAATTTTTAAAACTAATTTCTGGCTTAGTTTGGCCCAGTTGTCATTGTCTGTATCTTGCAAATGAAGAATCCTAGATAATACAAAAATTGGTCTTATAGTGGGCCAGAGGTCTTCAAGAAAATGTTGAATTGATTCCTGGCCTGAGATGTGATAAAAGGCACCGTCTCAAATTGTAAACTGTAAGAAAGATAGTAAGGTTGGATAGTAAGGAAGATAATAAGTAAGCTTTAAGTTTGCAGTGGTGTAGAACAATAAGATGGAATGAGAGAACAGTAAACTAAAATCACATAAATCCTTTTGTCAAGATCTATAATGAAATTTACGTGCATTTTGAGGGTTAATTTGAAAATACTGAAAGAATTACTTGGGTTTTCTAACCTTTGGCTAAGATAGGGAAACAATAATGACAACAAAAGAAACAAAATGACAAACAAAACTTTCAGAGAATCAGTTTTTGAGATGCAGAGTTGAAAATCATTTGAGTTTATAGAGTTAACATGAAATCTAATCTGGAAAACATAGCAGTGGCCACAGGACTGGAAACAGTTTGCATTACAATCCCAAAGAAGGTCTGTCAAACTATGTTCAAACTACCACACAATTGCACTTATTTCACATGCTAACAAACAACTGCTGCTGCTGCTAAGTCACTTCAGTCATGTCCGACTCTCTGCAACCCCATAGACAGCAGCCCACCAAGCTCCCCCGTCCCTGGGATTCTCCAGACAAGAACACTGGAGCGGGTTGCCATTTTCTTCTCCAATGCATGAAAGTGAAAAGTGAAAGTGAAGTCGCTCAGTTGTGTCCGATGCTTAGTGACCCCATGGACTGCAGCCCACCAGGCTCCTCCATCCATGGGATTTTTCCAGGCAAGAGTACTGGAGTGGGGTGTCATTGCCTTCTCCACATGCTAACAAAGTAATCCTCAAAATTCTCAAAGTTAGGCTTCAACAGTACATGAACCAAGAACTCCCAGATGTACAAGCTGTATTTAGGAAAAGCAGAGGAACAAGAGATCAAATTGCCAACATCCATTGGATCATCGAAAAAGCAAGAGAATTCCAGAAAAACATCTACTTCTGCTTCTGACAAAACTAAAACCTTGACTGTGTGGATTATAACAAACTGGAAAATTCTTCAAGAGATGAGAATACCAGACCACCTTACCTGCCTCCCGAAAACCTGTATGCAAGTCAAGAAGCAACATTTAGAACTGGACATGGAACAATGGACTGTTTCCAAATTGGGAAAGGAGTATGTCAAGGCTGTACATTGTCCCCCTGTTTATTTAATTTTTATGCAGAGTACATCATATGAAATACTGGGTTGAATGAAGCACAAGCTGGAATCAAGATTGCCGGGAGAAATGTCAATAACTTCAAATATGCAAATGACACCACCCATATGGCAGAAAAGGAAGAGGAACTAAGAGCCTCTTGATAAAAGTGAAAGAGGAAACTGAAAAAACTGGCTTAAAGCTCAACATTCATAAAACTAAGATCATGGCATCCAGTCCCATCACTTCATGGCAAACAGATGGGGAAATAATGGAAACAGTGACAGACTTCATTTTCTTGGGCTCCAAAATCATTGCAGATAGTGACTGCAGCCACGAAACTGAAATATGCTCACTACTTGGAAGAAAAGCTATGACAAACCTAGACAACATATTAAAAGGCAGAGACATTAGTTTGCCAGCAAAGGTCCATATAGTTAAAGCTGTGATTTTTCCATTAGTTATGTATGGACATGACAGTTGAACCATGAAAAAGGCTGAACGCCAAAGAATTGATGCTTTTGACCGGTGGTGTTGCAGAAGGTTCTTGAGACACCCTTTGACGGCAAGGAGGTTAAACCATTCAATCCTAAAGGAAATCAGTACTGAATATTCATTGGAAAGTTGATGCTGAAGCTCCAATACTTTGGCCACCTGATGCAAAGAGCTGACTCACTAGAAAAGACCCTGATGCTAAGAAAGATTGAAAGCAGGAGGAAAAGGGGATAACAGAGGAAAAGATGGTTGGGTGGCATCACCAACTCAATGGACATGAGTTTGAGCAATCCCAGGAGATGGTGAAGGACAGGGAAGTTGGAGTGCTACAGTCCATGGGGTCACAAAGAGTCAGACATGACTAAGTGACTGAACAACAAAAATGACAACATGAAAGCTAGTATGTGTGTGTGCTAAATTTCTTCTCTCAAGTCCAGCTCTTTGCAACACTATGGACTGTACCCATCAGGCTCCTCTCTCCATGAGATTCTCCAGGTAAGAACACTGGAGTGTGTTGCCATGCCCTCCTCCAAGGGATCTTCCCAACCCAGGGATCAAACCCAGGTCTCCCAGGTCTCCCAGGCAGATTCTTTACTGCTGTACCACTAGGGAAGCCCTAAAGAAATCTAATGTATCAATCAGCAAAGAAGCAAATTCCACCAATCAGACTGAGGGTTCTGGGAAGATGAATGCATTTGGATTATTTCAAACTTTCAGGAGAAAGCTGATGTGTTCTCTCTTACCCCTAATCTCACTACTAAATTAGTAATCAGATTCCAAGATCAACATGTTCTATATTTTATTTGTCATGTGAATCTGTCCCAATTATGTCTTCACCACATTCCCTCAAGAGATCTGTTTTTCGCTTATAAAGGCTTTCAGTTAAGTTCAGTTGAGTCACTCAGTCGTGTCCGACTCTTTGCGACCTCATGAATTGCAGCACACCAGGCCTCCCTGTCCAGCACCAACTGCCAGAGTTCACCCAAACCCACATCCATCGAGTCAGTGACTGCCATCCAGCCATCTCATCCTCTGTCATCCCTTTTTTCTCCAGTCCCCAATCCCTCCCAGCATCAGAGTCTTTTCCAATGAGTCAACTCTTTGCATGAAGTGGCCAAAGTACTGGAGTTTCAGCTTTAGCATCATTCCTTCCAAAGAACACCCAGGACTGGTCTCCTTTAGAATAGACTGGTTGGATTTCCTTGCAGTCCAAGGGACTCTCAAGAGTCTTCTCCAACACCACAGTTCAAAAGCTTCAATTCTTCAGTGCTCAGTTTTCTTCACAGTCCAACTCACATCCATACATGACTACAGGAAAAAGCATAGACTTGACTAGACGGACCTTTGTTGGCAAAGTATAAAGGCTTTAGGGGGCAGGTTAATTAGCGAAAGCACAAGATTATTGAAAAAGTAGGGTAAAATAAATTTTTATAATGGCATTTCATTGGTTGTTATCTTTACACTAAAAATATACTGGAGGGAGTTGAAGTCTCAGTGGAGGTGGGAGGATCCCAGGTGGCTGATCTTCAGTTCAGTTCTTAGGAAGTGAAAATAGTGGATGTGACTACAAGAATAAGCAACAGGACGAGAGGGATAGTAGAACGCTGGTGAACCAATAAAAATCTCTGCCCAGGTTAATGGTTCATGGGGTTCCTAAGAATGAAATCATTATATCTCTAAGATCATACTTAAATTACATACCCAAAACACTCCAGATGTGGCCAACTAAAGAATAGACCTGATATAGCAAACCCAAGAATTATGGACCCTCAACCATTATTAGAGCTGAGGCAGTTCATCAACCAAGCCTTGTATGAGCCTTAAGTTCAGTTCAGTTCAGTAGCTCAGTTGTGTTGGACTCTTTGTGACCCCATGAATCGCAGCACGCCAGGCCTCCCTGTCCAGCACCAACTCCCAGAGTTCACTCAGATTCACGTCCATCGAGTCAGTGATGCCATCCAGCCATCTCATCCTCTGTCGTCCCCTTCTCCTCCTGCCCCCATCCCTCCCAGCATCAGAGTCTTTTCCAATGAGTCAACTCTTCACATGAGGTGGCCAAAGTACTGGAGTTTCAACTTTAGCATCATTTCCTTCCAAAGAAATCCCAGGGCTGATCTCCTTCAGAATGGACTGGTTGGATCTCCTTGCAGTCCAAGGAACTCTCAAGAATCTTCTCCAACACCACAGTTCAAAAGCACCAATTCTTCAGCGCTCAGCCTTCTTCACAGTCCAACTCTCACATCCATACATGACCACAAGAAAAACCGTAGCCTTGACTAGACGGACCTTAGTCAGCAAAGTAATGTCTCTGCTTTTGAATATGCTATCTAGGTTGATCATAACTTTTCTTCCAAGGAGTAAGCGTCTTTTAATTTCATGGCTGCAGTCTATTTTAGAAGATAGATCTCAATAGAGAGATGCATACAAATGCATATAGTGAATTTCTCTGTAGCCTTCCTCCAAGGAGCCCTGAGCCATTCTCCTAGGAAACTAGGCCCTTGGAAAGCTGTCCTTTGGTTTCTTTGAAAGTAAAATGAGGCAACTATTTTAACTGTCAAACAAATTGCTTTGAGGATAAGAAAATCATTATACCTATGAAGTACATAGAATAGTATCTGGTTCATAATATGAGCTTGATGATGTTAGTCTTTTTTTTTTTAATTTTTATTTTTACTTTATTTTGCTTTACAATACTGTATTGGTTTTGCCATACATTGACATGAATCAGCCACAGGTGTACATGAGTTCCCAATCCTGAACCGCCATCCCACCTCCCACCCCATATCATCTCTCTGGGTCATCCCAGTGCACCAGCCCCAAGCATCCTGTATCCTGTCTCGAACATAGACTGGCGATTCGTTTCTTACCTGAGAGTATATATGTTTCAATGCCGTTCTCCCAAATCATCTCACCCTCTCCCTCTCCCATGGAGTCTAAAAGTCCGTTCTATACATCTGTGTCTCTTTTGCTGTCTCACATAGAGGGTTATCATTATCAATTTTCTAAATTCCATATATATGTATTAGTATACTGTATTGGTGTTTTTCTTTCTGGCTTACTTCACTCTGTATAATCGGCTCCAATTTCATCCACCTCTTTAGAACTGATTCAAGTGTATTCTTTTTAATGGCTGAGTAATACTCCATTGTGTATATGTACCACGGCTTTCTTATTCATTCATCTGCTGATGGACATCTAGGTTGCTTCCATGTCCTGGCTATTATAAACAGCGCTGCGATGAACATTGGGGGTACACATGTCTCTTTCTATTCTGGTTTCCTTGGTGTGGATGCCCAGCAGTGGGATTGCTGGGTCATAGGCAGTTCTATTTGCAGTTTTTTAAGGAATCTCCACACTGTTCTCCATAGTGGCTGTACTAGTTTGCATTCCCACCAACAGTGTAAGAGGGTTCCCTTTTCTCTACACCCTCTTTAGCATTTATTGCTTGTAGACTTTTGGATTGTAGCCATTCTGACTGGTGTGAAATGGTACTTCATTGTGGTTTTGATTTGCATTTCTCTGATAATGAGTGATGTTGAGCATCTTTTCATGTGTTTGTTAGCCATCCATATGTCTTCTTTGGAGAAATGTCTGTTTAGTTCTTTGGCCCAAGTACAACTTTATAACCCTTGCTCTCCTCAGGAAATATTTCACATTTGTATTTCATGAAGTCTTTGCTGTTAGCTATAAAAAGAATTATTTTTTTTTCAGTGTGCATGCTCAGTCATGTCTGATTCTTTTCCACCTCATGAACTGTAGCTCACCAGGCTCCTCTGTCCACGGGATTTTCTAGGCAAGAATACTAGAGTGGGTTGCCATTTCCTCCTCCAAGGGATTTTCGTGACCTAGGGATCAAACCCACATTCCTTGCGCCTCCTGCATTGGCAGGTGGATTCCTTACCACTGTACCACCTGGGAAGCCCCAAGAATGAGTACTTAAAGACAATTTGAAGCACCAAACTGGGCCATAGTGAAAGTTGTGTCATGGACATTTTTAAAGTCCCTCAAATTGTCCGATGCTTTATTAGAAATCTGCTTTCCTAGAACTTTTATTGGCCCTGTTGCTAATGGTTTGTTTCACATCCTTGACTCCCAGAGAAGGTAATCTCCCTCCTCTAAAATCCAGTACAGCAGCACTCCTTTTATACCTCTCCTTGCATTGTATTATTAGTTGCTTCTGTGTGTGTTTCCTCTAAAGATGAGCTCCTTAAGATCCAAGGGAAATCATTATAGAAGACTTGGTGGCAGGAAATCAAGACTAAACTCCATACTCCTCCATTTAACAGCCTTTGTATTTTACTCCTGCAAGCACCATTTTCCTTATTTGCAAGTGCTAATAACAATGTAAGCCTAATTCCTGTTCGTACCCTCACATTGTTATATGGTGAAATGCTAAGAGCACTTTCCTGAGTTTGAACTTATCTCCACCACCATCACTAGCATTGTGGCCTAGCTACACTCCTATCCACACTCCCAGTGTTTCTGCTTCCTCGTCTTTGATGCAGAGTTGAGATGGGGCCAACTCATACAAAGCACTGAGAGCAATGCCTAGCAAGTAGTAATTACTCAATATATGTTAAATTACTATTGAAATAAATAAGTTAATATACATGTAAATATTTCATAAACTGCTAATACAAATATTCATTACTAGGATGAATTGTTTTAAAGTGTCAATAAATTGATGGGTTAATTAATGAACTTCTTAAACTATATGATATGTATTAATTTGTGAATATATTTTTTTTTAACCAGGGCAAATTGGTGCATTTAAAGGTCAGATCTGTTTTCATAACTTTGGTTTTAAGACCGAAATAGTGAGCTCCAAATTCACACTTTGAAAAAATTAAAGATGATTACATCTAGCCTTGAAAACCTACTCCCTCAAGATATCCTTGACTCAGAGAGTCAGGATCTATGTTTACAACTGGAGAGAACTGGTTCTCTCTTCACCTTATGCTCTCTTATTATAGTTATAACATCTACAACTGCCTTTTCCCATAGTTCTGAGGTGGGAAATATTATCTCACTGTGTTTTTACATAGTTGAATGCAACGGTTTTTCTTCCTTGAAAAATAACATTTGTTTAACATGCCTGATGTTTTGGAAAGGAATTTAACACAATAATAAAACTGTCCTTACATGTTACTATTAATATTTTTAAAAATCACTCCTCTATAAAGCAGTGCTTTTTTCTATTCTCAAAGACTGCATGGTATTTAAGTAATTTGCAGTATAACACTGAAGTGGTGTTTTATATGCAACTTAAATAACTTTTTATGTTTTAGTCCATGATTTTATATAGTGTCCTACTGACATTTGCTATCCATATTTGAAATATCATGTTATTGCTGGTTTCATAGATTGCAGTTATAAAATAGTATGCAAGATTGGACATTTACCACAAATCTCAAAAGCTGTAGGAGGAAATAGGCTCCAAAATGTAATTTTTTTAACTACAGTGAAGCAGGGATTTCAGTAAATTTCCTTTTTTCAAAAACTACTGCTAAAATTGCTCACCATTTAGAATAACAAGCAGAACTAAACTTCTAATTAGTAGCCAATTTTGAAGTAATTCAGAGCACTGTTTTTTTATAAAGTCTTTTGAAATATAAATATATCTTATTCTAATGGAGCTTATGATTTTTTAATCCAATTTAATTTTCTTGATTTTACTTGTATTAAAATGTTCAGAAATAATATAATGAATTATGTTATCTGTTAACAAGGACTTCCCTCATAGCTCAGTTGGTAAAGAATCTGCCTGAAATGCAGGAGATCCACATCTGATCCCTGGGTTGGGAAGATCCCTGGAGAAGGAAATGGCAACCCACTCCAGTATTCTTGCCTGGAGAATCCCATGGACAGGGGAGCCTGGCAGGCTACAGTCGTGGGGTCGCAAGAGTGGAACACGACTTAGCAACTAAAGAGACAGAGAGAGAGGGAGATCAATTAACGTAATGACATCATGAGGCTGTACTATGTATCTATAATCTCTATCTCTCTTAAATGCTTTCTTAACAATACTTTTTGTCAGTCTACAGAAATATTCTTATGAGTCATACCGATAAAACCCAGGGAGATCTCTAAAAATTTCATAAAGTGCAACAAACTAAACTGAATTGACTTATTCTGAATCTTTCAGAAAGATGGTTTCCAGGTTTCCAGTTTGGACTTTCATTTATCGCAAACATTTATTTTTATTTTAATGACCAAACCTTGCCTTTATATATATTTTTCTTTAATATACCATTTTTTACAAAACAAATTCTCAGCCAGAATATTAACTTAAACAGAGGAATAAGATACCATCAAGTATAATAATACAAAGTTTGCTTTTTGAGATAAATATTGTGTCTGGAATTCTTTTTGGAGCAGGCAAAGTAAAAATAACTAAAGCACGCTTGCATGCTAAGTTACTTCAGTTGTGTCCAACTCTACGTTATGACATGGACCATAGCCTGCCAGGCTTCTCTGTCCGTGGGATTCTCAGGCAAGAATAGTGGAATGGGTTGCCACTTCCACCTCCAGGGGATCTTCCCAACCCAAGGATCGAACCTGAGTCTCGTACACCTCCTGCATTGACAGGTGGATTCTTTACCACTAGCATCACCTGGGAAGCCCAGCTAAAGCATGCTGATGCTAAGTCATGTCAGCCGTGTCCGACTCTGTGGGACCCCACAGACAGCAGCCCACGAGACTCCTCCGTCCCTTGGATTCTCCAAGCAAGAACACTGGAGTGAGTTGCTATCTCCTTCTCCAATGCATGAAAGTGGAAAGGGAAAGGGAAGTCGCTCAGTCATATCCGACTCTTAGCAACCCCATGGACTGCAGCCTACCAGCCTCCTCCATCCATGGGAGTTTCCAGGCAAGAGTACTGGAGTGGGTTGCCAGTGCCTTCTCTGAACTAAAACATAGATGAAAGTAAATAACAAAAATACACAGGTGCTATTTTAAACTAAATATGAGTCTTTATTTACTTGTTCTTACTTCCCCTCTGAATCTCATGAAAATTGATCATATTAAAAGTCCCGTTCAATTTTAAAATAAAAAGCATCACAATTAAAAGCAGCTTGCATCACAAACTATTTTAGTTAGACTACGGGGCTTGGTGGTATTAAAGGTCTAATTTGACTTATGTGTTAACCAGCTTCCAAACTGGGCCCCAGTGACTTGCACTTCTTGGTAGCCACATCGTTGTGTATCCACCTGGTATCAGCTTTGGTCTCTGTGACCAACAGAGTACAGCAGACATGACTCTACATCACTTCTGAGGCTAAATTATTGAAGCATGGTGGCTTCTAGCTTGGGAAAGCTCTCTGATTTTCTCTCTTGGATCCCTCAGTCTGGAGAAAGTGAATTACCAGACCATCACGATCCTTAGAAGAGGCCCATGTGGTGTAACTAAACTCTCTTGCCAAAGTCCTCGTAAGTGGATTTAGACACAAATCCTGTAGCCCTAACCAACTACAGCCCTAGCTGTTAGTTGTCTATTACTTCATGAGAGCTTTGGAGCCAGAAGAACTGACTTGAGCCATTCCTAGATTCCTGACCTTCAGAAAAATATGTGCGATGATACACTTTTTAAAGTGGCTGTGTTTGGGGTCATTTGTTATAGAGCAATAGGTAAGGAATACAACTCACAAAAGGAAAACAAGGCCCCAAATTTCACACCTTTCACAGTGAATCAGGATCAATGAATTGGCCATAGATAATTAAATGGCTTGAGACCCACTGGCAAATCATTTTGGTCTAAAAGGAGAATTTTTTCTTATGCATACAAAAGTAACTCAACTACACTATTAAGCTCTCCCAACAACCCCCTAGGAAGGCTCTCTGAGGGGCTCCCAACCTCTCCTGCATTCCCTAGCCCTTCTGTGTACACATTTATCTCTATTATATTAGAATTATTATTTTTTTATCTTCAGTCTTCGTGGAGATATCTTGAAGGTAGAGACTTTCTTTTTACTCATTGTAATTCCTGGTATATAGTAGTTACTTGATATACCTCAGCCAAATATATATCTAAATTACCATACTCTAGTTATCCTAAGATCCAAGCAAGTAAAAATTAATACTTTTAAAGTTAAAGGAAGTGTCATCATAAACACAGTTTATACAAAAAGGAATCAGACAGTCTTGAAGGATATTTTCCAGACTCTGGCTGATAATAGTCTTAGCCCCCAGGTTCCACGCTTCCCTGTTCCAGACTGTCCTGAATGCATGCTGACAAATCTTACTTGTCTATTTCCTGTTTTTCTCTACCTACCACTCTTCTCTTGACAGATTTCCTTTGCTCTAATCATGTGATTCAAGAATACATTTAAAGGACTCCCCCTTATGCCAATCCACATTTTAAAAGAAAATATCTTAGAAGCAGAACTACATATACACATCCCGAGCTGAGCTACCTAGCAATGTTGGTGTGAACTTTTCACAAATCACTTCAGCTTCCCACCCTGGAACACCTGGATTTCATGTCTATTATCAGTTACCTTGGTATATGGCACATTCAAAGCCACTGCCGTAGGAAACTGAACCATCCCAGTTACCCTCCACATCTGTCAAATATGTAGCCAGATGAATCATCCGTTTTATATTGGAAACTTCAATATAAATTGATATTTCATTTTATTTAGATAGAAATGACATTTCTGATATTTTAGATTGGGTCATCATTGACTCTTTACAAGCCTGGGTCTTAATATCTATTTAACCTAATATCTAATTGATAAAATACTTGGGATTATAATTCTACCATCTTCTTTTCCTGAAGATTTGCAGATTTCCTAACTTAAACTGAGCAGATAGCAATTTGTGTTTCAGTTAATGACCTATTTGTGTGTTAGATGTGAAGATTCTAGCAGTGACTTATTTCATTAATTCACTCATCAGTTCAGCAGCAATAACCTTCAGTCACGGGCAGCAATAATGATTTCTGAGAGAAGCTAATGCTAGAAGCCTCTAGCCATGTTTGCAAATAAGTCCATGTATCATGGCATTCAAAGATTGATCCACAGAGGCACATTTGGTGATTTTTGCAGCGTAGCTTGCAGACAGTAATTTTTCGAGAGCAGAATGATTGATTAAAGAGAAGAGAGACTAATCACAGTTTCCTCCAGTCTTTAAAAGACTATGAAAGATGAAGTTCTGCATACCATACAACTACAACTATCCAAAATTAGCTCATCTAAAGCCAAAGTAGTAATATCAATTATCAGGTATTATATTTATTTTATTTACCACGACATCTAAAATTAGTGTTGAAGAGCAGGTCACTCATTTGGAAAGAAAAATGGAAACCAGAAAGTGACACAGAAATTATTTTCAAAATATTTCAGGATCATTGGCCTGAAAATTCCTCTCCAATCGATTAACTGATAATGACATGGATAAGCATTTGGCTAAAGGTAAAATGGATGCCTTTTTAAAGAAAAATACAAATAAGCCTGCATTTTCCAGACTCTCTTTGCTTTAAATAATGACCAAAATATGTTAGTTCTTCTAAATTAAAAGTCACAATTTTTATTAATATCTCAATACTTATAAGCATCCTTTAGTATTAATATTTTGAATGCTATGAAAATAAACACTTTTTCTCCTTAGTTTAATAACCAAGGCTTGTAGATTAAGGCAAATGAAGGTCTGTTTCAATGGAGTTTTGAGATCAGCTTTGGTGTCTGAGCCCATTTTTGGCTTTGCTTATGTGTATGTTTTTGTGCTCATAGTTTTTCATTTAAAAGTAGAAAACTGCTTCATATGAATACTTTTATAGCATTGAGAATAAATCTATTGAAACAAATGGTTTCGAAAATGAGGTCATCTGGATGCTAATAACCTGCAAATTCATATTTGTTCTGAAACTGTTCTCTAAACTTCATAAAAGCAACTATCTATTCGACATTTCCACCTTGATGCTTAAACTCATTTGAAACTCAACCTATCCAAAATAAAACACACATTCTCCCTGTCCACCTCATTCCTTCTCTAATCAAAGCTGCCAGACAACCATCATGACCTCTTAAGCATTCCTTCAGCACATACTCATGCTCTCTTCCAGTTCTTCTTCTCCCTGCTGTTTGCATGCATGTGTGATCAATTGTGTCTGACTCTTTGTAACCAAATGGACTGTAGCCCACCAGGCTCCTCTGTCCATGGGATTTTCCAGGCAAGAATACTGGAGTGGGTTGCCATTTCCTTCTCCAAGGGATCTTTCCTACACAGGGATTGAACCTGTGTCTCTTGCTTCTCCTGCAATGGCTGGCAGATTCTTTACCTGGGAAGCCCAAAAGAGAACGAACTACATGGGAACACTGAATTGCTCAGTGCATGCGTGCTGAGTTAAGTTCAGTCACTCAGTTGTTTCCAACTCTCTGAGACCCCATTGACTGCATCATGCCAGGCTTTCCTGTCCATCACCAACTCCTGGAGCTTACTCAAACTCCTGTCCATCGAGTCAGTGATGCCATCCAACCATCTCATCCTCTGTCATCCCCTTCACCTCCCACCTTCAATCTTTCCAAGCATCAGGATCTTCCACAATGAGTCAGTTCTTTGCATCAGATGGCCAAAGTATTGGAGTTTCAGCTTCAACATCAGTCCTTTGAATAAATATTCAGGGCTGATTTCTTTTAGGATTGACTCGTTGGATCTCCTTGCAGTCCATGAGACTCTCAAGAGTCTTCTCCAACACCACAGGTCAAAAGCATCAGTTCTTTGGTGCTCAGCTTTCTTTATGGTCCAACTCTCACATCCATACATGACTATTGGAAACACCATAGCTTTCTTTAGACAGGCATTTGTTGGCAAAGTGATGTCTCTCCTTTTTAATATGTTGTCTAGGTTGGTCATTACTTTTCTTCCAAGGAGCAAGTGTCTTTTAATTTCATGGCTGCAATCACCATCTGCAGTGATTTTGGAGCCCAAGAAAATAAAGTCTGTCTCTGTTTGCAATGTTTCCACATCTATTTGCAATGAAGTGTTGGGACTGAATGCCATGGTCTTAGTTTTCTGAATGTTGAGTTTAAAGCCAACTTTTTCATTCTCCTCTTTCACTTTCATCAAGAGGCTCTTTAGTTCTTCTTCACTTTCTGCCATAAGGATAGTGTCACCTGCCTATCTGAGGTTATTGATATTTCTCCCAGCAATCTTGATTCCAAGTTGTGCTTCATCTACCCTAGAATTTCTTATATCCAAGATCTGCAAAGAAGTTAAATAAGCAGAGTGACAATATACAGCCTTGATGTACTCCTCTCTCAATTTGGAACCAGTCTGTTGTTCCGTGTCCAGTTCTAACTGTTGCTTCCTGACCTGTGTACAGATTACTCAGGAGGCAGGTCAAGTGGCCTGGTACTCACATCTCTTGAAGAATTTTCCACAGTTTGTTGTAACCCACATAGCCAAAGGCTTTGGCGTACTCAACAAAGCAGAAGTAGATGTTTTTCTGGAACTCTCTTGCTTTTTCAATGATCCAATGGATGTTGACAATTTGATCTCTGGTTCTGCTGTCTTTTCTCAATCCAGCTTGAACAGCTGGAAGTTCACGGTTCACAACTGTTGAAGCCTGGCTTGGAGAATTTTGAGCATCACTTTACTAGCATGTGAGATGAGTACAATTGTGCAGTAGTTTGAACATTCTTTGGCATTGTCTTTCTTTGGGATTGGAATGAAAACTGACCTTTTCCAGTCCTGTGGCCACTGCTGAGTTTTCCAAATTTGCCAGCATATTCAGGGAAGCACTTTCAGAATGTCATCTTTTAGGATTTGAAATAGCTCAGCTGGAATTCCATCACCTCCACTAGCTTTGTTTGTAGTGAGTGACACTTCCTAAGGCCCACTTGACTTCGCATTCCAGGATGTCTGGCTCTAAGTGAGTGGTCACACCATTGTGGTTATCTGTGTGATGAAGATCTTTTTGGTGAAGTTCTGTGCTCTTTCCACCTCTTCTTAATATTTTATGCCCTGTTAGGTCCATATCATTTCTGTCGTTTATTGTGCCCATCTTTGCATGAAATGTTCCCATGGTATCTCTAATTTTCTTGAAGAGATCTCTAGTGTACCCATTTTATTGTTTTCCTCTATTTCTTTGCATTGACCACTGAGGAAGTCTTTCTTGTCTCTCCATGCTATTCTTTGGAACTCTGTATTCAAATGGGTATATCTTTCCTTTTCTCCTTTGCCTTTCACTTCTCTTGTTTTCATAGCTATTTGTAACGCCTCCGCAGACAACCATTTTGCTTTTTTGCATTTCTTTTTCTTGGGGATGGTCACGATCACTGCCTCTTGTACAATGTCATGAACTCCCATCCATAGTTCTTCAGATGCTCTATCAGATCTATTCCCTTGTATCTGTCACTTCCACTGTATAATCATAAGGGATTTGATTTAGGTCATACTTGAGTGGTCTAGTGGTTTTCCCTACTTTCTTCACTTTAAGTCTGAATTTGGCAATAAGGAGTTCATGATCTGAGCCACAGTCAGCTCCCGGTCTTGTTTTTGTTGGCTGTTTAGAGCCTCTCCATCTCGGCATGAAAAGGCATGCATGCTCATTCCTGTCCAAATCTTTGTGATCCTTCTGACTCCCTGCTGTCTGAGTCATCTTGTAAAGATGAAAATCTGATTATACAGTTGGTTCTGAAAACTCAGTTATCTGTTTCTCTATTGTTCTTAGATTCTTTTACATTTGATTGGTGCCTACAGATAAAAGACTCGTATATGCACATTCAGAAAAGCAAGCATACTTTTTAAATTTTTTTGCATTTTATTAATTTTTTTATTGCACTGGGTCTTCATTGCTGCGTGGACTTTCTCTAGTTATGGCAAGCAAGGGCTACTCTTCCTTACAGTGCACAGACTTCTCATTGTGGTGTCATCTCTTGTGGAGCACAGGCTCTAGGTACTCAGGCTTCAGTAGCTGCATCACACAGGTTCAGCAGTTGCAGCACACATGCTGAGTTGCTCCATGGCATATGGAATGTTCCTGGACCAGGAATTGAACCAGCGTCCCCTGCATTGGCAGGCGAACTCTCAACCACTGTACCGCCAGGGAAGTCCACAAGCTTGCCTTTCACTCTCCTTGTTCCTTCATCCTTTGGTTCATGAAGGAGAGTCAGTGATGGGTGGGAAGAGCATTGCTCTTAGATGAATGTAGACTGCACAGTCTCCCTCTCTAGCAGAGGCTAGTACCTCTAAAGGAGGGTAAGAAAAATAAGAGTTAATCTCATAGTATGATAGTCCTCAAGACTTTGGCTCATCTTCAAACCAAGAGAGAGAGAACCTTGCCTTAAGCTGGTCCTAGTGTTGTCAGCAGAGAGCAGAGTACAATGGGACAGGATTCTCCATAAATGAGGCACAGTTGTTCTCTGCATATGAGGTAATCTGCTATAGCCAAAGTTCAAGAAATTTTTACTGAATATTCCCAACTTCTTGACTCTCATCTTCATTATGAGTAATTAGTACTAATTCTCATTTTCTCAATTTTATGCCCAAGACTTCTATTATTTAGCTAAAGCAATCTGGGTAAAAGTTTAAGATGGTCTTTTTTCCTGATGTAAAAAACAGCCAGGCAAGCCAGTACTGGTATTTCCTCCAAAAACATTATTGTATTCAATATCTCGAATTGCCTTTAGGACAAAAAAAATTCTACCATGACTTATAATCCCCCTGTTTTTTCTTTTTCTTTTTTTTAAGTTTCTAAACAGTTTTATGTTTCTTTTAATCCCAGATTTTGCAGATGTCGTTGGCTATGCAGGAGATAACTCCGTTTGCCTTCATCTAGTTAATACATTCTTCAGGTCTCAGGTTTATAGTCATTTCCACCTGCAATGCAAGAGACCCGGGTTCGATCCCTGGGTTGGGAAGATCCCTTGGAAAAGGAATGTGTATGCACTCCAGTATTCTGGCCTGAAGAATTCCATGAACTGTATAATCCATGGGGTCGCAAAAAGTCAGACACGACCAAGTGACTTTCATTTTCTCTTACCTTACCAAAATGAGATCATATTTCCATATTGCCTGACGGTAAACATGTCTGCTGCAAAACATTCACTTCTGTGTTTATACATGTGGTTATTTAATTAATGGCTATCTCTATTATTAGAATGTAAGTTCCATGTGGCCACAGGCCACATATACTATGTGTGGTGTCTTATATAAAGTGTATTCAATGAGTATTTTTTAAGTGAATCAATTCATTTAAATAAGAGAGTAAAAAATAATCGGATCTTATAAAATCTTTAAACACATATAGCAAATGCAAGAATATAATTTCTACTCAGGTGTTGGTTTTGGGAGTTTTTGTTGTTGTTCAGTCGCTCAGTCGTGTCCAACTCTTTGCAACCCCATGGACTGCAGCACTCCAGGCTTCCCTGTCCTTCACCATCTCCCAGAGTTTGCTCAAACTCATGTCCATTGAGTCGGTGATGACATCCATCTCGTCCTCCGTCATCCCCTTCTTCTTCTACCTTCAGTCTTTCCCAGCATCAGGGTCTTTTCCAGTGAGTCAGCTCTTTGCATCAGGTGGCCAAAGTATTGGAGCTTCAGCATCAGTCCTCCCTGTGAATATTCAGGATTGATTTCCTTTAGGATTGACTGGTTTAATCTTCTTGCAGTCGAAGGGACTCTCAACAGTCTTCTCCAACACCACAGTTTGAAAGCATCAGTTATGGAAAAACAAATGCCCTTGTTATATACCATTTAAAATATATAACTTAGTAGAATATGAGGGAAAGAAATATGAATTATCAGAATTGTGCATATAATTACTCATGAACCCTAATATTAATTTTAATCTCTAGGGTAAATACTATTTTAATATCTAGAATTAAATGGAATAAAGCAAAATCACTGTTTTCAAAATAAGTGTGATATCACTTTTCCATTACACAGCTTTCACCAGGAACTGGAGTGAGTGAAGGCATTTATGAAATTTCAAGTGTATTGATAGACTCAGTCAGGACTCATCTTCACATTAAAATACCGCTAAGAAAATATTTTTTAAAGCATATAGCATATTAGAAGGGCCTATACTACCCACTATAAATTGTCCAGTTAATGCACCAGTTACAAGAAACAAAAAATAAGAGCAGTTCCCTTATGAAAGACAGTTTTGAACACTATTTCTCCTTTCCCTCCAATGAAAAACATAGTAAAGATAGAATTTTTTGAAAGCTAATCCATTTGCAACATACAATAGCTGAAGCCAAAAGGGATTTTGACAAATAGCATGGCTTTCCCAGCTTTTCTCTGCTGTGTTAAGAAGAATTTCTTTCACAACACAGTTAAAGCCTATTTCACTACATAACCAAATGCTCAAATGGACTCTGAGAAAGAATTTAATGTCAGAGAAAGCCATTGTCCAGTGCAAAATCAATGACCTGGTCAAGTTAAAGACATATTTTAAACCCGATTACATCAGATGGTAAGTCTAATGAAAACATTCAAACTGTTACTGTATTAGTCATAAATTCAGCCACCAGTGTTAAACATCATTAGTTTTGATTGCTTGGGGATTCAGAAATTCATATTTATGAAATATTGTTTTGTGGAACACTGGGAAGAGTTTTTCACTTCTTTCCCATAATTACCAAGAGGAAGAGGATAATACTGCTTCCATTGACTAGATTATAGAAAAAAATGTTAAAAACAAGGCACAACTATGCAAAGACATTAAACTCTAAAAGCATATAAAATGAACTTGAAGAAATTGAGTGCTCTGCTAGAGATGAATATGTTATTTGGTGATCATATAATATGGAAGACAATATTTAGATTCAAAAATACAACCTAAATTAATAGATTTAAGATGATGCCTGTCTTTTTAAGGTGTTCAGTAATAGATAAATGAAATTAACATTTTAGGTGTTATAATATTTCTTTATTTTAATGTTAAAATTGTATTAATTCTGCCTAGCCTATAGCATAGAGCTTTTGTATTTTACCAAGAAAATGATTTCTTGAAATGTGATTTGTTATATCATTTTAGAATACTGATGAAAATGCTTAAACCTGGTAATTTAGCCTGGTAATTTAAGGGTATTTAAGTTCTTATTTTTAATTTAATATAAAGAATAAATATTATTTACTTTGCCTGATATACTTTGCCTATATAAAGATAGAAAACTTTGGATTTTTCATTTCTTACCTTTTGAGTTTGCATAATACTCAGATCTATTGGTCTCTTCTCTCTTTTCTCTCCCTCCTTTCTATGTACTTTATTGGTAATAGCCTTCAATTTATTTTTAGGAAGAGCTATAAATTGTCTCACAATTCCTACCCACCTCATTTTTGTTACTAAACTAGACCCTTTTTCACCTCAGCAGGGAAAGATATTGTGTTATGACAAAGTGGTGTATGAAACAAAATATATGGATATTGATTTCTAAACTCAAGATCCACTGTTTTAGAAAGGTAAAGAGGTTGACATCTGAGCACAATATATTCTCTCATTGCTGGTGACCATTACCTCCCATTACAAAATGAGGTTGTCCCGGGTTCTATCATAAATTTTCTTTAGTGTTTGTAACTCAGCTATAAAATAGGCTCTGAGACAGAAATTCAGCACATGAGGATTCAGCTTGGGGTGCTTTATTTTTTAATTCAAGTTTAGTTTAAATTGGTTCAACTATTTCTAAACAAGAAAATAGTAATAAAAAAGCAAATATGGGAGTGCAGCATGTCTGGCTTTGCATTCCTGTAACAGGGACATTCATTTCTTTTCTAAAATACAGTTTGGGGATTGTTTGTTGGAGACACAATTGTATCAACTAAGAGAGAGATTAAAAATTGTTGAATACACAAGAAACTAACAATTCAGCACATTTAGATGAAAAATAATAATTAACACATCCATGTAGGCATGTATTCCTTTATTTATTTTAAGATTAAGAAGTCCCTGTATAGCCACTGTCAATTTATCAGGTAGATAAATACTTTTTCTATTAAATAACTTTGCATAAAGTTGGTGACAAACCTAGAAGAAATGCAAAATGTTCATTTATATTGAGTTTCATTTTTAAAAAAAATAATTTAAAGTCAATTCAGTATTGGCTAAGGTTATTCAAACTATGTGATCCTGCCTAATTTCAGTAAATAATTAACCAGAAAATGCTATATATATAAGAATATTATATACTAATACATAATATAATGTTACATTTATAGATTTATTTCTCTCCAACTTTACATCTGTACTGGAGTTTGGAGAGACTAATTGCATAAATTATAAGAATAAAAATGCGAATTACAATAAAATTCCTCTTTCATCATGAGGTTGTATACTGACAGATCATTAAATCTCTTCTAGACCCAAGCTTAGTAGGGGAACTACTTTACATTATTTATCCAGCAATTGGGAGCAATTTAACTGTGCCATTCACTCTTTCCATCCTCTAGTTACTTCTGTCTAATCCTATTGGGTAAGATCATAATCACTGACTCTGGAACACAGAACAACTCAAGGACAACATGAGAATCAAATTCATCGGTTTTGATGCGAGACCCCTAAATTTGCTTGCTATGATCCCTAATAGGAACGTAATGTTCAAAATCCCTCAAGCTAGGCTTCAACAGTATGTGAACCAAGATGTTCAAGCTGGATTTAGAAAAGGCAGAGGAACCAGAGATCAAATTGCCAACATTCGTTGGATCAGAGAATTCCAGAAAAATGTCTACTTCTGCTTCGTTGACTACACTAAAGCCTTTCACTGTGTAAATATAAAAAACTGTGGAAGATTCTTAAAGAGATGGGAATATCAGACTGCCTTACCTGCCTCCTGAGAAACCTGTATGTAGGTCAAGAAGCAACAGTTAGAATGAGACATGGAACAACAACAAAATTGGGAAAGGAGTATGTCAAGTGTGTATATTGTCACCCTGCTTATTTAACTTACATGCACAGTACATCATGTGAAATGCTGGGCTGGATGAAGCACAGCTGGAATCAAGATTTCTGGGAGAAATATCAATAATCTCAAATATGCAGATGACACCACACTTATGGCAGAAAGCAAAGAGAAATTGAATAGACTCTTGATGAAGGTGAAAGAGGAGAGTGAAAAAGCTGGCTTAAAACTCAGCATTCAAAAAATGAAGATTATGGCATCTGCTCCCATCATCTCATGGCAAATAGATGGGGAAACAATGGAAACAGTGACAGACTTTATTTGCTTGGGCTCCAAAATCACTGTGGAGGGTGACTGAAACCATGAAATTAAAAGATGCTTAGTCTTTGGAATAAAAGCAGTGGCAAACTTAGACAGTGTATTAAAAAGCAGAGACATTACTTTGTCTACAAAGGTCAATCTAATCAAAGCTATGGATTTTCCAGTAGTCATGTATGGATGTGAGAACTGGACCATAAACAAAGAAGGCTGAGCACAGAAGAACTGATGCTTTTGAACTATGGTGCTGGAGAAGACTCTTGAGAGTCCCTTGGACAGAAAGGAGATCAAGCCAGTCAATCCTAAAGGAAATCAGTCCTGAATATTCATTGAAATGACTGATGCTGAAGCTGAAGCTCCAATACTTTGGTCACCTGATGTGAAGAGCCTACTCATTGGAAAAGTCCCTGATGCTGGGAAAGATTGAAGGCAGGAAGACAAGGGAATGACAGAGGGTAAGATGGTTGGATGTCATCGCCAGCTCAGTGGACATAAGTTTGAGCAATCTCTGGGAGGTGGTGAAAGACAGGGGAGCCTGGTGTGCTGCTGTCCATGGGGCCACAAAGAGTCAGACATAACTGAGCAACTGAACAACCACAACAGCAGCAATCCCTGTAAACACCAACTTAATACCTTTTATTTTTTTTAATATACTTTTTTTTTTAACTTTACAATACTGTATTGGTTTTGCCATACATTCACATGAATCCACCCACTATGGACACCAACTTAATACCTTTTAAAATCTTTGGGTTGAAAGACTATATGGCAGGAATGAAAGAAAATTCAGCCAAACAAAAATCCTAACACCTAGTGTTGACCTGGGTCTTTTTGGACCCATGCTTTTGCTGCCTCTGCTTTTCCTATACCAGTCTATATCTGATTTTCTGCCCCTCTGATATTATACAGCCTGCAATGTATTTAATTTGACTTGGATAACCTCTGCTATTTGATCACTGCCTCTCATTCATTAGATATAATCTCTGCCCTTGGACTCTCAGTCTCTGGAGTATCTCCTCACTTTCTTTCTCCCTTTTCATTCCTTTTTTTCTTTGGTTCTGTAGAATTAGCATTCAAATATCAGTATAGCACCTAACCTAAACAGACTTCTGATATTTCTCACCAAACACATCACTGGATCTACAGAGGTGCTGATAGAAAGCAGAAGAAATACATTGGTGTTTCAGTTTTGGGGTGCAAAAGTAAAGTCCCACACCTTTCCAAACCTTGAATAATGCTTTTATATGCGATTTTTCATCTATGCTTTTGACTGAAAATGACCTGCAATTCTCCTTTTCCATAATCTCTTCCTCCTATTTTGTAAGCAAGATAAGCAAGTTGTAAGACAAGTAGTTGATTTTTCTTTCTATTCTCTTGAAAGAATTTATGTAAGATTGATATTTATTCAAAAACATTTGGTAAAACTTTTTTGTAAAATCATCTGCTTTGAAGTTTTCTTTGTGGAGAATTTTTTTGTTTGTTGGATTGATTGGTTTCTTTGTTTTTATTAAGGATTTAATTTCCTTAATGGTTAGGAGAGAATTAGGATGTCCTACTTTTGTTGAATTTGTTAAATGTGTTTTTGTTGGATTGATGGGGAAAAAATTAACAAGGAGATTAATTAAATGGATTTTCTGTCAAGAAAATATTCCATTGTGATTCACAGTTTCAGCAGGCAAATGAGATCAGTTAAGTTGTGAGACACTATTCTCAGTGCCAACTAGAAATTTTTGTCCTAAATCAGTAATTTATGGTATTTAAAGATTTGTGTAAGCAAAAACCAAAATGGTATGCATACACCTAAAACAACTATATAGAGGGAAGGCAGCTTGAAGAGGCAAGCTGGAGCTAGATTTTATGATTTTTTACAGCCCATATTTTTTTTAAAGTTTTTTTAAGACCATTTTTATAAAGTCTTTATTGAATTTGTTACAATATCGCTCCTGTTCTATATTTTGGTTTTTTGGCCCAGAGGCATGTGGGACCTTACCTCCCCAAACAGGGACTGAACCTATACCCCCCTGAATTAGAGAGCAAAGTTTTAACCACTGGACTGCCAGGGAAGTAGCATAACCCATATATTTTAAGAATTATAGATATTCTCTAAAAAAATAAGATTTATAAACATTTAAAATTCTTTAAAATAAAAACTGTATATCAAAGATTCTTATCCACAGATGACAGTAGGATTACCTATGGATACTTTATGCAAACATTGATGCACACGCAGTCCAAATCAATTAAAAGAGCAACTTAGGAGTTGAGGCTTACCATCTGTGTTTCGTAGAAGCTCCAAATGATATTAAAATAAAGCCAAATCTGAGAACTACTGATTTAGATGGATTGGTGATTGCTCTCAAGACAAAATATGAGGGTTTGAAGTATTATATTTTTCATTGGTGGACTATGATACATTCACAGTAATGTATGGGGCTGAAATATGATTTTCATGTTTCATTGATACTGTTACTGAGCACTTTCTATTATTATAATTCAAGATATTCAGAACAAAGCAGTGAATATTGTCTAGCTTCCTGGTTTTATGGAGTATATTTTTGGGTTGTGCTAAAGGAGGAGTAACAAAGAAAGGTCAGGTATTGATAAGCGCACTTATTTGGATGAAGGAGTAGAAATTGTAGGCGGACGATCAGGAGAGTCCTCTCTGGGAGTTATTAACTTACATTGAAGGAATGGGAAGGGGGATTCCTTGATGGTTCAGATGGTAAAGTATCTGCCTGCAATGAAGGAGACCCAGGTTTGATCCCTAGGTCAGAAAGATTCCCTGGAGAAGGGAATAGCAACCCACTCCAGTACTCTTGCCAAGAGACTCCCATGGACAGAGGAGCCTAGTGGACTACAGTCCACGAGGTCACAAAGAGTTGGACATGACTGAGCAACTAAAGCTTTCACTTCACTTTTAAGGAATAGGAAAGAAAAGGCTGCAATGGGCTTGTAGCAAAAAGAGATGGCACAATAGTAGGTAGAAGTCACCTGATAGCAGGTTTTGTAGTTCAAACCAGTGAGTTTGGTTTTCATTCAGATCTTTTAACTCAGGGGTGTATATAGTCTGATTTATACTAAAAAAAATGGGGCCATCCTGGGTATAATGTTAAAATAAATTGAAGATACTAAGTGAGAATAGGTTCTCATATAATGGGTGAGTTTAAAAAAATTTTTTTTTATTGGAGTATGGTTGATTTACAATGTTGTACCAGTTTCTGTTGTACAGCATAGTGACTTGATTATACACATATAGACATTCTTTTCCATTATGATTTATCACAGGATCTTGAATATAATTTCCTTCACTATACAGTAGGACCTTGCTGTTTATCCTTCCTGTATATAACAGTTTGCATCTGCTAATCCCAGTATTTCCCTGTCCTCCAAACCCCTCCCCTTCGGCAACCACAGGCTTGTTCTCTGTGATTCTGTTTGTCTTTTGTGGATAGCTTCATTTGTGCCCTAGTTTAGATTCCAATGATAAGTGATATCATCTGATATTTGTCTTTCTCTCTGACTCACTTAGTGTGATAATCTCTATTTCTATACATGTTACTGCAAATGGCACCATTTTGTTCTTTTTTATAGCTAATATTCTATTGTATATAGGTACCACATCATCTTTATCCATTCATTTGTCAATGGACATTTAGGTTTTTCCATGTTTTGGCTATTGTCAATATTGCTGCTATAAATATAGGGTTGCATGTATCTTTGTGAGTTATAGTTTTGTCTAGGAATTAGGTGGTTTTGACTTGGGTTGAAGGGTGCAAGCATGAGATGAGGTGGGTGGATGCAGAATATACTTTGTAGTTTGACCTAACAGGACTTGATAAGGAATGTCATACAGAAACTGAGAGAAAGAAGGGAATAAAAATGACTTCTAAATTTTTGGTTTCAGCAACAGGATAGGCATTAAGATGGTAGAGACTGAAGGAGAGGAGAATTATGTGAAGAAAATGAAATCAGGAGTGGAGTTTTCCAATGTCAAGTTTGAGATTCCTAATAGAATTTCAAACAAAAATGTCCAATGGGTGTTGGATACACAAGTCTAGAATTCAAATCGCAGAGACAAGCCTGAAGTAGAAGTTCTGGAGTCAAACATATTATGATAATTGAGGGAAACTGCCACTGAGTGAAAGAATGAAAGTCATGGGAAAATTGAATCACAGCGACTGTACAGGTAGGGTTTCTTCCCAGAGAATAAAAAGACAAGGGAAAACAGAGCGTTTGGGATTGGCTTAGCAATCAACCAGTTCTTAGGAAGAGTTTGGGTACACACAGAAGTCAGAAGTCAAGAAAAATTTGGAGAGAGTTGTCAAGAAGCAAAAAGATAATGAAAAACACTGAGTCCTAACTCACCAAACAGACTGAGGAAATCTGCATATAGTCTTAAAAATGTTTATATTGGAGCTTCTTTCTTTCTGATGGAGCTGAAGTCAATTCTGGAAGTCCATGGCCCAAAACTGAAATAAGGAACCCAAACAAGTGGATTACTGACTAAGTTAATGTAGGTGGAAATTAGGATAAAAGGATTAAAAAAAAGGAAATTAGGATAAAAGGATAGATAGTTACAAGATACTTAGGAACCTGAAAGATGTGCGCTAATCAGATATTTCAGTATAAATATTTAATTTTGCACTTCACAAAATTCTATAGACTTGGTTAAATTCAGTAATATAGTTTATTTTACTGACCAGTCAAAAAAGTACTTTCTTTGCAGGAAAAGTATTTACTAAACTTGAAAATATACATATATGTGTATCAGTAAATGTAGTAATCCTACAACTAGTAAACAATGCAATAAAAAAAGAGCAGTTAAGTACAATTAAATTTTCTGTGCTATTTGAACTCATTGACATATAAAGTTTACTGTATTTCCTCAAGCTGTGTTTTTATGTCATTAATGTGAACAAAAATGATTATATTACAAAGTATGTTTATGATAGTAAAGGGAGTAAAATGTTTTGTAAAAATAAATACGTAAGGGAAATCCTTTGGATCTAAGTTTTTGCATTGTTTCTGGCATGATTTTTTTATATAACAAAGAAGCCATCTGTAGACATCTGATTGGTTTCTACATTTTCCTTAACAAAATAAAACCTTAAAAACATTTGTTGCACATCTCCAGTGTTCTTATATTTCAGATTCAGCTCTTGCAAATTGCATAGAATTTGTTGCATCACCAGAAAATATTCAAAGCAGGAAAAATTAGTGCTTTGCAAGTAGGTCAGTGACTACAGTTTTGAGGAAATATTGCATATCAGGCCAGTTTGGAAGATCAAAACTTCCCTGATTTTTTGTTTAATTTTTAGAAAAGACAATATAAATATTCAGTTGTTATACATGTATTGCCTGTACAGATAAATAATGAAATCAATCTCTATGTCTCAGCATATGAAAGTAAAGTAAAGAATAAATGTTTATTCTGGTGTAACATAAAATTAGCTATTCAGAGGGTAAGACTGTCTATGTGGCCATAAGACTTCTCACCTCCTGCCTCCTGGTCATTCAGTTCAGTTCAGTTCAGTCGCTCAGTCATGTCTGACTCTTTGCGACCCCATGAATCGCAGCACACCAGGCCTGCCTGTCCATCACCAACTCCCGGAGTTCACTCAGATTCACGTCCATCGAGTCAGTGATGCCATCCAGCCATCTCATCCTCTCTCGTCCCCTTCTCCTCCTGCCCCCAATCCCTCCCAGCATCAGAGTCTTTTCCAATGAGTCAACTCTTCGCATGAGGTGGCCAAAGTACTAGAGTTTCAGCTTTAGCATCATTCCTTCCAAAGAAATCCCAGGGCTGATCTCCTTCAGAATGGACTGGTTGGATCTCCTTGCAGTCCAAGGGACCCTCAAGAGTCTTCAACACCACAGTTCAAACGCATCAATTCTTCAGCGCTCAGCTTTCTTCACAGTCCAACTCTCACATCCATACGTGACCACTGGAAAAACCATAACCTTGACCAGACGGACCTTTGTTGGTAAAGTAATGTCTCTGCTTTTCAATATGCTATCTAGGTTGGTCATAACTTTTCTTCCAAGGAGTAAGTATCTTTCAATTTCACGGCAGCAGTCACCATCTGCAGTGATTTTGGAGCTCAAAAAAATAAAGTCTAACACTGTTTCCACTGTTTCCCTATCTATTTTCCATGAAGTGATGAGACCAGATGCCATGATCTTCGTTTTCTGAATGTTGAGCTGTAAGCCAATTTTTTCACTCTCCTCTTTCACTTTCATCAAGAGGCTCTTTAGTTCCTCTTCACCTTCTGCCATACTGCAATCACAGGCAAGGAAGAAGAAAATGAGATATGAAACTCATATTACTCAGTTTTCCTTCTAGCTCACAGTTACAGTAAAAGATCTAAGGGCCAAAAGAAAACTTGATAAACAACTTACCATCTGAAATTAAAGTTGTCTTAGACTTCTCTTCTCCTGTTTCATGACCCAGAATTTAACAACTCACATGTGATCTCTTGTATCCTATTACTATTATAATGTAAATATGGCTCTATTGGTAAACAGAGAAGAAATAGCTATTTTCTCATCCTAGTCTGAGTGAGTTCTAAAGTCAAATGTAACTGTGGCAGCATCTGGTAAGAGACAGAGCTGCAAAGTAAGCAGTGTACTGAAAGATGGGTACCAGACAACCATACGCAGGTACTAGACAACCCGACTCAGGAATTGACTGAAGGCTTTGTAGAAAGCTGCCAGAGAACTGATCTGTGCGGGATATCCAACTTACGTGAAAAAGAAGGGAAGGAAAAATGACTATTTCTAATGATTTCAATATTTCAGCTAGACTGTCTCCAGATCTTTAGGGATTGTATTGTTTCTTCAATAAGGACATTTGAGTTGTGTGCACTATTATTCACTTTCCCTTTTGCTGCTGTTCCATTACCTCCTTCTAACAGAACCTAATTTTAATGTGTCCCACACCAGGCAATGTAAAACAGTTGGGAAAAGACAGTCTCAGTGTTGCTCTAACCCTTGGACAGATAGTTTTCCAGACTCCCTTTCCGCTCTCACTGACCATGTGAACCATTCTCTCCCATGGGACATTCCATGATCTCCTGGGATAGGGCTTTTCTTTTAAGAAATGTTATGTTCCCAAGAAGGAGACAGGACAGTTACCTTTTTTCAATTTCTTATTGCTTTGATTGTGAAAATGATGCCTGTATATTCAGTAGCCATGCCATACACACAAGGTAACAAATAGCAAACGAGTGGGTATGAACTAAGGCCAGTGAAACAGAAAAAAAGAGCCATGAGAACTAAAGTAATGCTTACAGCATTTTACCTCCAGACTTTTATTGTAAGTGAAGCATTGTGAGTTGAATATTCTGTTACTCAACCCAGTTGAATTCCTAACTAATATATTCTGGCCAAATTATTCTTAAGGATTATCTGTAGAGCTCTTTGACTCCAAAATTCTACCAGCTCCTCTTGGGTAATGTTGAGAGAAAAAAAATGGTCATCCTATATCTCTATTTGATTTATTTTGATTCATAATACCCAATGAAATCATGACACAGTCATCAGTTTCTCGTCCTAGGATTATATCAAGTTCATTTCATTAAATGTAACTGTTCCCTCTGCACTATAAACTAAGATCAAGAATTGGTCTACTTATTTACCAGTTGGCCTACTTATTTACTTTTATTTTTATCTCTATTATTAGAAGTATAAAAAATATAACATTATAAAGTATAATAGTGTTTTTCTCTGAAAATATTGAACATTACTTTTCTTGTGTCATGTCTTTGTTAATAACAAAGGCACTACTATTGTTAATACCAGTATAATATTGCTTTGAGCTTTTAATATATAATATATATAATTATGTATATATTATATATATAATATTGCTTTGAGTTTTAAAAATATCATATCAAAATTCATAAAAATATCATATCAAAACATATAATATAATATATAATAATTATATAGTATATAATATATAGAACATATATATCGGAGAAGGCAATGGCAACCCACTCCAGTACTCTTGCCTGGAAAATCCCATGGATGGAGGAGCCTGGAAGGCTGAGGGTCGGACACAACTGAGCAACTTCACTTTCACTTTTCACTTTCATGCATTGGAGAAGGAACTGGCAACCCACTCCAGTGTTCTTGCCTGGAGAATCCCAGGGACAGGGGAGCCTGGTGGGCTGCCGTCTCTGGGGTCGCACAGAGTCAGACACAACTGAAGTGACTTAGAATAGCATAGCATAGCATATATAATATATATAATAATTATATAATATATAATATATATTATATATATAATATTGCTTTGAGTTTTAAAAATATCATATCAAAATTTTCTCAGAAGAGATAAAATCAGAAATGCACCCTGAAATTTTGACTGGCTCTATAAATAATCAGAGAATTATCTGACTGTCCTGAAACATCATAAAACAAAGAAATATACCTGTCCTTCAGCTCCATCTATTTTTCACAAATGGCAGGATTTCCCTCCTTTATAAGGTTGAATAGTATTTCATTTCATGTGTATGTGTATGTATACATGCACATCTATATGTGTGTGTACCATCTACCACATTTCATCATTCATTCCTCCATGGATACTTAGATTGTTTCTACAATGTAAATATTATAAATAATGCTACAATGAACATGTAAACATGAGAGTACAAACGTGGCTTTGAGATAATGACTTTGTTTCCTTTGGTTATATACTGGGAGATGGGAGTGCTGGTTCATATGGTTCAGTTCAGTTCAGTTCAGTCGCTCAGTCGTGTCTGACTCTTTGCGACCCCATAACTGCAGCATGCCAGGCCTCCCTGTGCATCACCAACTCCCGGAGTTCACCCAAACTCATGTCCATCGAGTCGGTGATGCCATCCAGCCATCTCATCCTCTGTCGTCCCCTTCTTCTCCTGCCCCCAATCCCTCCCAGCATCAGAGTCTTTCCCAATGAGTCAACTCTTCGCATGAGGTGGCCAAAGTATTGGAGTTTCAGCTTTAGCATCAGTCCTTCCAAAGAACACTCAGGACTGATCTCCTTTAGGATGCACTGGTTGGATCTCCTTGCAGTCCAAGGGACTCAAGAGTCTTCTCCAACACGACAGTTCAAAAGCATCAATACTTTGGCATTCAGCTTTCTTTATAGTCCAACTCTCACATCCATACATGACCACTGGAAAAACCATAGCCTTGACTAGACAGACCTTTGTTGGCAAAGTAATGTCTCTGCTTTTGAATATGCTATCTAGGTTGGTCATAACTTTCCTTCCCAGGAGTAAGCATCTTTTAATTTCATGGCTGCAGTGACCATCTGCAGTGATTTTGGAGCCCAAAAATATAAAGTCTGTCTCTGTTTCCACTGTTTCCCCATCTATTTCCCACGAAGTGATGGGACCAGATGCCGTGATCTTAGTTTTCTGAATATGGTAGTTCTATTTTCAAATTCTTGAGGAACTCCCTGCTGCTGTTGCTAAGTCACTTCAGTCGTGTCTGATTCTGTGCAACCCCAGACGGCAGCCCACCAGGCTCCTCCATCCCTAGAATTCTACAGGCAAGCATACTGGAGTGGGTTGCCATTTCCTCCTCCAATGCATGCATGCATGCTAAGTCATTTCAGTCGTGTCTGACTCTGTGCAACCCCATGGACAGTAGCACACCAGGCTCCCCTGTCCACAGGACTCTCCAGGCAAGAATACTGGAGTGGGTTTACATTTCCTTCTCCTGAGGAACTCACTACTCTTTCCTAAGGCTGCTATGCAAGTTTACACTCCTACCAACAGTGTACAAATTTCCTCTTTTCTCCAATCCTTGCCAGCATTTGACATCTCTTGTCTTTTTGATAATAGCTATTGTAACAGATGTGGCTTTGATTTGCTTTTTCCTGGTATTTAGTAAGGTTGAGCATCTTTTCATGTACCTCTTGTCTATTTGTATGTCTTCTTTTGAATAATGTCTGTTTAGATCCTTTGCTCATTTTTAATCAGTGTATTTGTTGTTTTGCCCATTGAGTTGACTATATTCTTTGTGTATTTTGAATAGTAACGCCTTTTGGATATATGGTATGCAAATATTTTCTCCCTTTCAGTAGCTTGCCTTTCATTTTCTTTACCTTGCTATTCACAGGTATTTTAGTTGGATCCACATCTTGTGGATCCATTCACTTGTCTACTTTTGCTTCTGTTACTTTTGCTTTTGTCCTGGGTGTTCTTTGGAAGGAATGATGCTAAAGCTGAAACTCCAGTACTTTGGCCACCTCATGTGAAGAGTTGACTCATTGGCAAAGACTCTGATGCTGGGAGGGATTGGGAGCAGGAGAAGAAGGGGACGACAGAGGATGAGATGGCTGGATGGCATCACCAACTTGATGGACGTGAGTTTGAATGAACTCCGGGAGTTGGTGATGGACAGGGAGGCCTGGTGTGCTGCGATTCATGGGGTCGCAAAGAGTTGGACACGACTGAGCGACTGAACTGAACTGAACTGATTGAACTGACCTTTGCTTTTGGTGTCAAATTCAATACAATGTCAAGTATTTATATACCTATAGGGTTTTTTTCTAGGAGTTTTATGGTTTCAAATCCTCAGGAAGAAGCTGACACTTGGGGTTCTCTCCTAATAATTGTGGCACTACGCTGGGAGTGGAATTTATGACGAGTGTGTCTCAGCCTTTCCTATCTGTTTCAGTGTAGATATTTTTTCATTCAGACTGTTAAAAGATCAGCTAAAGTATATATAAAATTTTAAGAGTTTATTTGAGCAAACTGATTCAAATTAGCACCAAATGGGAAGTGGTTAGGAGTGCTCCACCGACAGGAGCTAGCAGCAAAAGTTTTATAGAGAAATGTGCTTAATCACTCAGTCATGTCTGACTCTTTGTGACCCCAGGGACTGCAGCCTGCCAGGCTCCTCTGTCCATGTGGACTCTCCAGGCAAGAATACTGAAGTGGGTTGCCATGGCCTCCTCCAGGGGATGTTCCCAACCCAGGGATCAAACCCAGGTCTCCCATATTGCAGGCAGATTCTTTACCAACTGAGTCACCAGGGAAGCCCAAGAATACTGGAATGGGTGGCCTATCCCTTCTCCTGGGCATCTTCCCAGCCCAGAAATCAAATGGGATCTCCTGCATTATAGGCAGATTCTTTACCAAACTCCAAACCAAAACAAAGAAATTTATTGGCTATATAGCTTAAGTGGTCATCTTTTGGGGGAAAAAGCCTAGTTGGCTGTTTGTCATTGGTTGTCATTAAGTTTTGATTTCTTAACCTGAGGCATTTACAGGCTTCGGTTGTTTTTGTGCTTAAATAGTGTGCTAAGGCATTGAGGCCACCTTAGTCAAAGGATCTCTTTGTTAATTAATTAAACAGTCTGGTGTGTAGGAGTGCCTCAGCTAGTTTCTGGATATCTTTCAGAAGACTGTGTGGCTGCATGTTCCATGTGTCTGTGGAGCAGGAGAACTCAGGAGCTCCTATGTCACCATTTTAGCTGAAGAATTTTGTTTCATGCAGGTTGCAGAACGTATTGACATACAATTGTTCTCAGCGCTCCTTCATCTTGTTGTTTAGTCTCTAAGTCATGTCTGACTCTTTGTGACTCCATGGACGGTAGCCCCAGGCAAGAATAATGAAATGGGTTGCCATGCCCCACTCCAGGATCTTCCTGACCAAGGGATCAAACTCACATCACCTGTCTCCTACACTGCAGGTAGATTCTTTACTGCTGAGGCACCAGGGAAGCCTGTTTATTTCTACTAAGTTGTTAATAGCAAACACTTCTTTATTTCTGATTCTAATAATTGGTGTCTCTTTCTCTTTTTTATTGGTCAATGTAGTAATTTGTTAAGTTTGTTGGTATTTTCAAAGAGTCAGTTCTTGGTCTCATTGATATATATTGCTTTTCTAGTCTCCATTTCCTTAATTTCTATTCTAATCTTCATTGTTTCTTTCTGCTTGCTTTATGTTTAGTTTTCTCTTCTTTTACCAATGTCTTAAGGAGAGCCAACCAGTCAATCCTAAAGGAAATCAGTCCTGAATATTCATTGAAAAGACTGATGCTGAAGCTGAAACTCCAATATTTGGCCACCTGATGTGAAGAACTGATACATTGGAAAAGACACTGATACTGGGAAAGATTGAAGGCAGGAGGAGAAGGGGACAACAGAAGATGAGATGGTTGGATGGCATCACTGACACAATGAACATAAGTTTGAGTAGGCTCTGGGAGTTAGTGATGGACAGGGAAGCCTGGCGTGCTGCAGACCACGGGGTCGCAAAGAGTTGGACACAACTGAGCAACTGAATTGAACTCAACTAAGATTAAGTTTCCCTCTAAGGACTGCCATAGCTATGTCTCATAAGTTTTAATATATTATGTTTTCATTTTCATTCCTCTTAAGATATTTTTAATTTTTTTTGATTATTTTTAATAGGTCATATTTTGGGTGTCAATCTTTGCCTAGATCTCAAAGATTCTACTTTTAATGCTGAAATCAAGTTGATTTATTGCATATAGTTAGGCCATGTGTTTCAGTTCATTCTGCCAATCTCTGTCATTTAATTGGTGTATTTGACCATATACATTTTATTGTATGTATTGATATCTTTGAACTTTTCCTGCTTTTTATTTTTTATGTTTGTTCTCTATATATTCCTTAATCTTTCTAATATTTCCTTGAGTATTGTTTAGCATCCTATTCTTATCTTAATAATGTTTTTGAATGAATCGCTTTGTGTGGTTTTTCAGTGGGTCTAGGAATTAAACAATACATATATTATTCTTTACAGTGTACTGGTGACATAATTTTATGAGTTTGAGCAAAATACTTCCCTTTATAACTGTCTATCCTTTCTCACATATAACATAGTTATCGTTATTCCTCTACCTTTAGTTAGAACCACATCAGACTGTTATTTAAAACCCAATCTTGGATATGTGTGGCAAAAAACAAGCAAACAAGCAAATAAAACACAAAACATAAGGAGCATACCTTTATACTGTCCTTCGGTCTTGAGGGCTTTAGCCTATTGGTCTTCTCCTCTCCACTTTGTCTTCTTAGAATTGTTTTATATATGATATCCACATTTCTTAGTTGTCTTAGCATAGGAATTAAGGAAAAGTATCACTATTTTCACATAAGGAGAAGTCTCAGTTCATTTCTTTTTAATCATTGAGCAGTGCTCTATTATATGGACAGACTACCACTTGGTTAGTAGCCAGATGATTTTTTTGTTTCCAGTTTTTTGCATATGTGAATAAGGCTATATTAAACATATAGTACAAGGGTTTTCTTGTATGAACATAAGTTTTTATTCTATTTTGGTAGATACTGTAGAATAAAAGTGCTGTGTTGGATGGTAAGTATATTTTTAACAAGAGACTACTGAACTGTTTTTATCAATAACTGTACCATTTTTTGCTTTCACCAACAATATATTTATGTCTATATGTATATCTGTCAAAACTCTTCACATTGTTTACCTTATGAATGAGTGCTAAGTGGCTTCAGTCATGTCCAACTCCTTGCAACCCTATGGACTGTAGCCTGGCAGGCTCCTCTGTCCATGGCATTCTCTAAGCAAGAATACTGGAATGAGTCACCATGCCCTCTTCCAGTTGCTACTTACTCTTATTTTGTCATTTCCTATTTTCAATTTTATTAATAGAACTTACCATATTAGATGCGGCAAACTGTCTATCAAAAATATTTACACATACATATGCAACCTGGAAAGATTTTCGAAACTGGGTATTATTAACAATTACCCCTCCAAGATTATGATATGACTTTATATTTTTTTAGATCATATACTGTTATCTGTTTAAAGTACTACATTTTTCATTATAGGGACTCATAGTTTTCTTACACATTTATTTCTAAAAATTTTATATTTTATTTACTACTGTGAGTAATATATATTTCCCACTTCCACTTATAGGAATTTATACTTAGAGTAGAATAGAACTATATTATATATTAATTCCAATAGGTATATTTTATGAGGTTCTCTTGAGTTTTATAAATTATATTCATATTATAGCAAAGGGAAGGGGGAAGTTGCTCAGTCGTGTCCAACTCTTAGCAACCTCATGGACTGCAGCCCACCAGTCTCCCCTGTCCATGGGATTTGCCAGGCTAGAGTACTGGAGTGGGGTGCCATTGCCTTCTCCCATATTATAGCAAAAGACATCTAAAAATATTTTTATGTTATGCCAATTTTTTTTCTTATTTCTTTTTCCAAAGTCTTCCAGTATATCTTTAATAATAAAGTAAGAGTAGACATCTCTATATGTCACTGATTTATATTTTAAAAAATCTTGAGGATTAGAATAATACTTACTATTTTTGTCTATATATATTTTATTTCTATTTTACTTACACTTTTCAAAACCAAGTTTATTAAAGTATAATTTGTGTACAATAAATTCTCCCCATATATAACGTATACAGGGCTTCCCTGGTGGCACTAATTGTAAAGAACGCCCCTGCCAATGCAGGAGACATAAGAGACGCAATATAAGAGAAACAGGTTGGATTCCTAATGTTGGGGAGATTACCCTGGAGGAGGGCATGGTGACTCACTCCAGATTCTTGCTTGAGAATCCCATGGACAGAGGAGCCTGCCAGGTTGACAGATATTCATACAGACATAAAACCACCACAGTCAAAGTTAAGAATTTTTCTGGGGCCCTTGAAAATGTCTTCATGCCTCTACAGGCAATCCTGCCCTTTGTGCAGCTCTCAGGCAATTATATATCTGACTTCTGCCACTTTAGATTACTTTGTATTTCCTAAATATGTTCATTGAAATCACATAACCTCCTTTGTACCTAGCTTTTTTTCACTCCACAGGTGCCCAATATGCTACCGGAGATCAGTGGAGAAATAACTCCAGAAAGATTGAAGGGATGGGACCAAAGCAAAAACAACACTCAGCTGTGGATGGAACTGATGATAGAAGCACGATTAGCCGCTATAAGGGTAATTTGCATAGGAACCTGGAATGTTAGGTCCATGAATCAAGGCAAATTGGAAGTGGTCAAAGAGGAGATGGCAAGAGCGAATATCGAAATTCCAGGAATCAGCGAACTAAGATGGACTGGAATGGGTGAACTTAACTCAGCTGACCATTATACATACTACTGTGGGCAGGAATCCCTTAGAAGAAATGGAGTAGCCATCAGAGTCAACAAAAGAGTCCAAAATGCAGTACTTGCATGCAATCTCAAAAACGACAGAATGATCTCTGTTCGTTTCCAAGGCAAACCTTTCATATCACGGTAATCCAAGACTATGACCCGACCAGCAATGCTGAGGAAGCTGAAGTTGAATCATTCTATGAAGACCTACAAGACCTGCTAGAACTAACACCCAATAAAGATGTCCTTTTCATTATAGGGGACTGGAATGCAAAAGTAGGAAGACAAGAAACACCTGGAGTAACAGGAAAATTTGGCCTTGGAATACGGAATGAAGCAGGGCAAAGGCTAACAGAGTTCTGTCAAGAGAATGCACTGGTCATAGCAAACATCCTCTTCCAACAACACAGGAGAAGACACTACACATGGATATCACCAGATGGTCTACACCGAAATCAGATTGATTATATTCTTTGCAGCCAAAGTTGGAGAAGCTCTATACAGTCAGAAAAAAAAAAAAAGACTGGGAGTGGACTGTGGTTCAGATCATGAACTCCGTATTGCCAAATTCAGACTTAAATTGATGAAAGTGGGGAAAACCACCAGACTATTCAGGTGTGACCAAATCGAATCCCTTATGACTATACAGTGGAAGTGAGAAATAGATTTAAGGGTTTACATCTGATAGATAGAGTGCCTGCTGAACTATGGACAGAGGTTCACAACATTGTACAGGAGACAGGGAGCCAGACCATCCCCAAGAAAAAGAAATGCAAAAAAAGCAAAATGGCTGTCTGAGGAGGCCTTACAAATAGCTATGAAAAGAAGAGAAGTGAAAAACAAATGAAAAAAGGAAAGATATAAGCATCTGAATGCAGAGTTCCAAAGAATAGCAGGGAGAGATAAAAAAGCCTACCTCAGCAATCAACACAAAGAAATAGAGGAAAACAACAGAATGGGAAAGACTAGAGATCTCTTCAAGAAAATTAGAGATACCAAGGGAATATTTCATGCAAAGATGGGCTGAATAAAGGACAGAAAAGGTACGGACCTAACAGAAGCAGAAGACATTAAGAAGAGGTGGCAAGAATACACAGAAGAACTGTACAAAAAAGATCTTCACGACCCAGATAATAATGAAGGTATGATCACTCCCACTCACCTAGAGCCAGACATCCTGGAATGTGAAGTCAGGTGGGCCTTAGGAAGCATCACTATGAACAAAGCTAGTCAAAGCGCTGGAATTCCAGTTGAGCTATTTCAAATTCTAAAAGATGATGCTGTGAAAGTACTGCACTCAATATGTCAGCAAATTTGGAAAACTCAGCAGTGGCCATGAAAGTGAAAGTGAAGTCACTCAGTTGTGTCCGACTCTTTGCGACCCCATGGACTGTAACCTATTAGGCTCCTCTGTCCATGGGATTTTCCAGGGAATAGTACTGGAATGGATTGCCATTTCCTTCTCCAGCAGATCTTCCCAACCCAGGGATTGAACACAGGTCTCCCGCATTTTAGACAGACGCTTTACTGTCTGAGCCACCAGGGAAGTCGCATAGGACTGGAAAAGGTCAGTTTTCATTCCAATTTCAAAGAAAGGTAATGCCAAAGAATGCTCAAACTACTGCACAGTTGCAGTCATCTCACACACTAGTAAAGAAATGCTCAAAATTCTCCAAGCCACGCTTCAGCAATATGTGAACCATGAACTTCCAGATGTTCAAGCTGGTTTTAGAAAAGGCAGAGGAACCAGAGATCAAAATGCCAATATCTGCTGGATCATCAAAAAAGCAAGAGAGTTCCAGAAAAACATCTATTTCTGCTTTATGGACTATGCCAAAGCCTTTGACTGAGTGGATCACAATAAACTGTGGAAAATTCTGAAAGAGATGGGAATACCAGACCACCTGACCTGCCTCTTGAGAAATCTGTATGCAGGTCAGGAAGCAACAGTTAGAACTGGACATGGAACAACAGACTGGTTCCAAATAGGAAAAAGAGTATTTCAAGGCTGTATATTGCCACTCTGCTTATTTAACTTATATGCATGGTACATCATGAGAAATGCTGGGCTGGATGAAGCACAAGCTGGAATCAAGATTGCCAGGAGAAATATCAATAACCTCAGATGTGCAGATGACACCACCCTTATGGCAGAAATGAAGAAGAACTAAAGAGCCTCTTGATGAAAGTGAAAGAAGAGAGTGAAAAAGTTGGCTTAAAGCTCAACATTCAGAAAATGAAGATCATGGCATCCTGTCCCATCACTTCATGGTAAATAGATGGGGAAATGGTGGCTGACTTTATTTTTCTGGGCTTCAAAATCACTGCAGATGGTCACTGCAGCCATTAAATTAAAAGACGCTTATTCCTTGGAAGAAAAGCTATGAGCAACCTAGATAGCACATTGAAAAGGAGAGACATTACTTTGCCAACTAAGGTCCATCTAGTCAAGGCTAAGGTTTTTCCAGTGGTCATGTATGATATGAGAGTTGGACTGTGAAGAAAGCTGAGCACCAAAGAATTGATGCTTTTGAACTTTGGTGTTGGAGAAGACTCTTGAGAGTCTGTTGGACTGCTGGGAGATCCAGCCAGTCCATCCTAAAGGAGATCAGTCATGGGTGTTCATTGGAGGGACTGATGTTGAAGCTGAAACTCCAATACTTTGGCCACCTCATGCAGAGAGCTGAGACGACAGAGGATGAGATGGTTGGATGGCATCGCTGACTCAATGGACATGGGTTTGGGTGAACTCCGGGAGTTGGTGATGGACAGGGAGGCCTGGCCTGCTGCGGTTCATGAGGTTGCAACGTGTCAGACCTGACAGCAACTGAACTGAACTGAACAGTGTTTTGAGCAACTCTGATATTACTGCATGTACCACTGGTTCATTAATTTATATTGCTAACTAGTATTCAAGTGCATTATCCAGCAAGTTGTTGATGTGCCTTCATCTTGCTTCCTATTTCTGGCTGTTACAAATAAAATCGCTGCAAATGTTTGTGTACAAGTCTTCTTGTGCATGTTTTGTTACATGTATCCTTTTTATTCTATTTTATTTTTTCACTTTACAATACTGTATTGGTTTTGCCATACATTGACATGAATCCACCACAGGTGTACATGAGTTCCCAACCCTGAACCCCCCTCTTACCACCCTCCCCATATCATTTCTCTGGGTCATCCCAGTGCACCAGCCCCAAGCATCCTGTATCCTGTATCAAACCTAGACTAGCGATTCGTTTCTTACATGATAGTATACATGTTTCAATGCCATTCTCCCAAATCATCTCACCCTCTCCCTCTCCCTCTGAGTCCCAAAGTCTATTCTTTACATCTGTGTCTCTTTTGCTATCTCGCATAGAGGGTCATCATTACCATCTTTCTAAATTCCATATATATGCATTAGTATACTGTATTGGTGTTTTTCTTTCTGTCTTACTTCACTCTATAATCGGCTCCAGTTCCATCCGCCTCTTTAGAATGGATTCAAATGTATTCTTTTTAATGGCTGAGTAATACTCCATTGTGTATATGTACCACAGCTTTCTTATCCATTCATCTGCTGATGGACATCTAGGTTGTTTCCATGTGCTGGCTATTATAAACAGTGCTGCGATGAACATTGGGGTACACGTGTCTCTTTCAATTCTGGTTTCCTTGGTGTGTATGCCCAGCAGTGGGATTGCTGGGTCATAAGGCAGTTCTATTTCCAGTTTTTTAAGGAATCTCCACACTGTTCTCCATAGTGGCTATACTAGTTTGCATTCCCACCAACAGTGTAAGAGGGTTCCCTTTTCTCCACACCCTCTTTAGCATTTATTGCTTGTAGACTTTTGGATCACAGCCATTCTGACTGGTGTGAAATGGTACCTCATTGTAGTCTTGATTTGCATTTCTCTGATAATGAGTGATGTTGAGCATCTTTTCATGTGTTTGTTAGCCATCCGTATGTCTTCTCTGGAGAAATGTCTATGTAGTTCTTTGGCCCATTTTTTGATTGGGTCATTTATTTTTCTGGAATTGAGCTGCATAAGTTGCTTGTATATTTTTGAGATTAGTTGTTTGTCAGTTGCTTCATTCGCTATTATTTTCTCCCATTCTGAAGGCTGTCTTTTCACCTTGCTTATAGTTTCCTTTGTTGTGCAGAAGCTTTTCCTTGAATATCAATATTTTATGTTTTGCAAGTTTTTAAAATAATGTAACTTAAAAAAAAATTTTTTCTTCTTTTTAAATTGTATTGGTTTTGCCATACATTGACATGAAAAAAAATAATGTAACTTTCATTTTGCGACTCTTTTGATAGTATGTGGAGATACGTTCAGTTTTTGAAGAATGATTTTAAACACTGCTATTTTATTCAACAAGCTTAACAATAGTTCTAGTAGTTTCTTTTTTTTGTAGATTTAACAATTTCAACTTACACAAACCTACAAATTTACTACTACAAGAAAATAAAAGAAAAATTAGTTCTTCTTTTCCAAATTGACATTTAATATTTCTTTTACTTGCTCTCGTGTGTGTGTGTGTGTGTGTGTGTGTGTGTGTGTGCATGCGCGCATGTGCTTTACTGCACTGTTTAGGATCTCTGCAACAATGTTGAACAGCAGAGGCAAGTGTTGACATCTTTACCTTGTTGAAGACATTGTATAGAATACATTCAATGTTTTACTATTAAAATGCTAATTTAGGGTTTTACTTAGATGATCTTTTAAGTTTGAAGAAGTTTCTATTCTTGGTTTGCATGACTGAGTATTGAATTTTATAAAGTGTTTTTTGTACATAAAGGAAATAATTATCAATATATGTTCATTCACCTTGATTCAGTTTATACGATGAAATGTTAAGTAAATATTTGATTCTCAGAATTGACCTCCCTTGGCCCAGAGTAGTATAATTTTTATATTGTAAGATTTAATTTGCTATCTGACAATATAAACAAAATACTCTCTATATACCGAATGAAGTCTATCCTGAAATTCAAAGGTTTATTTAACATTTTTAAGGATACTTACATTTATGCTCTAGAGGGATATTTGTCTATACTGTTTTTTCTTATAGCTTCTAGTTTGGTGTCAGCCTGTTAGTGGTTCTAGAAAATAAATTGGGAAGTGTTTTCTCCTCTTTCAATTGATTTATGTTTTTAGTCAAGAATGGAGGCTAGGTTTCACTTGTCCTTTTAACATGTTTCAATATTGGGGTTTTTTTTAATTTGGCATAAATTATATCATTTTTTTGTGCCATTGTATTAATTCTCTCTTATATTATCAGAGTCTGTTTGCTAACAATTTATTTCAAATTGTTATCTCTGTATTTCTAATTAAGGTTATAAATGAGTGTCCTTTTGTGACCTTAATTTTTTCACAGTTTGATATTAAAGGTAATTTTGCTGTGTAAGTTAACTGAAGGAATTTTTCTGTTCTTTAGTAATTGAGATATTTAAACCTATAATTTTGTTATCTAAATGTAATTTGCACCATATAGATTTAGTTACTCCATGTTCTCTCTTTTTTTTTCATTTTCTTATAGTTTTTAAATTTTCTTTTGACTTTCCCTTTGTTGCAAAAGTAATTGTGTAGTATCTTTCTAAATAATTAATTGTGCTGGTTACATTTTATTCATAATTTCTAAATATATTTTTTCACAACTATACTATGTTACTAATAAAACTTTATACATTTGAACTTTATGAATATGTGCTTTATGTTTAATACAAAGTCATTTTTTAAAGTTTTAGATATATACAACAAAGAGTGTATATTTTTTATTTAAATGATAAAATGTTTTCTTATATATATATGTTAAATTAAGATTATTGATTATATTATTCACTTTATCTTCATTTCAACGTTTTTTCTTTTCTTTGACCAGATCTATCAAAATTTAAGCAAGGAACTAAGAAGTTTCAGAATTTTTACCAAGAGGTATTCAGATAATGCTCATTTTCTCATCAATCCAGCCTGGAACTTGATAAGCCCCTTCAGTATGCAGGCTCAAGTCTTTATTCACATAGAGGAATTTTTCTTCTATATCATTATAAATATTGGCTCTTCTTCATCTGTTTCTATGTATTCTGATTTTATACACGTATTTTAGTTCATTTGGGCATATTATTCACATGTCTAACCATTTCCTTCATGATTTTAATTTAATTGCTTTGCTTTGAAATATTTCTTGCTCTTGATCTTCCTGGTCACTAGAAGGACTCATCTTCTTGAATTCATGTAATTATTTTATTTTTCAAAAACATTTTTATCTTAAGAAAGTCTGAAAAACTGGATCACTTTACTTAGTCATAAAGAGAATATGGTTTTTGTTTTATTCAACAATTGTAAAACAATTTTTATACATAGAAGTTCTTCTAAGAGCTAAGGATAGAAATATAATAGGCAATGAAATGCAGGTAGATTTTGTGAATGCCTAGATTAATGAGAGGGGTTAACATACCACAGGACTTAAAATACTTAAATGGCAAAAAGAAACAAGCCATGTAAAAATCTACAGAAATTTTGTGAAATTTGGCATTTCATGATGAAATAACATAAGGTGCAAAAGCGCCTCACGAATTCTCTAGGGGTCACTGGAAAGAAAAGTTTCCAGAACATGTTCATACCACTATCTAATGCTGTGATTATTAGAGTTTAATCTGGATATATGTTTTTTTCACATATGAATCTCCTCAGTGCTATCATTGGTCTATGTTTTTCCTGTTTAGTGCATAGGTTGGTTACTGAGAAATGTATTTATTCTGGAAAAAAAAAACAGCTTACAAAATTACTACTGCTTATGAGAGAGTAATTTACTTTTGCTTACTATTGGTTTTCTAAAGTCTTTTAAAAATAGTTTTATCTGCTCAATAACATGAAGAGATATTTACTTAATTTTTCAGATATTATGATATTTAAAACCTCACTGCACATAAACCCCTTGTCAAAGTGATATTAAAGCACATACTATAGGAGAAATATTATTCAAGTAACATCAAGACAAAAATAACAAATATGACACACTGAGAACTCTCTGTTATCACACAAATCATACCTGACATCAAAACTTTTCTTTAGTTAATTTATTTATTTAGTTGTTTATATCTTTAGTTAATTCCACACACAAAGGAGATTGAGCATTGAATTTAATATGAGTGAGTTAAAGTCGTTCAGTCATGTCCAACTCTTTGTGACCCCATGGACTGTACAATCCATGGAATTCTCCAGACCAGAATACTGGAGGGGGTAGCCTATCCCTTCTTCAGGAGATCTTCCCAACCCAAGGACTGAACCCAGGTCTCCCACATTGCAGGTGGATTCTTTACCAGCTGAGCTACCAGGGTAATTTAATATAAATCCACTTATGTGAACAATATGATATGACATAGCAAAATCAGAGCCTCTAGTTATACAGTGGAAATCAATAATGCAGAATTAAAGATATTGAAAAATCTGATACAATTTCCCATCTCTTTAAAGAAAGACTTTCTTATTCCCCAGTGAGTCGTGAACGACACAGGCTAAGTCTACTGATACATTCCGACACACACGATAAAGAAGAGGCAAGTATCTGGAGCTCTTTTAAACAGAACAGATTGCCATCTATTCACACTATCCATTTTTACATTTTTATCACTTGGAGCCAAGGGAGCATTGTGCAGTTTTTGTCTAAAGATCTAGTTATAAAATCTTTCCTGACCTTTCCCTGCCAACTATGTACTGAATGTTACTGAGGACAGAAGAACTCCTGGATTATGTGTTCTTTTGATGGTTTAGGACCACCCCACATAAAACATTCAATATATATTTTAATAGACCAAATTATATAGATGACAAAATGAAATGGAAGTGTATAGCATTTGGCTTTGCTCTATTTCTGTGTGAAAATATCGAAGAATTTATCTTTACCTTTAGGCAATACATCACTTAATTTGGAAAATTTTAGACTTCAAAGATCCGTGGGAATTATATACTCCCACCTACTCAAAATACTCAAAGTAGTGTCACCAATGAGAGAGTCCATCTATAGAGGATCTTCCAACTTATGCTTGATTACATCACAGAACAGGACATTTCTGTAAGAAGCAGCCCAAGTTTTAGATAAATCATTCTTATAATCAACTGTGGTATTTGTTATTGGAACATTTCTTAAATCACAATTCTGTTCTCTTGATCAACAGAAAATAAATTTAATGTAGTCCTTCTTCCTCATGGCATCCTTACAGGTCTTTGTAGATGGATATCAGTTCTTTCAAAGTTCATCTATATGGTCATTCTTCCTTGTCCTTTCAGTTAATCTCATTTGAAGTTAATACTCCCTGTTCTGTTAACTTTATGTGAATGCAATCTATCACATGAAATCCTCTCTTAAAATATTGCATCAGGAACTGAGCATATTATTATTCCATGTACAATTTAGTCAAAACAGGAATTATTTCCAGTAATTTGAACAATTTACCACTTTTAATACAACTTATCATACTGTTTGCATTTTGAAAATTTTTGCAATCATGGAATACTTGGGGCTTATAGTGACTGCATGGTTTTTAATTATTCCAGGTTCTTTGCACATGAAATGCTATTTAGAAAAACATCCTGACTTCTTTTTGGCTCAACTAAATAAATCCCTATTTATTATTGCCAATTTTTTTCTTGAGTCTGTTTATCATTTCAAGCCTATTGATGTTAGTTTTAATCTATGATCATATCATGTACTTTCCTTCTCTTAATTTCCATCTCCTTCCTATATCCTTCTTCCCCGTTCACATTCTAAGTGATTTGGCTGGGGCTGTCAGTAACAGGGTCCCACCTTTCTACCACAGAAGTCTTGGTCTCATGAAACTCTGAGTCTTGAATTGAGACAAAAAGGCATGTAAAGCTGTCGGAGTTTTGTTATCTGGTGACAGCAATACATAAGCTTGTCTCAGAGCTCCATCTTCTGTGATCTCCTCTGCCTTCTGGTAGTGATTCTGCCTACTCAGCTGTTCTTGCAATTCTGTGAGACAGCATGTATTCCCCAGTCATTTCATTCCAAGCTTAACTTACTCAATGCTGATCTAATTGCTCACCACCAAGTATTCTAACTGTTTCATACAATCCTCAATTTTGCATTCACTGTAACTTTTATTATTAAAAGTAAACTTTATTCTTAAAAAAATTAAGCTTTGCATTCATTATAGGTTAGAAGATATTCATTGATTGTTTATGTAAGCTTTGTTTTTCCTTTTTTCTGAGAACTGCCCAGTCATTTAGAAAAACAAAGTTATTTACCTCCTGAAAATATAATTTAAGGGATAATGATTAGAAAACCTGCTTAGAAAATGTACAGACATTAAGAAATATAAAAGATATTTAAATAGATTTATTTTGTGGTTGTTGTTTAGTCTCCAAGTCTCGTCTGTCTATGCGACCCCATGGACTACAGTGCGCCATACTTCCCTATTTTCGCTATCACCTGGAGTTTGCTCAAACTCATGTCCACTGAGTCAGTGAGGTTATGCAGCTATCTCATCCTCTGTCACCCCCTTCTCCTCCTGCGCTCAGTCTTTCCCAGCATTAGGATCTTCTCCAATGAGTCGGCTCTTCGCATCAGGTGGCCAAAGTATTGGCACTTGAACATAGTCCTTCTAATGAATATTCAGGAGCAATTTCCTATAAGATCTTTTTAAGTGTAAGATTTATTATATTTACATTTTAAATTCTCAACATTTTATAAGTATAAATTTTAAAATCCAATTGGTTCAAACACATTTAGCATGTGTGTATACATGCACATATGTGTGTATACATATATTTTATTATACTATATATAAGTTACTTTGTATTCATTACTTCTTTTCTTTTAAGGACTTTTAGAAGATAATTTTCTATGCTTAATAACATGGATAAGTATTTGTTTAACAAATTGTTCAAGATTATGACACTTACAAGTTTTATTGAACATGAACTTCCTGTCAAAATTATATTAAAGCACATGCTATTAGAGCAAATATTATTAAGGAAAATGAACATCAGAAATATGACAAAAATAACATGTTTCAGAGTGAGAATTTTCTAGCAAAATTTTGGAGTGAGAGCAAATATTGTATAAACTTTATAAAAACATATAGAAAATTTATTTTATTGTGCACCATCCATAAATGCATTTTAAAATATTAATATATAATTATATCTTAAGTCTTGGGGGAAAACTAAGTAATGAATAAATAAATAGATATGTACAGAGCACATTTTTCTTGTTCTTAAAACATAAACTTGAAACTACCTTTCATTTTTATATATAAAAGAGAATTTGCTCTATTCTACATCCCTATACAGAGATATTTTGAAAATATACAAGACCATGAACATTTAATTCACTTTTTAATAGTGAGTGCTAAAGTTAAGCAAATGGCAGCTAAGTTATAGATATTTGTAAAAACATTAAAATAATTTCCAAAATGAAGCTTCTGTGATTTGGAAGCTTAAAAATGTTAGAACAAATACTCCAATACTACTTGTTGGTATTAAGGTAAATTGCAACTTAGTATCTAATGCTCTATACTAAGTCAAAATACAGTATTTTTTTTCTTTTAAGATAATGTCTGAGTTTTTACAATATTAAAATATAAAGCATTATGAATTATTTTTTCATAGTACTCCTGCTGCTGTTCAAGACAAAAAAGAACTTCAGTTCAGTTGCTCAGTTGTGTCCGACTCTTTGCAACCCCTGAACTCCAGCACATCAGGCCTCCCTGCCCATCACCAATGGCCAGAGTCCACCCAAACCCATGTCCTTTGAGTCGATGATGCCATCCAACCATCTGGTCCTCTGTCATCCCCTTCTCCTCCTGCCCTCAGTCTTTCCCAGCATCAGGGTCTTTTCAAATGAGTCAGCTCTTCACATCAGGTGGCCAAAGTATTGGAGTTTCAGCTTCAACATCAGCCCTACAAATGAACACGCAGGACTGATGTCCTTTTGGATGGACTGGTTGGATCTCCTTGCAGTCCAAGGGACTCTCAAGAGTCTTCTCCAGCACCACAGTTCAAAAGCATCAATTCTTCGGTGCTCAGCTTTTCTTATAGTCCAACTCTCACATCCATACATGACTACTGGAAAAACCATAGCCTTGACTGGACAGACCTTTGTAGGCAAAGTAATGTCTCTGCTTTTTAATATGCTGTCTAGGTTGGTCATAACTTTCCTTCCAAGGAGCAAGTGTCTTTTAATTTCATGGCTGCAATCACCATCTGCAGTGATTTTGGAGCCCCCCAAAATAAAGTCAGCCACTGTTTCCACTGTTTCCCCGTCTATTTGCCATGAAGTGATGGGAACAGATGCCATGATCTTAGTTTTCTGAATGTTGAGCTTTAGGCCAACTTTTTCACTCTCTTCTTTCACTTTCATCAAGAGGCTCTTTAGCTCTTCTTCACTTTCTGCCATAAGAGTGGTGTCATCTGCATATCTGAGGTGATGGAATTTCAGCTGAGCTATTTCAAATCCTTAAAGATGATGCTGTGAAAGTGCTGCACTCAATATGCCAGCAAATTTGGAAAACTCAGTAGTGGACACAGGACTGGAAAATATCAGTTTTTGTAAATGTTTTTACATTTTATTAGACTAAAAAAATTATGTCTATTTTGGTAAGAAATTTTTATGAGTGACTATTGTTTTTTCAAATTATTTTCCCTTTTTGATTATAACAGTTAATTAGTATTTATATTGCATAAAGAGAGACCAAATATCAAGTAAAAGAAATTAGAATATATAACTGAGGTGAGGATGTGAAAATGCATTGTTTTGAAAAAACAGCATATCTATTTATAGTTTCTTTTTAATTTTTCACTTCAGTATCATGGCACTTAACATTAAATTTCATTTTTCACTATATTATAGCTCATTGGTTCCAGAATTCCTTTTTCAATAATCATAGAAATTACATATCCATTTCCACATGGATAATTTTATTATGTATGGTTAATACAAATTTGAATTGTAATTTTGAGATTGCATATAAATACAAGATGAATATTAGCTTATTAAAAGCAAGCCTAATACAACTGTTTCTTCCTTATAAGTCTAGACAAAGAATAGATCATCTTTTATGAAATTACTAAGCATTCACTAAAATGACTGAGCATCCTGATGAAGTAGTAGTGACTTGTTCTGGCATGAAATAAGTTCAGGTGAGAATTTTTACATAAGAATTTAATGCCATTTCACCATTTTCACAGAACAAATATATTAAAATATCTTCCATCATATTAAGGTAACATATGGTTTTCTTAGTTTACAACAGTTGGTGCAATTTATAGAGGAAATTGAAAGGGACAAGCAGATAGTATTAAAGTCACAAAGCATGTTATTCAATTAGAAGTAAATAACTATGCTTTAGAAAAATAGCTACCTCAAAATTTAGAATTATTGTAGCCTGATACACTGTGTAAATATTTAATATATAAACAGTAGAATGTCTGAGATCTCTGAAATTATAGACTTAAGTATAAGTGTCTGTCACTATTTGATACATTTATTACTGCTATGGAATTTTTAAAGTTCATTTATCTATTCACATTGTACTTTTTTGATTTATTTTAGAGCCTTTAGTCTTAGTGAAGTTTATTTTCTGTGCATATGTATGTCACCAACAAAATCTTTGTGATTTCTACTTAATTAAAATAGCAATCATTATTTAATTAGTGTAGTAGGCAGAATTCTAAAATGATCCCCATGATTTTTGTTTCTTCAAGTTAAGCCCCTGATTATGTTATATTCCATGGCAAAGGGATCTTTTGGATATAATTAAAGTTTTTAATCGGTTGACTTTGAATTAATCAAAGGGGAGATTATCCAGACCAGCCTAACCTAATCACCTGAGCCCTTTAAAAGTAGGATTTCTTTGGCTGTTTATAGGAATTGGACAGATAAAATGAGAGAGGTTCAGGGAAGGCTTTCCATTGTTCTGATGGAGCAGGACCACAGGGCAAAGGCAGAAAGTATCCAATTAGCTCTCTCTAGCTCTAAGCACAATTATCTATAATACATCTCCTAAGGAGCTCTCTCTTCCTCCCAAGAAATGACCCTGATGGATTATTCTAGTTCCTGGATCCAAGCAGTGTCAGCACTGGGTTCCTGTGAAGACGAAGGAAGGAGGACAGGCCAGGGAGGCTTCTCATCAGCACATGTTCTGACCGGTCCTGACTCTCCTTCACCTTCTACACGTACAGCAGCATTTAACTGAAGAAACTGCCTCGTCTGAAGGAATGAGAGGGAGTAGGAAGCAGCCTCTGTCAGGCTCTGAGCTGAGGTGTTCTGAGTCTAAATCTGGAATACAGCCGAGGAGATTTCAGCCCACCAGGGGCAGGACAAATATGAGAAACAGACCATAGAAAAATGCCTACAGAGCAGATAGTTCTGGCTGAAATGTAGGCTTCAGCACTTTTCTGTTAGGAGAGGCAGCCTATTCAAGGTAACTCTGAGGACAACGTTCTATTGTCACCGCCCTGTGGAGGCCAATTCTTGTCAAAATTGTGAAATGGATTGTACTGGAACTTTCCGTGATAGAACCTCTATTCACTTTGTTTGGGCTGAAAGGGGAACTGGCCGACTCACCTTGGGAAGAACAAGGCAGGGCCAGCTCCAGGCACAGAGGAATCCCCAGGTCTCTCCTCTTGAGTCCCATGTTTGTTGCTTTTTAAGGCATCCTCTCTGTGGTGACAGAGGGTTACCATCAATGTCTGGTTTTCACTGTCTTAGCATCAATCCCCAAAACGACTCTGATAGACCTTCCTTGAGTTAATTTGTACCTCCAGACCCCTCACTGCGTCACCAAGTCAGGACCGGGGATGGGTCCACTCACACTATTCGAATTGGGAAGCCAGAAGAGGGGAAGGGCTCTGGGAAGGCAAAACAGTGACATGTACTTGTCATTGGGGTAGCTTTATAGTTTCCCGCCACCATCCTCCTCCACCTGCCCTGTGAGGCATTTACTCTCCTCTCACTGCTCATCCACCATCCAGCACCCATCTCAGTGTTCTCTGTGTCTGTAAGGACTGCTGTCCTCTCCACTCTGTACTTTACAGCCTTCAAATTCCAGCCCCTGATAAGGATGGAATGCATAAATTTGGAGCTGCTGAAAGAAATATTCCTCCAACAGAGGCGCCTCCTCTGTTGATGGAGGAAGGTCAGAGCCCATCAGAGTACAGGGTGTAGGCAGTTGTCTCAGAAAGTCAAAAAGTGTAATTTCATTTATTTGAATTCATGTCAGAGCTTCAGGATCCTCTCTAACGTACAAAAATAGCCTCCAAGTCTTAGAAAACTTCTCGAGAAGGCTGGCATTTACCTTATCTATTCAGACAAGCCCAAGCTTAAAAATCTGTTAGGAACTCAGCACTAGAGGTCTGAGACCGGAAGCAGAGCTTGCTCCAGGTCTAGGGCTGCCAAAGCAGCCCCTCCTGGCCCTCACGTCAGGGAAATTCCTTTGAATCAGATCAACATTGCTGGGCTTGTTCTGTGCTCTAAGTTAGACCAGAGGATCAACAAACAGTGAAAAACCATACTGAACCCCCAAGAGGCCCTGACTCATCTTCCCTCACACTCAGAAAATGTCACCTTCCTTATATAACTCTCACAGCTTCCATAGATTATTTTTTGTTGTGTTGTGTGTTTTAATAGTAATTGGACCAGAAGGACTGTGAAAAATCCTCTCAAAATCAGAGATCATAAAATTTAGGACAGTATGTTGGGCTTTACAGGCTAAAGTAGACTTTCCAACTTGTCTTGTTTTCTTGCTACCAAATAACAGCCTTGACCTCTATGGCTCCAGTCAGGGACTAGTTAAGGACTAGCACGGTAATGAGTACCAAATGCCTCTCTTCTGCATGTAGGGGGAGATCTGTATCAGCTGTGTCTAATAGTCATATGTACATAAGAGGCCAGGAGAATCATCTCCTCTCTGATTTTCTATATTATGTTGGCAAATACCAGGGATTCTTAACCATTATCACACACAGGATTGCCTGGGAAGCTTTCAAAATAGGCCTATGTCCTGACTTCATCCTCAGAAGCCCTGAAATAATTAGTCTCAGGTGGAGCACAGACATTGCAATGTATTACAAACTTCCCAGGAGATTCTGCTGCACAGTAAAGAACCACAGAACCTCTGGTATACACACAAAAATTATATTTATTGAGGCCTTGCCATATGCAAGGGATTGCACTAAATTATTTAGAAGCATTATCTCATTCAAGTCTCAAAACAACACTATTTGATAATTGCCATTATTATACTCACTGTATAGAGGAAGCTATTGAATTTAGAGGGGTTATTTAAATAGCCATTAAGCCTTTCTATGGTTAAAAGTCCATTTCTTCGGGGAGGAAGAAAATTATGATGATGATAAGAATGACATGACAATAATGTAGAAATATTTAGTGCCCTCAGTCTTCCTTTTAGGTACACAGAAAAGTTCATTAAAAGAAGATACACATCAACAAAGGAATGGAGAAAGAAGATGTGGTACGTATATACAATGGAATATTTCTCAGCCATAAAAAGGAATGAGATTGGGTCATTTAAAGAGGTGGATGGACCTAGGGACTGTCATACAGATGGAAGTAAGTCAGAAGGAAAAAAAGTTGTATTTTAACGCATATATGTAGAATCTGAAGAAATGGTAGATACGGTCTTATTTGCAAAGTGGAAATGGAGACACAGAGGTAGAGAACCAACATGTGAATACCAGGAGGGAAAGGGGAGGAGTGGGAAGAACTGGAAGATATGGAATTACAGACACACACGACTGTGTATAAAACAGATAGTAAATGATAACATAGCACAGGGAACTCTACTCAATGCTCTGTGGTTACCTAAGCGGTAAGGAAATCACAAAAGTCAAAGTGATTCACTTTGCTGTACAGCAGACACTAATATAGCATTGTTAAGTAACTACACTCCAATAAAAATAAATTTGAAAAAAAACGCACACCCTTGTACATATGACACAGGGTTTAAAAGAACCTTAAAATGATTTATACCAGCATTTAAATTTTACATATGAGAAAATTAGGAAACGAAAAGTGAAATGATTTGCTCAGTATCACACATATTTGAAAAACCTGATTGTAAGTCTCCTGGCTCCTAGTTTGGGCCACTTTTCCATACTCAGTGACAGACAGCTCATCAGGAAGACAGATCAGTACTGGAAAATATACAACATACCATAATTGCATTCCTCCAACTTATGATCATGACATTAAATTGCATTCCTCCAACTTACAGCCATGACATTAGCAGCTGAGTCACAGTCATGTGCTTATTCTGAGAGTCTGAAAACAGTTTGCAGAGGGCTTCTTGGGAGAGTCTCAGGGCTGTGTCCTCCATTATTTATACCTGAAAAACGAATGTGTTTTTTTTCCAGAAAGGCTACCTAACCCATGTGAAATGAGTCCACCAAACCCATATGCATTAGGTTTTGCTTTCTCAGTGTTTTCCAAACTGGTTCTACCCTGTCAGGTCAGAATTACTCAAGGTACTGATATCAAAATACGTAACTGTGGGCCATGAAACATTAGTACCATTCAGAACTTCTGGAAATGAGGCCCATTTTGAAAAAGCAATCAGGTGATTCTTCTGCACATGAACACTTAAAAACCACTGATGTTAGGCAAGAGCCTTTCCTGCTACAGGTGGGTTCCCAGAAGAACCAGCATAAAACCAGCGAATTCATGACTAAAAATGCCTTTTGCTTTGTTAGTTCTGATTCTTATCTCATACTGAGAGTAATGACATCCCGCTAGGAAATCCCTGAGAATGTCTATACAGACTCTAAGCCAGGCTAGAAGGCCTACATAAAGGGCTGTGGTTCCTCTACCTTTTGATCTTGGGCACTGGAACCAGCAGAGCATGGCATCTTTGTTCACCAAGTCCCTTGAGCCCCTCAGCTCCTTGATGCCTCGTGTGCTGCCAAGAGGACTGTCAGAAGGGGCAGATGGCCAGCACTGGGGCTCAGCTCCTGCCCCGCTCTGCAGTGCTTCCCAACCAGTGGCTTTCCAGAGAGTGACACTCTGACCCTCCTCTGGTCACTTGCCATATTTATACCTTTTTATCATCTCTGGGGAATTCAGCCTTTCCATTTATGCTAGCAATAAAAGTACAAGTGGACCCCTCTGCTGATTCAAAAGTTCTTACCTCTTCTTAGAATGTTTAACCAAAAAACCAAAAATTTATGAGGAACACTGGGTGCTTGCTCTCTGAAAGGAAGGCAACCCTCTATATAAAATATATCTATTTCTTTGTATTCTAAGACTTATTTTTCAAGGCATAGGTGTGCCTTCTGTGATATCATAGGATCAGAGATGGGAAGCGTCCTGACAATTGGATGCTATGTATCTGTGATGCAGGTAGAGGCCAAGAAACAAGGAGAGACAGAAGGGAGTTGGCTCTAGTTATTTGCATGGAAAAAACCCCATCCAGCTATTTGAACTAAACTGAACCATGTAGTATTATCATGTTCCACTATATGTTACCTTGTCAAAATCTTTAGTCAATCTCTTCAAACAGAATCAAACCCTTTGTAGTAGGTACATTTACTAAAACAGAAGAAAACTGGAAAATCCTTATTCTCCAACCTCCTGAATAAACAGAATCTGGAATTTAATCCTATTTATAGCCCTAGTGCAAATCCAGTCCTCCATGCTCAAAATGTCTACAATGTAATATCAAAGTATATTACAATAAAACCTATTTTAGACCAAGTATTAAACTAAAATCCAATCATGAATCATGGCATTTGGTTCTAGAGGGAAACATGGTAACAAAGGTGGGAAATCTAAGCAAAAGTATGGCTCTATGGAATAGTAACTCTGGGAGATAGTGAAGGACAGGGGAGCCTGATGTGTCCATGGGGTCGCAGAGTCGGACATGACTTAGCAAATGAGCAATGACAATGGAACAGGCCCAGAGGCATACCCCTGTACCCTGAAACTCTGAATCTGACTACTGTGGAGTCTCATGACTCAAGTGCTTAGGGCTAGGCCCAAGTAGGACAGGACTGATGTATTTCCCCTCAGTTAAGGACCAGGGTTGAACTCATTGGTGGGTTTGTCCTAAAGACAGCTAAGACAGACAAAGCCTTAGACTAGAAAGAAAGAAGTTGATGGTAACAAAGAATCAACTTGGAGGGGTGCAGTCATACACAGCCTGCTGGTGGAATCAGTCAGGTGGAAGAAAGTCTCCCAGTTCATTCCCATTGGAAAATAATTTTCCTCCTTAATCACAAGACTTGTCGTTTTACTCTGAGCCAACTATCTGCAATTAAGTTTTCCCAGAACCAAGGGTGCAGTGGAATTCTGTGGCTAGGGCAAGACACCTGCCACTGGCACCAGCACAAGGACATTTAGTGCTTGGCCTGCAGAGCTGCCCGTTACACGGCTGAATCTGGAAGCCAGGACCACCCGGCTGGAAAGCTTCCTCTCCTTCCAAGTCTCTTAAACGCGGAGACACCTGGGCTCCCCGACGATGCTGACATTTAAAGAGAAGCCTGTCTTTAAAAGGCAGTGACTATTACCCACCAAAATGATCTCATTCACTTTTGTTCTAGAACTACTTTAATGCTTATTAATATTTAATACTCACCTGTGCTTCCCACAGCATCAACCCAGTAAGTACTGCTTCAATCGAAATAAAACAATGTGCTTGATTGCAAAAAATAGATGAGTAAAACTCTACATTTGCCCTAAATAGGTTTGCAATCTATTATTAGTAATGTTTTACACACGCAAAGTGGTGAAGTATCAAGAAGTGCAATCTAGGACAATCTGAATTTGTTAAAGGCAGACAAAGCCTGAATAGGTGTTTCTAAAGATTTAGTGCTTAGTTCTCAGAATGTCTTTTTTACTTGATGTGGGAGGACTGGAAAGCTTTGTAGGTTCAGTTTTTGCATCTAGAGCTAGTCTTTGGCTGTTATTTCCTCTCTGCCTTATGAGTGTTATTGAGGATATGTGAAACACAGGGAAGAGCTAAAAGGAGTTACTCAGTCTATTGACGTAGTTTTTATATATGTGATTTTTGTTTATTTCTTTATTTAGCTATGCTGGGTTTACATTGCTGCATCCAGACTTCTTCTCTAGTTACAGTGAGCGGGGCTATTTTCTAGTTGCAGTGCACAGGCTTCTCATTGCAGTAGCTTCTCTTGTTGTGGAGCACGGGCTCCAGGGTGCACAGGCTTCAGCTGGTGTGGCATGTGGGCGTAGCAGTTGTGGCCCATGGGCTTTACAGGCTCAATAGTTGTGGCACATGGCCCTAGCGACCCCACAGCATGTTGGATCTTCCCAGACCAGGGATCGAATCCATGCCTCTTGCATTGGCAGGAGGATTCTTTTACCAGTGAGCACCAAGGAAGCCCCAACATGTTTTTAAGTACTTACTTTTATTCTGAAGCATGAACTCTACCCTGCATTCCAAGCATGTGCTTTTCCATATATTTTCTATATTCCTCACAAGCACCCTATATCCAGTTTATAACAGGTTTAGATGTTCTGTGTAACCTGTCAAAACTTGTTAGAAGATGATAGAGTTGGGACTTAAGTCCAGCTTTGCCTATTTTCAAGTAGTTCTCCTAAAATATTGTTAGATATTACCTTATGCTGTAACTAGCTACCTACCAAATTATTGCTGTTCACTTGCTCAGTTGTGTCCGACTCTTTGTGACCCCATCGACTGTAGCCCACCAGGCTCCTCTTCCATGAGATTTCCTAGGCAAGAATACTGGAGTGGGTTGCCATTTCCTTCTCCAGGGGATCTTCCCAGACCAGGGATCAAACCTGTGCCTCTTGCACTAGCAGACAGATTCTTTAACACTGAACCACCAAGGAACCCCAACTACCAAGTACTTGGTATCAATATGGTACTAGGGTTGGGGGTAGAAGTGGAAAATTATTCTAGTTTGAATTAAGGTATTTCTCAGCATGTCAGCAAAACTCATGGGGGTGGACAAACTAGACATATTCTCATGAGATGAAAGAAAGTCAATTTGTTACAATTGTTAAGTAGCAACCCCACTTTAGGGGATTTTGAAATACCTCTAGTTAAATTCACATACCCACAAAATGTTTGTATAAATTCAGTAGGCTAATATAACTGCTGCAATCCATTCAGACCCAGTTAGAGCTGGTCAACTCAGGTAAAGAACATAATTTCTAAGGGAAAAAGGAACCAGTCACAGCAAGCTTGATGCATTAACCAAGTCTCAAGCATAGTGTGGTGTCTCCTGGTCACCTTAGGCTGGTACTCTAGCTGCCATCCACTCTAATCTTATAGTACTGAAAGCTAAGCTGAGAGTAGAAAGGGTAAACCCTTAGGAGGAGTTAAAACTCAATGCAAGCTGCTTTTGTGTAGTAGAAAAACTGCACACATACGAAAGAGAGTACCAAATTCCACCTAAAATGTGGGATTTAGTCCTAAACCTCATACAGCTTTGGTACATTGGGTGTCAGGTTTGAGTAGCAGTGTGATCTGTCAGGGGCTTCTACAGTGTCTCAGCAGTAAAAACTGGCCTGTCAATGCAGGAGCCACAGGAGACCCAGAATCAATCCCTGGGTCAGGAAGATCCCTTGGAGGAAGAAATGGCAACCCACTCCAGAATTCTTGCCTGGGAAATTCCATGGACAAAAGCCTGGCAAGCTACAGTCCATAAGGTCGCTAGGAGTCAGACTGAGACTGAGCAGAGAAGAATGGGATCTGTCATCATGTAATTGATGTGATCTACTAGGGACTTTCAAAACAATTTTGAGAGTTGTCAGTCTAAGTGAGGCTAGAGAGATGAGAGCATTAGCCAGAATAGCTGCTACAAAACACACACACATACCCCAGAAATTAACAATAATGGACGGAGAAACCTGATAGGCTCCAGTCCATGGGGTCGCTAAGAGTCGGGCACAACTGAGCAACTTCACTTTCACTTTTCACTTTCATGCATTGGAGAAGGAAATGGCAACCCACTCCAGTGTTCTTGCCTGGAGAATCCCAGGGACAGAGGAGCCTAGTGGGCTGCAGTCTATGGGGTCACACAGAGTCGGACACGACTGAAGCGACTTAGCAACAGCAGCAACTACTATATATAATAATTACATTATTATTATTATATATAATAATGCAATTATATAATTATTATATATAATGATAGTTATTATTGTGTGGAAAACTTTGCAGAAGTACTTGATAACATGAAAACATTTGACATACCAGTGAAAAAAGAAGTGGTTCATTGTGTGAGAAGACTGGAATGTGAAGAGATGGGATCCCCAAAGTGATCAGCCAGCCAAAGCATTACTTTAAAAATCAAATGATTTTTCTATCTTCTAATAATTCCCCTTTTTTTGAATTCTACTAAAGCTATACAAAATGCATTTTTTCAACAGATTACTTCTCCAAAACCATTAATGTATTGCTTTAAGAGCCTTTTACTATTTATTGTTATTCAAATAACTGTCAAAATAACATGTCAGTTGCTTCTCCAGTCAGAAAAGTCCCTTTAGGCCATGAAAGAAATGGTAATTAAACAGAATCCCTACTGGATGCCATTGATCTTTCACTCGGGATTGAAACCTTTCTGTAGAATATCAGAACTGACAATAATAAGTTAACACTTGAATATAAAGTGTCAGTGTGCTTTGGGAATCTAATTTCAAATTCTGATTACAAAATATTAGACAGCTTTGTATTTTTCAAAGCATTAGTACTTAATAATTGTACTTTAAATTGCTGAATTCTAAAATGAGAATACTGTGTGGCTTCATATGAACTACTTTCTTATTTATAATAATAACATATGCATCTTATGTATAAAAATTATCTCATTAATTTTTTATGTTATTCTGAGGTTTGGGGTATGTTTCTGATATTTTTATGGATTAACCAAAACTAGAAATTGGACATATTGCCATGGAAATCCCTTTCTGCAAGAGTTTACAATGTAAATCAACAATTGTGGGAAAACAAACTTGGGCAGCACAGGGGTAGATTTTTGTTGTCCCTTGTTGTTGATGGTTTTTGTTTTCATGGGGTTTTGTTTTTGTTGTTGTTTATCAGGTTAGTTTCTTTGCTTTTGGACACCAGAGAACTTTTATCTCATTTCAGCCCCATTGATTTTTTTAGACATACTTCATTCACTCCTTTGACTGCTACATTAAACAACTTTTAACTGTTATTTTGCAGCTGAGATTTTAAAAAATCTATTTGAAAACCCTAATGATCAATTTATTCACCTTGAAACAGAATCCATTGGGCACCTACTACATGCCAAGTACTGTTCCGGGCAATTGGAACACATCCATGAATGAAAAAAGGCCACTGACTCCATGAGCTTGTAGTTTACAAACACCCTAATTAAAAAAAAAATTAATGCTATGGCAATATGCAAAAAGGTAGGTAGTACTAAGGAAAAAGAAAATAACAAAGCACAGAAAGAAGGACCAAGAGTCGGTGCAGGATTGCAATCTTATATAAGGTTGTAGGGGAGACCTCACTGAGATGTCTTTGAAGAAGGATTTAAAGGAGTTGAAGAGGTTAGCTACAGACATCTGGGAAAAGAGGATGAGAAAGAGAGAGGCAGTGCAACTAATATGAAGTGGAATTATATCTCATGCATTCAAGGAATAGTAGGAAGGCCAGTGTGCCTCTAACGGAGTGAGTGAAAGGAAGAGTAATAGGAGAAAAGATAAGAAGATAATAGGGAGACTTATAATTCTCTACAAGTACTTGTGATTTTACTTTAAGTAGCAGGGAAAGCCATTGGAAGGTTTTTAAGTAGAGAGTCCCATAATCTAACTTAAGTTGTAGCCGTTCTATTGTGATTAGGCTGTAGAGAGTAAGGCCAAGGCTAGAAGAAAGATCAGATAGGAAGATGTAACAGTTACTCAGGTGAGGGAGCATGGCAGCAGAGATCAGAAAAATAGCTGTGTAGGTGACAAAAAGTGGTGAGAAGTGGTTGAATAATTGTTGCTATTTTTCAGTCTCTAAGTCATGTCTCTTTGCAACCCCATGGACTGCAGCATGCCAGGCTTCTCTGTCCTCCACTATATCCCAGAATTTGTTGAAATACATGTCCGCTAAGTCGGTGATGCTACCTAACCATTTCATCCTCTGCTGCCTCCATCTCCTTTTGCCTTCCTTCTTTCCCAGCATCAGGGTCTCTTCCAATGAGTCAGCTCTTTCATCAGGTGGCCAAAGTATTGGAGCTTCAGCTTCAGCATCAGTCATTCCAATGAATAGTCAGGGTTGATTTCCTTTCAGATTGGCTGGTTTGATCTCCTTGCTGTCCAAGGGACTCTGAAGAGTCTTATCTGGCACCACAGTTCAAAAGCATCAGTTCAACTCTCACCCTTTCTTATGGTCTAACTCTCACATCCGCACATGACTACTTGAAAAACCATTGCTTTGACTCTTTGTCAACAAAGTAATGTCTCAGCTTTTTAATATGCTGTCTAGTTTTGTCATAGCTGTCCCTCCAAGGGGCAAGCATCTTTTCATCTTCACTGTCTGAAGTGATTTTGGAGCCCAAGTGAAGAAAATCTGTCACTGCTTCCACTTTTTCCCCTTCTATTTGCCATGAAGTGATGGGACAGGATGCAATGATTTCAGTTTTTTGGATAATGAGTTTCAAGCCAGCTTTTTCACTCTCCTCTTTCACTTTTATCAAGAGACTCTTTAGTTCCTCTTTGCTTTCAGCCATAAGAGTGCTGTCATCTGCATATCTGAGGTTGTTGATATTTCTACCAGCCATGTTGATTCCAGCTTGTGATTCATCCATCCCAGCATTTCACATGATGTTCTCAGCATATAAGTTAAATAAGCAGGGTCACAATATATAGCCTTAACATACTTCTTTTCCAGTTTTGAACCAGTCCATTGTTGCATGTCCTGTTCTAACTGTTGCTTTTGACCTGTATACAGGCTTCTCAGGAGACAGGTAAGGTGGTCTGTTATTCTGATCTCTTTAAGAATTTTCCACAGTTTGTTGTTATCCATACAGTCAAATTCTTTAGTGTAGGCAATGAAGCAGAAGTAGATGTTTTTTTGGAATTCCCCTGCTTTTACTATGATCCAAAGGATGCTGGCAGTTTGATCTCTGGTTCCTCTGCCTTTTTTAAATCCAGTTTGTACATCTGGAAGTTCTCAGTTCATGTACTGTTGAAGCCTATTGTGAAGGATTTTGAGCATTACCTTGCTAGCATGTGAAATGAGCGCAATTGTATGGTAGTTTGAACATTCTTTGGTATTGCCTTTCTTTGGCATAGGAACAAAAACCAACCTTTTCCAGTCATGTGGCCACTGCTGCATTTTCCAAATTTGCAGGCATATTAAGTACATCTCTTTAACAGCATCATCTTTTAGGATTTGAAGTAACTCAGCTGGAATTTCATCACCTCCACTAGTTTTTTTCATAGCAATGCTTCCTAAGGCTCACTTGACTTCACACTTCAAGACGTTAGGCTTTAGGTGAGTGACCACACCATCATGGTTATCCACATCATTAAGATCTTTCTTGTATATTTCTTCTGTGTATTCTAGCCACCCCTTCCTAATCTCTTCTGCTTCTGTTTTGTCCTTATCATTTTCAGTCCTCTGTCATGCCCATCCTTGCATGAAATATTCCCTTGATAGCTCCAATTTTCTTGAATAAATCACTAGTCTTTTCCATTCTGTTGTTTTCCTATGTTTCTTTACATTGTTCACTTAGGAAGGCTTTCTTATCTCTCCTTGCTACTCTCTAGAAGTCTCCATTCAGTTGGGTATATCTTTCCCATTCTCCCTTGATTTTTGGTTCTCTTCTTTCCTCAGCTATTTGTAAAGCCTCCTCAGACAACCACTTTGCCTTCTTGCATTTCCTTTTCTTTGGGATGGTTTTGGTCACTGCCTCCTGCACAGTGTTAAGAACCTCCATCCGTAGCTCTTCAGGCATTCTGTCTACCAGATCTAATCCTTTGAATCTACTCATCACCACCACTGTATAAGGTATTTTATTTAGGTCATACTTAAATGACCTAGTGGTTTTCTCTACTTTCTTCCATTTAAGCCTGAATTTTGCTATTATGAGCTCATGATCTGAGCCACAGTCAATTCCAGGTCTTGTTTTTGCTGACTCTGTAGAGCTTCTACATCTTTAGCTGCACAGAATATAATCAGTCTGATTTCAGTACTGACCATCTGGTGATGTCCATGTGTAGAGTCATCCCTTGGGTTGTTGGAAAAGTGTCTTTGTTATGACCAGCATGTTCTCTTGACAAAACTCGTGTTAACTTTGCCCTGCTTCATTTTGCAATTCAAGGCCAAACTTGCCTGTTATTCTGGGTATCTCTTGTCTTCCTACTTTCACATTCCAGTACCCTATGATGAAAAGGACATCTTTTTTTGGTGTTAGTTCTAGAAAGTCTTGTAGGTCTTCATAGAACCATTCAACTTTGGCATCACTGGTTGGGGCATAGGCTAGGATTACTGTGATGTTGAATGGTTTGCCTTGGAAATGAACTGAGATCATTCTGTTGTTTTTGAGATTGTTCCCATGTATTGCATTTTGGGCTCTCTTGTTGACTATGAGGGCTATTCCATTTTCTAAGGGATTCTTGCCCACTGTAGTAGGTATAATGATCATCTGAATTAAATTCATCCATTCCCATCCATTTTAGTTCACTGATTCCTAAGATGTTGATGTTCACTCTTGCCATCTCCTGCTTGACCATGTCTGATTTGCCTTGATTCATGGACCTAACATTCCAGCTTCCTATGCAGTATTTTTCTATAGAGTATCAGACCTTACTTTCACCACCAGACACATCCATAACTAAGCATAGTTTCTACTTTGGCCTAGCATTTCATTCTTTCTGGAGCTATTTGTAATTGCCTGCCATGCTTCCCCAGGAAGCTCAGCTGGTAAAGAATCTGCCTGCTGTGCAGGAGACCCTGGTTCGATTCCTGGGCCAGGAAGATCCTCTGGAGAAGGAATAGGCTGCCCACACCAGTATTCTTGGGCTTCCCTCATGGCTCAGCTGGTAAAGAATCTGCCTGCAATGCAGGAGATCTGGGGTCGATCCCTGGGTTGGGAGATCCTCTGGAGAAGGGAAAGGCTACCCACTCCAGTATTCTGGTCTGGAGAATTCCATGGACTGTACGTAGTTCATGGGGTCACAAATAGTCTGACATGACTGAGTGACTTTCACTTTCACTTAGCCTATTGGATGTCTTCTGACTTAGGAGGAATGCTCATCTTCTGGTGTCATATCTTTTTGTCTTTTTATACTGTCCATAGGGTTCTCCAGGCAAGAATACTGGAGTGGGTTGCCATTTTCTCCTCCAGTTGACCATGTTTTGTCAGAATTCTTCACTATGACCTGTCCACCTTAGGTGGCCATGGACGGCATGTCTCATAGCTTCATTACGTTATGCAAAGCCATTTTCCATGACGCTGTGATCCACGAAGGGGGGCTGGATAATAGATATGTTTTAAAGGTAATGCCATGGGATTTGCTGATGGGTTAGAGAGTGAGAGGAGTTGAAGATGGCTCTAAGTGTTTGGTTTAAGCAATCAGAAAGATGGAGATTTCCTAACTTGGAGAACACAAAGCCAAAGAGTGGACTTAGAAAGATCAAGAACTCTAATTTTTTAAAAAGTGGAGTTTGGACTTCTGCTTTCCTGTCTGGGATTTAAGAAACTTAGAAGTCATCACTCCACTCTAATGTATAAAACACTGCAAAATCAACAACTCTTCTTACCCCCATCACAGAAATGATGTCACAGCCGCCCCTCCATTGCCCCTCAAATTGGGGAGACAGGCAAGTACACAGAGAGGCAAGTACACTGGAGAGGGAACCCGAAGCAGGAACTTCCACAGGAACCAGTGCAGTGTAGGAAAACTTGCCCTGTAATTGATGAATTGCTGGAGGCTCAGTGTGGGAAAGTTTGAGAGTTTAAAACTCCAGGGGCCCCACTCATGAGGTACCCCAGGAGCCCTACAGATCCTCACAGTGAATATCAGAAAAAATTCTCTTCATGATTCCAGCAGAGGACGAAAAAAGAAACCCTTTGAAAATATGCTAGAGAATTCTGATTTTAAGGCCTATCCTCAGGTAAAACTATTTTACCAGAGCCTAATTTTCTGGGGTTGTATCAGAATCCAACCTATATGAGGGAAGGGAAATACACAGCGGCAGCCCATCCTGTCTCATGTAGGGGAAGAAGAATACTGAGAAGCACTGGTAAAATTCACAGTTCAGGGATACAGGCTCTCTATGAGACTGAGATCTAACTATAGGACTTGTTAGCATTATAGAGTGCTTCCCCTCCCCACCACACCTTACCACAGCATTACTAAAGGCCTTTTATTTAGTATCTCGTATCCACCTTTCAGCAAAAATCTTTAGAAAACATACCAGCAGAGGGAAAAAAAAAAAAAAAACAGTTTAAAGAGCATTAGAACTGGAGTCAGAAATGGCAGCTATGATATGGTGGGGTGTATTCAGTGTTAGATGCAAATAATCAATAAATTTCTGTCTGCCCTGCTCCCAGCTTTTTATGCAATTTTGCCTCCAGTGAGCTACAGCTATCTGTTGTGACCTATTGTCCTCAGCATACCAGAGCCACTTGTGCAGAAAGCTGAAAGTATCTGGGTTTTTCATTCTCACCACCATGCCCACACCCTTATTCTGCATCCAGTCCTTTGCAAGTGACAGATGGCTTGGCAGGATGACAGCCGAGCTTAGTTGCCTTGATTTGGGATTGTTTGCACCCTTGCAGCATCATGCTAGGGTACCCATCCCCCTTCTGTTTATATTTACCCCGTTTCTCCAGAGACTGCTTCTCAAATACAGGAGTCCTTCTAAGAAACTTGACCTGAAACATTTTTGTAGTAAGTTTTCACAGCACCTTGTACTTCTGCTTCATATTACTCAACTCATAGGCAATTACTTGTGCAAAATCTATTTTCCCTGAAGTGTGTGAACTATATGAGTGACTGTGTTGTCCTCACTGCTGTATCCTGAGCATCTAACCTTCTGAGTGACACATAAATTCAATACATGTTGGATTATAAATGAATGAATGAAAAAACCAAGAGGGTCAAGATTAACTAGTGAATCAGTGACATGTTTGTAATGTTTTTAAAGGAAACAATGCTTTATTGCCTCTAAGTAAAGTTAGTGAATTAACCTAAGATAGATAAGACAGACTTACTGCTGAAAAAGTCCTTACAAATATGCTTGTCAGTTTTAGCCTTCTGGACCTGCTTTATATTTTTAGTTATGATCACTTTGCTTAAAAGAGAAGACAGAAGCAAGAAAGGGGCTAAGTAGGTTCCAGTTACACAGAATACATGGTTGTCTTAGTCCTTCTTCCCCTTAGGTTCCATCCTCATAGCAATGATCAACTGAAAAACGTTCAGAATATCAGATTCTTTGAACAAATTCAGCAAGACACAACTAATGGTTCAAGTCCCAGTCATCACCTCTGCTGCTCAAGTTTGCTAAGTGAGGCCTCAGCAAATGGTTCAGGTCATCAGAGCAATAAATTCAGGAGAGAAATGGGTGCATTAATCCACCTGTTCATCTGAAGGAAAAGGAACTAACTGATTGTGTGTGTTCTCACTCACTTAAGACACCAAATGGCAACAAGTATTTCCTGAATGATGTTAAGGCAAAGAATATAGAAGAGAAGTACATATGGAAAAAAAAAGTTGATTCTTCCTGCCCTCCTGCCTAGAATTTTAAAAGGCAAACTGAACAAATGTGAATTTTTCATTTCTAAATCTTTTTTTAAGTTGTCTTCTTCCTCTGTGAGTTGAATATTTCATTCATCTAATATAAATGCCAATTTTGAGTTGTAATGTGGAAAAAGATGTGTTCATTATTCGTAAGACCTTGACTCCAACGTGTACCATATTCCCTTGGGGAGCTAAGGAATCTTGCTCAAGATGAAAGAAATTGTCCTGCTCTGAGTTGAAGAGAGTCCTGAGGAGAGAAAAGTCAATGTATATTGTCTGCAAAGATGTCTTCTTTATAAAAGCCTCATGCTAACATTTTGAAAATAGTTATATCATCTCAGAAAAGAATGAGAACTATGTTTGACTTTGTGTGCTAAAGGAAGAGAGAATTCAGTAACTAAATCTCTGTTTCATCATGTATGCAAATTAACTGTATTGATTTTAACTCAATAACAAAATCTTTGTTTCCCCATTAATGCAAATTACTGTATTAAAATATAATGTATTTAATCCAAACTTAGATGAAATGTTTATTCACATAGTACATGTGAAAAAGAAATAAAAACCCTTAGTTCATGGCAGTTTTATTTTTGTTTTGCTTTTATGGTAGTTGATTTCAGTTCAGTTCAGTCGCTCACTCGTGTCTGACTCTTTGCAACCCCATGAATCGCAGCACACCAGGCCTCCCTGTCCATCACCAACTCCCGGAGTTTACCCAGGCCCATGTCTATCAAGTCACTGATGCCATCCAGCCATCTCATCCTCTGTCATCCCTTTCTCCTCCTGCCCCCAACCCCTCCCAGAATCAGGGTCTTTTCAAATGAGTCAGTTCTTCGCATCAGGTGGCCAAAATATTGGCGTTTCAGCTTCAACATCAGTCCTACCAGTGAACACCCAGGACGGATCTCCTTTAGGATGAACTGGTTGGATCCCTTGCAGTCCAAGGGACTCTCAAGAGTTTTCTCCAACACCACAGCATCAATTCTCCAAAGCATCAATTATTCGGTGCTCAGCTTTCTTCACAGTCCAACTCTCACATCCATACATGACCACTGGAAAAACCATAGACTTGACTAGATGGACCTTTGCTGGCAAAGTAATGTCTCTGCTTTTTAATATGCTATCTAGTTTGGTCATAACTTAGTTGATTTAGAATTTCCGTAATGTTGTTCCTGTCACTTTGGTTGACATTTGATAAAGACAGCTTGAAGGTAACATTTTTAAGTTCCTGAATATATACTCTGGTTCTTTCAAAAAATGGTTAATGAGCTTATGAAAAGATGACACTGGACTGGTTATTGGAAATAAATAAGTCAGGAATGGAAAATAAGGACTGAAGAAAAAGTCCTTGTCATGGAGATTAATGCTATTTATATGACTGAACTTCTCAACTTCAGGATCTCCTGTCAGCCTACAGAAGATCAAATGTGGTAAGTTTAAACACACTAAACAAAAGACAATGGGGTTGGGGTGGGGAAACATCAATACTTCATTATATGAGACTCAGTTCAGTTCAGTTCAGTTGCAGTCATGTCCAACTCTGCGACCCCATGAACTGCAGCCAGGCCCCCCTGTCCATCACCAACTCCCAAAGTTTTCTCAAACTCATATCCATTGAGTCGGACATGAGTCCAATTCATGTCAGTCTTTGTTTCATCTTTGTTGACAAAGTGATGTCTCTGCTTTTTAATATACTGTCTAGGTTGGTCATAACTTTCTTTCCAAGGAGTAAGCATCTTTAAATTTCATGGCTTCAATCACCATCTGCAGGGATTTTGGAGCCCCCCAAAATAAAGTCAGCCACTGTTTCCACTGTTTTCCCATCTATTTGCCATGAAGTGTTGGGACCAGATGCCATGATCTTCGTTTTCTGAATGTTGAGCTTTAAGCCAACTTTTTCACTCTCCTCTTTCTCTTTCACCAAGAGGGTCTTTAGTTCTTCACTTTCTGCCATAAGGGTGGTGTCATCTACATATCTGAGGTTATTGATATTTCTCCTGGCAATCTTGATTCCAACTTGTGCTTCTTCCAGCCCAGTGTTTCTCATGATGTACTCTGCATATAAGTTAAATAAGCAGGCTAACATTTTCCAATTCTAAATTTTAGACTGAAATTTTCACTTGGAATTGTCTATATGAAATATTGTTTGTTCATTAGACATTACACTTGGTAACATTTTACAGCAAATGCACAATCATTTCATGAAATGATACATGGTTAAATATTTAACACAGCTCAGTAAAGATGAAATGTTCCCTTGGTATCTCTAATTTTCTTGAAGAGCTCTCTAGTCTTTCCCATTCTATTGTTTCCCTCTATTTTTTTGCACTGATCACTGAAAAAGGCTTTCATATTTCTCCTTGCCATTCTTTGGAACTCTGCATTAAAATTGATATATCTTTCCTTTTCTCCTTTGCTTTTCACTTCTCTTCTTTTCACAACTATTTGTAAGGCCTCCTCAGACAGCCATTTTGCTTTTTTGCATTTCTTTTTCTTGGAGATAGTCTTGATCCCTGTCTCTTATACAGTGTCACAAACCCCCACCCATACAGCCACTCTATCAAATCTAGCCCCTTAAATCTATTTCTCACTTCCACTGTACAGTCATATGGGATTTGATTTAGGTCATACCTAAATAGTCTAGTAGTTTCCCCTACTTTCTTCAATTTAATTCTGAATTTGGCAATAAGGATTTCATGATTTGAGCCACAGTCAGCTCTAGAGATCTCTTCAAGAAAATTAGAGATACCAAGGGAACATTTTATGCAAAGATGGGCTCAATAAAGTGCAGACATGGTATGGACCTAACAGAAGCAGAAGATATTAAGAAGAGGTGGCAAGAATACACAGAACTGTCCAAAAAAGATTTTCATGAGCCAGGTAATCACGATGGTATGATCACTTACCTAGAGCCAAACATCCTGGAATGTGATGCTTGGGCCTTAGGAAGCATTACTATGAACAAAGCTAGTGGAGGTGATGGAATTCCAGCTGAACTATTTCAAATCCTAAAAGATGATGCTATGAAAGTGCTGCACTCAATATGCCAACAAAAGTGAAAGTTGGAAAACTCAGCAGTGGCCACAGGACTAGAAAAGGTCATGTTTTTATTCCAATCCCAAAGAAAAGCAATTCCAAAGACTGCTCAAGCTACCACACAGTTGAATTCATCTCAAATGCTAGTAAAGTAATGCTCAAAATTCTCCAAGCCAGGCCTCAGCAATACGTGAACTGTGAACTTCCAGATATTCAAGCTGGTTTTAGAAAAGGCAGAGGAACCAGAGATCAAATTGCCAACATCCACTGGATCATGGAAAAAGCAAGAGAGTTCCAGAAAAACATCTATTTCTGCTTTCTTGACTATGCCAAAGCCTTTGACTGTGTGGGTCACAATAAACTGTGGAAAATACTGAAAGAGATGGGAATACCAGACCACCTGACCTGCCTCTTGAGAAATCTGTATGCAGGTCAGGAAGCAACAGTTAGAACTGGACATGGAACAACAGACTGGTTCCATATAGGAAAAGGAGTACATCAAGGCCGTATATTGCCACCCTGCTCATTTAACTTCTACGCAGAGTACATCATGAGAAAGTCTGAGCTGGATGAAGCACAAGCTTGAACCAGGATTGTTGGGAGAAATATCAATAACCTCAGATATGCAGATGACACCATCCTTATGGCAGAAAGCAAAGAAGAATTAAAGAGCCCGTTGTTGAAAGTGAAAGAGGAGAGTGAAAAAGTTGGCTTAAAACTCAACATTCAGAAAACAAATATCATGGCATCCAGTCCCATCATTTCATGGCAAATAGGGGGAGAAACAGTGGAAACAGTGGCAGGCTTTATTTTGGGGGGGCTCCAAAATCACTGCAGATGGTGACTGCAGCCATGAAATTAAAAGACACTCCTTGAAAGGAAAGTTATGACCAACCTAGAAAGCATATTAAAAAGCAGAGACATTACTTTGCCAACAAAGGTCTGGCTAGTCAAGGCTATGGTTTTTCCAGTGATCATGTATGGATGTGAGAGTTGGACTGTAAAGGAAGCTGAGCACCAAGAATTGATGCTTCTGAACTGCAGTGTTGGAGAAGACTCTTGAAAGTCCCTTGTATTGCAAGGAGATCTAACCAGTCTATCTTAAAGGAAATCAGTCCAGAATATTCATTGGAAGGACTGATGTTGAAGCTGAAACTCCAATCCTTTGGCCACCTGATGCAAAGAACTGGCTCATTTGAAAAGACCATGATGTTGGGAAAGATTGAAGGCAGGAGAAGTGGATGACAGAGGATGAGATGGTTGGACGTCTTCACCGACTCAATGGACATGAGTTTGAGAAAACTCCTGGAGTTGGTGATGGACAGGGAGGCCTGATGTGCTGCCGTCCTTGGGGTCCCAAAAAGGTGGACACAAGTGAGCAACTGAACTGAACTGAACTGAGTAAAAATGATTCTGTGAGCCATGCTTACATGGCAAATTCTGGTAATCTGAGTCATGTTAATGACAATTTTAAATGACAAAAAATTAGAGACCACTTTATTTTTCTTAAATGGTTGTTTTCTCAGCCAGGCTTTTGTTAAGAACTAGATGGTAGAAAAATTAGATTTATACTCTTCAACTGGTGTTTGAGAAACAAATGTCTGTACTGACCGTGCACTGAAGAAAGCTCCACATGCTTTGGAAACCAAATGAGTAGGTGCGTAGACTGATCTTTTCTCAAAAGAGTTGGTGAAGAATCTGCCATTTTCCTTTGGATAAACTAATGATCCATTGATGCCCACAGGTGAGTGTTTCTTAGAAAGCCAATAAGTGGTATTACAAAAAAAATTTTAGATATGATCCAACACTTAAATAAGTCATGTAATTTATACTCTCACATGACAAGAAAAATGTTTTTACTTAACATCACCTTTGCTTTGGGAGCAAATGCAATGATGCTGGTGATGAGAGTTCCATTGCTACTTCTGTATGCTAACACTGTATGCTTTGGTCATAACAACAATAATAGTAATGATAATAGTGTTATTTATTGCAAGCTTATTTGTGTATGAAGCACTGTTACCAGTGATTTACACATAACAACATATAATCTTCACCAAAAAAAGTAAACTTGGCATTATTACCCCAATTTTACAAAAGAAACTACTGAAATATGAAGGTCACACAGCTACTAAGGGTTGGAGCCTAGACAGTCTGATTTCAAATACTGATCTCTTAACCAATTTGCTAAAAATGAACAACTATAAGAATTATAATGGGAGAAACAAACATCAGCAGATAATCACATGATTGTCTTTATTGGAAACTCAGCACGATACCACAAATTAACCATTTTATCCAGTGTTACTTGATAAAAGATCAACAAAGGAAAATAAGTAGAGTTCCTATATCTCTGTAATAACCAACTAGAGAGGAAAACTAATAGAAAAGAGATCCCATTCACAAAGTTGAAAAAAACTGTAGAGCGTCTCAGAATAAACATAACATAGATGTTTGAGACCTTCATGAATTAAACAGCAAAGCATTATAAAAGGATATAAATAAATCTGAATAAATTTAAAGATGAATGGCTAAGAAAAAAAATCAATATCTATTCCAAAAAGATTGGTATAAATTCAATTCCAATTAAATTCCCAAGCAGGACTTTTATGAAAATTGATCAATTAATCTCTAAAACTAATATGGAAGAGTGAGTCGAGACTAAAGAAAAATAAGATATCAAGATATAAAAATAGCATTGTCATATACTTAGAGAATGAACTTATGGTTGCTGGGGGAAAGAAGAGGGAAGGGATAGTTAAGGAGTACACAAGATAAAATGGATAAGCAACAAGAACCTACTGTATATCACATGGAACTCTTCTCAATGTTATTTGGTAGCCTGGATGGGAGGGGAATTTGGGGGAGAATGGATACATGTATATGTACGACTGAGTCCCATCGCTGTCTACCTGAAACTATCATAACCTTGTTAATTGGCTATCAATTCAGTTCAGTTAAGTCGCTCAGTTGTGTCTGACTCTGCGACCCCGTAAATCACAGCACGCCAGGCCTCCCTGTCCATCACCAACTCGTAGAGTTCACTTAAAACTCATATCCATTGAGTCAGTGACGCCAACCAGCCATCTCACCCTCTGTCGTCCCCTTCTCCTCCTGCCCCCAATCCCTGCCAGCATCAGGGTCTTTTCCAAAGAGTCAACTCTTCACATGAGGTGGCCAAAGTACTGGAGTTTCAGCTTTAGCATCAGTACTTCCAAAGAATACCCAGGACTGATCTCCTTCAGGATGGACTGGTTGTATCTCCTTGCAGTCCTAGGGACTCTCAAGAGTCTCCAAAACCACAGTTTAAAAGCATCAATTCTTCAGTGCTCAGCTTTCTTCACAGTCCAACTCTCACATCCATACATGACCACTGGAAAAACCGTAGCCTTGACTAGATGGACATTTGTTGGCAAAGTAATGTCTCTGCTTTTTAACATGCTATCTAGGTTGGTCATAACTTTCCTTCCAAGGAGTAAGCATCTTTTAATTTCATGGCTGCAATCACCATCTGCAGGGATTTTGGAGCCCAAAAAAATAAAGTCAGCCACTGTTTCCACTGTTTCTCCATCTATTTGCCATGAAGTGATGGGACCAGATGCCATGGTCTTCGTTTTCTGAATGTTGAGCTTTAAGCCAACTTTTTCACTCTCTTCTTTCACTTTCATCAAGAGGCTTTTTAGTTCCTCTTCACTTTCTGCCATAAGGGTATATATATGTATATATAAGCTAAGTTGCTTCAGTCATGTCTGACTCTTAGGACATTATGGACTGTAGCCAGCCAGGCTCCTCTGTCCATGGAACTCTCCAGGCAAGAATACTGTAGTGGCTTGCCACTTCCTCCTCCATGGGATCTTTCTGACCCAGGAATCCAACCTACATCTCTTGTGTCTCTTGCATTGGCACATGGGTTCTTTACCACTAGCACTACAGTTATAATATATACAGATTATTTTCATATTCTTCCCCATTATGTTTTATCACAGGGTATTGAATATAATTCTCTGTGTTATACAGTGAGACCTTGTTACTTATCCAAAACACTTTTAGTCTTAGTGTTAAGATATTTGTTTTGTATTTTACATACTGCAGATTTCCTAAAATTAATCAAATTCTATTTTTTAAAAAGGCAGAGTAATTAAGTAATTAAGACAGCCAGCATTGGTGGAGCACATGGAAAGGACATGACCAACCACTGATTCATGAGCTGTACCCAGGTAATCAGAAGCCCCTGGCTCCCCTCCCCTGTCCTCTAGATATACTTTCTTCCCTAGCCATTCCAACAGCTGGAGCCATTTTCAAGGATTCAGTCTTCAAAGTGATGATTTATTAAGATCACCTGGACTACTTGGAACAAGATGGCGGAGGAGGAGGTGGACGTGGAGTACATCTCCTTCCACGGATACATCAGGAATACACCTTCAGACACAGAAGTGCATGCAGAACACCAGCTGAGAGCAGACAGGAGTACCTGACCAGTGGGAAAAAATATATAGACCCACACAAAACTTGGTAGGATAAAGGAACCAGGGGGAAAACAGGAATGTTAGTAGGACTGGACCTAACCTTGGTGGGTGGGGGAACTGAAGCAAGGGTCCGATCCCCACAGTGGGACATTTGCCTGAGTCAGAGAAATATTTAAGGCTGAGAGTGAAACAGTTCATCTGCAGAAGCCTAAATGGAATGAGAATCAGACGGTCCTTGCCACAGCCATACATACTCTGGACAGGAACGCTGGTCTCCTGGAACGGGCAGTGGCTAGGAGCTAGAATTAAGGGATTGCTGAGCAATCCCAGGGCAAGGGCTGCTGTTGACTGCAGAGAGACGGATTCAGGGAATGAGAGGGAGGAGATTGTGGTGGGAAATGCTGGTGGAGGAAAGCCAGGCAGCCATGGAAGCAAGACAATACTGCTGAGTCACACGTAGGGGGTGGAGCCATCATCAGAGCCTCTCTCTCCCCACATGCCAGCATATGAACATAGATGCAAAAATCTTCAACAAAATTTTAGCAAACAGAATTCAGCAACACATCAAAGAGCTCATACACCATGATCAATTTGGGTTTATTCCAGGATGCAAGGATTCTTCAATATATGTAAATCAATCAATGTGATACACCATATTAACAAATTAAATGATAAAATCTATATGATCATCTCAATAGATGCAGAAAGAGCCTTTGAAAAAATTCAGCATGCATTTATAAGTAAAACTCTTCAAAAAATGGGCATAGAAGGAACCTACCTCAATGTAGTAAAGGCCATATATGATAAGCATACAGCAAACGTTATTCTCAATGGTGAAAAGCTGAAAGCATTCCCCCTAAGATCAGGAATAAGACAAGGGTGTCCACTTTCACCACTATTATTCACATAGTTCTGGAAGTCCTAGCTACAGCAATCACAGAAGAAGAAATAAAAGGAATCCAGATCAGAAAAGAAGGAGTAAAACTTTCACTGTTTGCAGATGACATGATACTGTACATAGAAAACCCTAAAGATAGTATCAGAAAATTACTAGAGCTAATCAGTGAATTTAGCAAAGTTTCAGGATACGAAATCAATACACAGGAATCATTTGAATTTCTATATACTAAGGTTATTCCTGTGGTCATGTATGGCTGTGAGAGTTGGACTGTAAAGAAGGCTGAGCACCAAAGAATTGATGCTTTTGAACTGTGGTGTTGGAGAAGACTCTTGAGAATCCCTTGGACTGCAAGGAGATCCAACCAGTCCATTCTGAAGGAGATCAACCCTGGGATTTCTTTGGAAGGAATGATGCTAAAGCTGAAGCTCCAGTACTTTGGCCACCTCATGCAAAGAGTTGACTCATTGGAAAAGACTCTGATGCTGGGAGGGATTGGGGGCAGGAGGAGAAGGGGATGACCGAGGATGAGATGGCTGGATGGCATCACGGACTCGATGGACGTGAGTCTGAGTGAACTCCGGGAGATGGTGATGGACAGGGAGGCCTGGCGTGCTGCGATTCATGGGGTCCCAAAGAGTCGGACACGACTGAGCGACTGAACTGAACTGAACTGAACAATGAAAAACCAGAAAAGGAAATTAAGGGATCAATCCCATTCACCATTGCAAGAAAAAGAATTAAATATATAAGAATGGACTTACCTAAGGAGACAAAAGAACTGTACACAAAAAATTATAAGACATTGATGAACAAAATCAAAGACAACATAAACAGATGAGAGATGGTTCATGTTCCTGGGTAGGAAGAATCAATATTGTGATGATGACTATACTACCAAACACAATCTGCAGATTTAATGTGATCCCTATCATATTACCAGCGGCATTTTTCACAGAACTCGAACAAAAAATTTCAGAACTCATATGGAAAAACAAAAGACCCTGAATAGCCAAAGAAGTCTTGAGAAAGAACAATGGAACTGGAGGAATCAATCTTCCTGACTTCAGATTACACTACAAAGCTACAGTCATTAAGACAGTATGGTACTGGCACAAAAACAGAAATATAGACCAATGGAACAAGATAAAAAGCCCTGAAATAAACTCATGCACTGGCAGGCACCTTATTTTTTACAAAGAAGGCAAGAATATAAAATGGGGCAAAGACAGCCTCTTCAATAAATGGCACTGGGAAAACTGGACAGCTACATGTAAAAGAATGAAATTAGAACACTTTCTAATGCCATACACAAAGATAAATTCAAAATAGATTAAAGATGTAAATGTAAGACCAGAAACTATAAAACTCTTAGAGGAAAGCATAGGCAGAACACTCGATGACATAAATCAAAGCAAGATCCTCTATGACCCACCTCCTAGTGTAAAGGAGATAAAAACAAAAGTAAACAAGTGGGATCTGATTAAACTTAAAAGCTTTTGCACAGCAAAAGAAACTATAAGCAAGGTGAAAAGACAACCCTCAGAACGGGAGAAAAAAATAGCAAATGAAACAACTGACAAAGGATTAATTTCTAAAATATACCAGCAGTTCATACAACTCAATGCCAGAAAAACAAACAACCCAATCAAAAAGTGGGGAAAAGACCTAAACAGACTTTTCTCCAAAGAAGACATACAGATGGCTAAAAAACACATGAAAAGGTGCTCAATATCTCTCATTATTAGAGAAATGCAAATCAAAGCTACAATGAGATATCACCTCACACCAGTCAGAATGACCCTCATCAAATAGTCTACAAACAATAAATGCTGGAGAGGGTGTGGAGAAAAGGGAATGCTCTTGCACTGTTGGTGGAAATGTAAATTGATACAGCCACTATGGAAGATGGTATGGAGATTCCTTAAAAAACTAGGAATAAAACCACCATATGACCCAGCAATCCCAGTCCTAGGCATGTACCCTGAGGAAACCAGGGTTGAAAAAGACACATATATCCCATTGTTCATTGCAGCACTATTTACAGTAGCTAGAACATGGAAGCAACCTCGATGTCCATCAACAGATGAATGGATAAAGAAGTTGTGGTACATATGCACAATGGAATATTACTCAGCCATAAAAAGGAACACATTTGAGTCAGTTCTAATGATGCAGATGAACCTAGATCCTATTATGCAGAGTGAAGTGAGTCAGAAAGAGAAAGATAAATACTATATTCTAATGCCTATATATGGAATTTGGAAAAATGATACTGAAGAATTTATTTACAGGGCAACAATGGAAACAGACATAAAGAATAGACTTATAGACATGGGGACGGGGAAGAGAGGATGAGATGTATGAAAAGAGTAACGTGGAAACTTACGTTACCACATGTGAAATAGATAGCCAAAAGATATTTGCTGTATGGCTCAGGAAACTCAAAACAGGGGCTCTGTATCAACCTAGAGGGATGGGATGGGGAGGGAGCTGGGAGGGAGTTTCCAAAGGGAGTGGATATATGTATACCTCTGGCTGATTCATGTTGAGGTTTAACAGAAAACAGCAAAATTCTGTAAAGCAATTATCCTTCAATAAAAAATAAATTAATTTTTTAAAAATCACCTGGTCCTAATACACGATTGAACACCAGTTAAAGCCTCTATGTAAACTCAAAATGTGGTGGTGGTCATAGCGATTGACTGGCTTGGTAGCCTCGCAAGACAAGCCTCATACGTAAGTTCTCTTGTTTATTGAATCTACCACCTCCTAGTCTGGAGTAGTCTGCCTTTTTCTTCCATCTCTCAGTGACTTCCATGTACAGGAAACAATTTGTGAACAGTTTGCAAACCAGTTAGGAGATAGGAGAAATGGGCCTTGGTAAAGGGGTGTCCACAGAGAAAATCCCAAGTTGGTCTTTGGCCTCTGGGTTCTTTAGATGCTTGTAGATTGCTGTATAGGGACTCCCTGAAAATGCTGGCTGAACTAATGTGCTTCTTCAAGGAACAGAGTGGAGTGCACTTCAGCAAAGAAAACTGCATGGCTGCATGTTGGGCTGGGCTCTGCTGTGGGCAGTTCTATTGTCACTGATACCCAACCAGACGTAGAAGTTTGGGTTAGAAATTTGGAAGGAGGGCTGTGATTAGAGAAGAATGTGTGGGTGTCCACTACTCTGGCAGTTCAGGGCTGGCAGATAAGATGGGCAAAGTGGATAAATTGGAGACATTTATGTGCTGTTTTGCAAAGCTAGAAGGGTAAAAGTTGCAATTGATCATGGTATAAGTGCTGATGATAAAATAGGTTGGGGCGCCAAGAGGTGGAATCTTTGTGAAAATGAGTCTAGGGGAAGATGCTGTGGTGTTTGACAGCAAGGATGACCCTGCAATAGATGCAGCAGACTGGGTGCATAGGAAAACACCCATTGTAGGAAAACATAGGAAAACATCCACCCTGGGTGGATGGCATATTGCCAAGAATGCCAGATTTCCACGGAAGTATTGGGCCGGCCAAAAGATTCATTTGCGTTTTACTTTCACATCGTATGGAAAACCCTGCACGAACTTTTTGGCCAACCCAATGCAGTGACTTGGTTAATGCAATGACAGCTTGTTCTGTGTGTTCTAAACAACAGCCAAGGCAACTATCAAAGGAGTCTGAGGTTGCCCACCAAGGTTCTCAACATGCAAGGGATTGGCAGATCAGTCCCTCCGGGTAAGGTTCTAAATGTGCCTTAGTTTGTGTGGACACCATGTCTGGCCTATCCCAGCTTGCCATCACTAGGGACTAGAGAAGCTGAGTACCATGTACGAATACCCTCCTCTACTAGATGGTGATTGGGATACATTTCAAAGGTCATGATGTGTTGTTGTTTAGTCACCAAGTCGTGTCACTCTTTGTGACCCTATGCACTGAAGCATGCCAGGCTTCCCTGTCCTTCACTGTCTCCCTGAGTATGCTCAAACTCATGTCCATTGAGTCAGTGATGCCATCCAACCATCTCATCCTCTGTCATCCCCTTCTCCTCCTGCCTTCAATCTTTCCTATCATCAGGGTATTTTCCAGTGAGGTGGCTCTTCGCATCAGGTGGCCAAAGTATTGGAGCTTCAGTTTCAGTATCAGTCTTTCCAGTGAATATTCAGGGTTGATTTCCTTTAGGATTGACTGGTTTGATCTCCTTGCAGTCCAAGGGACTCTCAAGAGTATTCTCCAGCACCAAAATTCAAAAGCATCAGTTCTTCCACACTCAGCTTTCTTTATAAAGACTTTAGCGAACACCCAAACTGATCCAATCCCCAGTCCAAGGGACTTAATAAATTAGTGGTTTGGCTCTTGGTCGGGAAAAAAAAAAAAATGTGTTACTTCTTTTAGGTATTGGTGAAGAAGAACTATAGGGCCTCTTGACAAAAGTGAAAGAGGAGAGTGAAAAGTTGGCTTAAAGCTCAACATTCAGAAAACTAAGATCATGGCAATCAGTCCCATCAATTCATGGCAAATAGATGGGGAAACAGTGGCTGACTTTATTTTGGGGAGCTCCAAAATCACTGCAGATGGTGATTGCAGCCATCAGATTAAAAGACACTTACTCCTGGGAAGGAAAGTTATGACCAACCTAAACAACATATTAAAAAGCAGAGACATCACTTTGCCAACAAAGGTCCATCTAGTCAAGGCTATGGTTTTTCCAGTGGTCATGTACGGATGTGAGAGTTGGGCTGTGAAGAAGGCTGAGTGCCGAAGAATTGATGCTTTTGAACTGTGGTGTTGGAGAAGACTCTTGAGAGTCCCTTGGACTGCAAGGAGATCCAACCAGTCCATCCTAAAGGAAATCAGTCCTGGGTGTTCATTGGAAGGACTGATGTTGAAGCTGACACTCCAGTACTTTGGCCACCTGATGTGAAGAGCTGACTCATTTGAAAAGACCCTGATTCTGGGAAAGACTGAGGGCAGGAGGAGATGGTTAGAGATGGTTAGATGGCATCACCAACTCAATTGGCATGGGTTTAGGTGGACTCTGGGAGTTGGTGATGGACAGGGAGGCCTGGCGTGCTGCGGTTCATGGGGTCGCAAAGAGTCGGACACGACTGAACAACTGAACTGAACTGAACTGATCTTCTTATATGGTTTTTCTTGCATTCACTTCTGTTGCTATTGTGTATCTGCCTCTATTGCAGCCAGACAGCCGCCAAACGAGCCATCTCCATGCTAGTGGAAGTCCTTTCTGACCTCTTGGGGTGTCTATAAGATTGTAAGAGCCAGTTATGAGGCACATTGGAGAAGGTCTTCCATAGGACATGACTGCTGCTTGACCCACAACTTGGACCCAGGCAACTGGAGGCTCCTCACAGCCTCCCCTGTCCTTCAAATGAATGTTCTGTTCACTGTATCCACAGTGGGAGATATTTTCAAAGCTGTGGGCTTGACAGAACAATATGTTGAGACAATCTGGATAGTATACTTGACTGAATCTCATTATGGCCTCTTTATGAACTTTTAAGGTTAAGGCAGGCTAGTGCAAAATCTTCTCATCTTGCAACTGCACAAAACAAGCCTCGTTAATTTCCATAACTGTCAAATAGCACCTGCCAATCTTAGTGGCCTGCCTCTTTCTTCCATCTTTCCTTTCCCTCCTTGTGCAGGAACTAGTATTCAAACCAACAATGAAATATTGGCATTAAAAAAATCAATGAACCAGAAGAGATCTAAAAACACAGATGCATGGTTGTGCATACACACTTGTATTTATTTATAAACTTAAAACAAGTGAAAATAAAAATAAGTGCAGAAGGATGGACTATTCACTAATTGATTCTGGAATATAATAGAGAAAAAATCTTGATTCCTATCTTATAAAATGTAAAACTTATAACTGATTAGATACACATATAAATAATACAATTTTTAAAATGCTTAGAATAAGTAGATTATAGTAGTTACAGGGTAAGAAGGCTTTTTTGGAGGGATAGTTGATATACAATATTAAATAAGTTTCAAGTGTATAACATTTGTTGTTCATGTCTGACTCTGCAACCCCATGCACTGCAGTATCCAGGCTTCCCTGTTCTTCACTATCTTCTGCAGTTTTCTCAGATTCATGTCCGTTGTGTCAGTGATGCCATCTAACCATTTCACCCTCTTCTGCCCTCTTCTCCTTTTGCCTTCAATCTTTCTGGCATCAGGGTCTTTTCCAATGTGCAACATAGTACGTAGTGTACAACATAGTATATAGCATAGTGTACAACATAGATAGTCACAATTAAAGGCTATATTCCATTTATAGTTATAAAATATTGGATATATCCCCTGTATTGTACAATATTTTCTTGTAGCTTATTTTACACATGGTAATTTGTACCTTCATGCTCCACTGTTCCCTTGCCCCTCTCCCTTCCCTCTTCCCACTTATAGCCATTAGTTTTGTTCTCTAGATCAGTTTTCTTTGTGTTGTACTCATTAGTTACTTTTACTTATTAGATTCCATTTCTGACTTATTTCACTTGGCATTATAGACTTCCAAGTTCATCCATGTTGATGCAAATGGCAAAATTTTATTCTTTTTTGTGACTGTGTAGTATTCCATCGTGTGTGTATCCATTCTTTATCCATTTATCTGCCGATGAACACTTAGGATACATCCATAAATTGTCAATTGTAAATAATGCTGCTATGAACATAGGGTGTGCAGGCATCTTTTCAAACTAGTATTTTTTTCAGATACATACCTAGATTTGGAATTGCTGGACCAGATGTTAGTTGTATTTTTAGATTTTTTAGAAACCTCCATACTGTTTTCAACAGTGGCTATGCCAGTATACATTCCCAACAACAGTATAGGAATGTTCCCTCTGTTCCACATCCTTGCCAACATTTATTTGTGTTCTTCTTGATGGTAGCCATTCTGACCAGTGTGATGTGATGTCTTTGCAGTTTTAATTTGCATTTCTCTGATTACCGATGCTGAGCATCATTTCATGCGCCTATTTGCCATCTGTAAGTCATTTTTGGAGAAATGTCTATTCACGTTTTCTGTACATTTTTGATCTGCTTGTTTTGTCCTTAGTTGTTGAGTTCTATGTATTCTTTGTATACCTTGGATATTAATCCATTATCAGTTATATCATTTGCAAATATTTTCTCCCATTCAGTAGATTGTCTTTTCACTTTGCCAGTGGTTTGCTTTGCTGTCCATAGGTCCCGTATGTGTTTTTGTTTTTGTTTCCTTTGCCTTAGGAGACAGACAAATATTGCTACAACTCATGTGAAAGAGTATTCCGTCTATTCTTTCTTCTCAGAGTTTTGGGTCTTAAATTTAGTTCTTTAATCCATTTTGAGTTTATTTTTTGGTATAGTGTTAGAAGATATTTCATTCTTTTCCTTGTAGCTATTTGATTTTCCCAGCACCACTTATTGAAGAGACTGTCATTTCACCATTGTATATTCTTATCACCTTTGTCATAGGTTGATTGATCATAAGTGAATGGGCTTATTTCTTGCTCTCTATTCTATTCCATTGAGCTGTGTGTCTATTTTATGCTTGTATAATACTGTTTTGATTACTGTAAGCTTGGGAGATCAACCCTGGTATTTCTTTGGAAGGAACGATGCTAAAGCTGAAGCTCCAGTACTTTGGACACCTCATGCAAAGAGTTGACTCATTGGAAAAGACTCTGATGCTGGGAGGGATTGGGGGCAGGAGGAGAAGGGGATGACCGAGGATGAGATGGCTGGATGGCATCACGGACTTGATGGACATGAGTCTGAGTGAACTCCGGGAGTTGGTGACGGACAGGCAGGTCTGGCGTGCTGCAATTCATGGGGTTGCAAAGAGTTGGACACGACTGAGCGACTGAACTGAACTGACCTGTAATATAGTCTAAAGTTAAAGAGCATATTTCCTCCATCTCTGTTCTTTCACGAGATTTTATTGACTGCCAGAGATCTTGTTTCCACACAAATTTTAAAAATTATTCAAGTTCTGTGAAAAATGCCAATGGTATTGACAATGTGATTCTTCTAATCCATGAAAATGCTATATCTTTCCATCTGTTTGTGTCAAATTTATTTTTTTTCATCAATGGCTTATAGTTTTTGGAATACAGGTCCTTTGCCTCCTTAGCAATTCCAAGTATTTTATTGCTCTTGATGCAATTATAAAGAAAATTGTTTCCTTAATTTCTCTGACAGTTCATTGCTAGTGTATAGAAATTCAACAGGTTTCTGTATGTTTCATATTCTGTAAATCTATTGATGATCTTCAGTAGTTTTCTGTTAGCATCTTTAGAATTTTCTGTGTATAATATTATGTCTTCTACAAACAGAGACAGCTTTATTTCTTCTTTTCCAATCTGGAATCATTTTTACTTCTTGTTGCTGTGACTAGGATGGATGGCCAGGACAACGCTGAGTAAAAGTGACAAGAGTGGACACCATGGTCTTGTCCCTGATCTTGTAGGAAACCCTTTCAGCTCTTCACCATTGAGAATGATGTTTGCAGAGGATTTCTCAGATGAAGTCTTTATCATGTTGAGATGCGGTCCCTTTATGCCCATTTCCTGGAGAATTTTTATCCAGGAAAAATTTTTATCCAGGAAATGTTAAATTTTGTCTAAAGCTTTTTCTGCATCTTTTGTTCTTCAATTTGTTGATGTGGTGTATCACATTGATTTTTTGTGAATATTGAAAACCCTTGCATCCCTGGTATAGATCCCACTTAATCATGGAGTATGATCAACCTAAATACTGTTGGATTTGATTTGCTAATACTTTGTTGAAGATTTTTGCATCTGTCTCCATTAGCGATATCAGCTTGTAATTTTCTTCTTTGTGATATCATTATCCGGTTTGGGTATGAGGATGATACTGACCTTGGAGAATGAATTTGGATGAGTTCCTACCTCTGCATATTTTTAGAATAGTTTGTGAAAGTTAGGTGTTAACTCTTTAAATGTTTGGTAGGAATCATCTGTGAAACCATCTAGTCCTAGACTTTTGTTTGTTTGGAGACTTTTTACTACTGATTAAATCTCATTATTGGCCATTAATCTGTTCATATTTTCTATTTCTTCCTGGTAGTATTGAAAGATTGTTCATTTCTAAGAATTTGTCCATTTCTTCTAGACTGTCCATTTTATTTACATATATTTGTTGTAATGGTCTCTTATGATCCTCTGTATATCTGTGGTGTTAGGCTTGACTTCTCCTTTCTTGTTTTTGTATCTTATTGATTAGAGCCTTCTCTAATTTCTTCTTGAGGAGTCTGGCTGAAGATTGATCAGTTTTGTTTATCTTTTCACAGAACCACCTTTTATTTTCATTGATCTTTTTATTGTTTTTTTTTTAGTCACTGCTTCATTTATTTCTGATCTTTATGATTTCTTTCCTTCTACTAACTTTAGATTTTGTTTGTTCTTCTTTTTCCAGCTCCTTTAGGTGTAAAGTTAGGTTGTTTGTTTGAGATATCCTTGTTTCCTGAGGTAAACTCGCATAACTATCAACCACCTACTTAGAACTATTTTGCTGTGTCTCATAGATTTTTGGATTGTTCTGTTTTCATGACCAGCTCTCTAAGTGTTTTTTGTACTTCTTTCAGGAATTCATTAATTGTTTAGGAACATACTATTTAGTCTCTACTTTATTTTGAAGTTTTTTTTCCTTATAGTTGATTTCTACTTTGATAGAATTGTGGTCAGAAAAGTTGCTTGATATGATTTCAATGTTCTCAAATTGATTAAGTTTTCTTTTGTGACCTAGCATGATATCTATCCTGGGGAATATTCCATGTGCTTCTGAATAGAATGTATATTCTGCTGGTGTTGGATAGAATATTCTATCTATGTATATTGAAGCCCATCTGGTCTCATGTGTCATTGAAGGCCAGTTCCATATTGATTTTCTGTCTAGAAGATCTGTACATGATATAAGCAGGGTGTCCCCTACAATTATGTTACTGTCAATTTCTTCCTTTATGTCTATTAACATTTTATTAACTGGAGACATATTAATACATTCTTTGTTATCCAAACATTATTGATTAGAGACATTCCAATATTCACTTATGTAACAAATTGCTGGCCACAGGCAGTAGCTTCTGCAAAAATCCTCCAGTCAATAATCTGTTAGTATTTAATTTCTGTATTTAGGTGCTCTTATGTTGGATGCATTGTACATTTACAGTTGTTGTATCTTCTTGAGTTGATCCCTCGATCACTATGTAATGTCATTCATTGTTATTTGTGACAATATTTTAAAGTCTGTTTTGTCTAAGTATTCTTCAGTTCAGTTCAGTTCAGTCACTCAGTCGTGTCTGACACTTTGTGACTCCATGAATCACAGCGCGCCAGGCTTCCCTGTCTATTACCAACTCCCAGAATCTACCCAAACCCATGTCCATCGAGTCGGTGATGCCATCCAGCCATCTCATCCTCTGTCATCCCCTTCTCCTCCTGCCCCCAATCCCTCCCAGCATCAGGGTCTTTTCCAATGAGTCAACTCTTCGCATGAGGTGGCCAAAGTATCGGAGTTTCAGCCTCAGCATCAGTCCTTCCAATGAACACCCAGGACTGGTCTCCTTTAGGATGGACTGGTTGGATCTCCTTGCAGTCCAAGGGACTTGCAGGAGTCTTATCCAGCACCACAGTTCAAAAGCATCAAGTATTCTTATCATGGCTTTATTTTTATTTCTAAAAAGAAATACCTCCTGAAATGCCTCCTTCTATCTTCTCACTTTCATTCTATGTTTGTCTTTAGATCTGATGTGAGTCTGCTGTGGTTCTTGTTCAATCCCTAAGTCGTATGCAACTCTTTGTGACCCCATGGACTGCAGCATGCCAGGCTTCCCTTTCCTTCACTATATCCTGCAGTTTGCTCAAAGTTATGTCCATTGAGTTGGTGATACCATGCACTCATCTCATCTTCTGTCACCCCCTTCTATTCCTGCCTGCAATCTTTCCCAGCATCAGCATCTTTTCCAATAAGTCAACTCTTCAGATAAGGTGGCCAAAATTTTGGAGTTTCAGCATCAGTCCTTCCAGTGAATATTCAGGGTTGATCTCCTTTAGGTTTCAATGGTTTGATCTTCTTGCTATCCAAGGGACTCTCAAGAGTCTTCTACAGCACTGTGATAGTAAAGCATCAATACTTCAGCATTGAGGCGTCTTTATGGTTGAACTCTCACATCCATACGTAACTATTGGAAAACCATAGCTTTGACTATATGGACCTCTGTCAGCAAAATGTCTCTGCTTTTCAATACGCTGTCTAGGTTTGTTACAGCTTTTCTTCCAAGGAACAAGTGTCTTTTAATTTCATGGCTACAGTCACCATCCACAGTGATTTTGGAGCCCAAGAAAATAAAGTCTGTCACTGTTTCCACTTTTACCACAACTACTCATCATGAAGTGATGGGACCAGATGCCATGATCTTAGTTTTTTTAATGTTGAGCTTTAAGCAACATTTTCACTCTTATAAAGAATTTCCTGGTTCCTCTTCAACTTTCTCCCATTAGAGTGGTATCCTTTGCACATGTGAGGTTGTTTACACTTCTCCCAGCAATCTTAATTCCAGCTTTCAGATTTATCCAGCCTGGCATTACATGATGTATTCTGCGTGTAAGTTAAATAAGCAGGGTGACAATATACAGCCTTAACGTACTCCTTTCCCAAAGTACTGTTGTATAGACTTTCCCAAAGTCTGTTGTTCACTGTCCAGTTCTGGCTGTTGCTTCTTGTCCTGCATACAGATGTCTCAGGAGACAGATACTGTGTTCTTCTATTCCCATCTCTTTGAGAATTTTCCAGTTTGTTGTGATCCACACAGTCAAAGTCTTTTGCATAGTCACTGAAGCAGAGTAGATATTTTTCTGGAATCCTCTTGCTCTTCTATCATCCTCTGCTTTTTCTAACTCTAGCCTGTACATCTGGAAATTCTTGGTTCACATGCTGTTGAAGCCTAGCTTGAAGAATTTTGAGCATTAATTTGATAGCATGTGAGATGAGTGCAACTGCATGGTAGTTTGAACATTCTTTAGCATTGCCTTTCTTTAGGATTGGAATGCAAACTGATCTTTTCTAGTCCTGTGGCCACTGCTAAGTTTTCCAAATTTGTTGACATATTGAGTGCAGCACTTTCACAGCATCATCATTTAGGATTTGAAATAGCTCAGCTGGAATTCCATCACCTCTACTAGCTTTGTTCATAGAAATGCTTCTTTGGGATTCCCTGGTGGCTCAGCTGGTAAAGAATCCACCTGCGATGTGAGAGACCTGGGTTTGATCCCTGGGTTGGGAAGATCCCCTTGAGAAGGGAAAGCCTACCCACTCCAGTATTTAGGCCTAAAGAATTCCATGAACATGGAGTACATAGGGTTGCAAAGAGTCAGACACTACTGAGCAACTTTCACACACACAAGTACAATGCTTCCTAAGGCCCACTTGACTTCACACTCCAAGATGTCTGGCTCTAGGTGAGTTCCACACCATTGTGGTTATACAGGTCGTTAAGACCTTTTTTGTATAGTTCTTCTGTGTATTTTTGCCACCTCTTCTTAATATCTTCTACTTCTGTTATGTTCTTGCCATTTCTATCCTTTATTATTCCCATTTTTGGTTGGAGTATTCCCTTGATATCTCTAGTTTTCTTGAAGAGATCTCTAGTCTTTCCCTTACTGTTGTTTTCCTCTCTTTGCATTGTGCACTTAAGAAGGATTTATCTCTCCTTTCTAATCTCTTGAACTCTGCATTCAGTTGGGTATATCTTTTCCTTTCTCCTTTGCCTTTCACTTCTCTTCTTTTCTCAACTATTTGTAAAGTCTTCTCAGACAACTGCTTTGCCTTCTTGCAGTTCTTTTTCTTTGAAGTGGTTTTGCTCACTGCTTCCTGTATAATATTATGAACTTCTGTCCATAGTTCTTCAGGGACTCTGTCTACCAGATCTAATCCCTTGAATCTGTTCATCTCCCCCACTGTATAATCATAACCACTGTATAATCATAAGGGATGGGATTTAGGTCAATGAAAGGCAATGCCAAAGAATACTCAAACTACCGCACAATTGCACTCATCTCACACGCTAGTAAAGTAATGTTCAAAATTCTCCAAACCAGGCTTCAGGAATAAGTGAACCATGAACTTCCAGATGTTCAAGCTGGTTTTAGAAAAGGCAGAGGAACCAGAGATCGAATTGCCAATATCTGCTGGATCACGGAAAAAGCAAGAGAGTTCCAGAAAAACATCTATTTCTGCTTCAATGACTATGCCAAAGCCTTTGACTGTGTGGATCACAATAAACTGTGGAAAATACTGAAAGAGATGGGAATACCAGACCACCTGACCTGCCTCTTGAGAAACCTATATGCAGGTCAGGAAGCAACAGTTAGAACTGGACATGGAACAACAGACTGGTTCCAAATACAAAAAGGAGTACGTCAAGGCTGTATATTGTCACCCTGCTTATTTAACTTCTATGCAGAGTACATCATGAGAAATGCTGGGCTGGAAGAAACACAAGCTAGAATCAAGATTGTCAGCAGAAAGATCAATAATCTCAGATATGCAGATGACACCACCCTTATGGCAGAAAGTGAAGAGGAACTTTTAAAAAGCCTCTTGATGAAAGTGAAAGAGGAGAGTGAAAAAGTTGGCTTAAAGCTCAACATTCAGAAAACAAAAATCATGGCATCTGGTCCCATCACTTCATGGGAAATAGATGGAGAAACAGTGGAAACAGTGTCAGACTTTATTTTTGGGGGCTCCAAAATCCCTGCAGATGGTGACTGCAGCCATGAAATTAAAAGACGCTTAGTCCTTGGAAGGAAAGTTATGACCAACCTAGATAGCATAGTCAAAAGCAGAGACATTACTTTGCCAACAAAGGTCCATCTAGTCAATGCTATGGCTCTTCCAGTGGTCATGTATGGATGTGAGAGTTGGACTGTGAAGAAGGCTGAGTGCCAAAGAATTGATGCTTTTGAACTATGGTGTTGGAGAAGACTCTTGAGAGTCCCTTGGACTGCAAGGAGATCCAACCAGTCCATCCTAAAGGAAATCAGTCCTGAGTGTTCATTGGGAGAATTGCTCTTGAAGCTGACACTCCAATACTTTGACCACCTGATGCAAAGAGCTGACTCATTTGAAAAGACCGTGATGGTGGGAAAGATTGAGGGCAGGACGAGAAGGGGACAACAGTGGATGAGATGGTTGGATGGCATCATCGACTTGATGGAAATGGGTTTGGGTAGATTCTGGGAGTTGGTGATGGACAGGGAGGCCTGGCGTGCTGCAGTTCATGGGGTCACAGAGAATCAGACATGACTGAGCAACTGAATTGAACTGAACTGAACTGAACTGAACTGAACTGAATGGTCTACTGGTTTTCCTGACCTTTTTCAATTTAACCCTGGATTTTCTAATAAGGAGCTGATGATCTCAGCTACAGTCATATCCAGGTTTGGTTTTGCTGACTATATAGAACTTCTCCATCTTTGGCTGAAAAAAATATAATCAATCTAATTTTGGTTGACCAGCCAGTGATGTCCCTGTGTAGAGTGGTCTCTTCTCCCATGAGGACACCAAAATCACAGCTAGCTGCTGAACGACCATTGACAGAGGATGTTGTAACTCACCAAACCAAGATAGCCCACATCCAGGGACAAAGGAGAAGCTGCAATGAGATGGTAGATGGGTCAAAGTCACAGTAAAATCAAATCCCATACCCAATGGTTGGGCAACTCACAAACTGGAGAACAATAATACCAAGGAAATTTGCACACTGTTGCAAAGGTTTTAGGCCCCACATCAGACTTTCCCACCTGAGAATCCAGCAAAGGAACTGGGAATCTCCAGGGAATCTGACTTTGAGTCTGTTGTTGGCAACATATATCTGGGTCTTGTTTTTGTATCCATTTAACCACTCTGTCTTTTGGTTGGAACCTTTAATCCATTTACAGTAAAAGGAATTATTGATATGTGTGGCCTTCTAGCCATTTTGCTAATTGTTTTGTTTGTTTTTTTATATCTTTTTTAATAGGTTCCTCCTTTTGTGATTGGATGTCTATCTTTGTGTTTGGATTCCTTTCAGTTTGTGTGTGTGTGGTTTATTATAGATGATTGGTTTTCAGTTACTATGAGGTCTATAAATATAGCAATACATATGTTTGTGTGCATGAATATGACTTTTAAGTTATTGATCTCTTAATTTCAAATTCATTTTAACAACCCTGTATTTGTACTCTCCTCCCCTCATGATTGCTGATTCTGATCTCATATTTTACATCTAATTGTTTTGTGTGTTCTGTAACTGCTTGTTGTGGATATAGATGATTTTACTATTTTGTCTATTAACCTTTCTACTAACTTTGTGCATAGGTGATTACCTAACTTTACTATATGTTTACCTTTGCCAATGAGCTTTTTCCTTTCATAATTTTCTCATTGTTTCTCATTGCATGCTTTTCTTGTTCTCTTAAAGAAGTTTCTTCAATATTTCTTGTAAAGCTGTTCAGGTGGTATTAAAACTCTTTTAGTTTTTACTTATTTGTAAAGTGTTTGATCTCTGAGTCAAATATGAGAGGCTTGCCAGGTAGAATATTTTTTATTGTAGGTTTGTCTCATTGATCTCTATCAATATATCATGCCATTTTCTTCTGGCCTGCAGTTTCTGCTGAAAAGTAAGCTGATAGCCTTATGGGAGTTGCCTTGTACATAATGTATTGCTTTCCCCTTGCTGATTTTCATATCCTCTTTATCTCCAATTTTTGCTATTTTAATTACAGTATGTTTTGGTGAGTTCCTCACTGGAATTCTCTGTGTTTCCTGGACTGGTCTGTTTCCTTTGCCACGTTAGGACATTTTTTAATCATTATGTCTTCAATTATGTTCTCAGTTTTCTTCTCTCTCTCTCTTTTCCTTCTTGGGTTTCTGTAATACAAATATTAGTGCACTTGGCATTTATTTTCCCTTCTTTTTCTTCTGCTCAGTGTTGGTGATTTCCACTACTTTCCTCCAGCTCAGTGACCATTGTTCTGTATCATTTAGTCTACTATTGACTCCTTCTAGTGTACTTTTCATTTCTACCCCTATGCACCCATTTTGCTCTTGAGTTATTTGATCATCTTTGCACAGGCGGCTGCGACAGGCACACTTGGTGCGGCCGAGAGGAGCTACCCTATGTCCGAGGTCAGGGGAGAAGCCGGGAGGACCCCATGCCCGAGGGGCAGTGACCAAGAGGAGTTACCCCACGTCCCAGGTCAGGGGCGGAGGCCGAGAGGAGCAACACCACGCCCGAAGCAAGGGGCGGCAGCCGGGAGGAGCAACCCCACATCCAAGGAGTGGTGGCTGCACGGGTGCAGGAGGGCCTAGAGGAGGTATCCCCACGTTCAAGGTCAGGAGGGGCGGCAGTGAGGAGATACCCCTTGTCCAAGGTAAGGAGCTGCGGCTGCACTTTGCTGGAGCAGCGGTGAAGAGCTACCCCACGCACAAGGTAAGAGAAACCCAAGTAAGACTGTAGGTGTTGCCTGAGGGCATCAGAGGGCAGACACACTGAAACCATACTCACAGAAAACTAGTCAATCTAATCACACTAGGACCACAGCCTTGTCTAACTCAGTGAGACTAAGCCATACCCATGGGGCCACCCAAGACGGGCAGGTCATGGTGGAGAGGTCTGACAGAAAGTGGTCCACTGGAGAAGGGAATGGCAAACCACTTCAGTATTCTTGCCTTGAGAACCCCATGAACAGTATGAAAAGGTAAAATGATAGGATACTGAAAGAAGAACTCCCCAGGTCAGTAGGTGCCCAATATGCTACTGGAGACCAGTGGAGAAATAACTCCAGAGAGAATGAAGGGATGGAGTCAAAGCAAAAACAATACCCAGTTGTGGATGTGACTGGTGATAGAAGCAAGGTCTGATGCTGTAAAGAGCAATACTGCATAGGAACCTGGAATGCTAGGTCCATGAATCAAGGCAAATTGGAAGTGGTCAAACAAGAGATGGCAAGGGTGAACGTCAACATTCTAGGAATCAGCAAACTAAAATGGACTGGAATGGGTGAATTTAACTCAGATGACCATTATATCTACTACAGTAGGCAGGAATCACTAAGAAATGGAGTAGCCATCATGGTCAACAAAAGAGTCTGAAATGCAGTACCTGGATGCAATCTGAAAAATGACAGAATGATCTCTGTTCATTTCCAAGGCAAACCACTCAATATCACAGTAATCCAAGTCTGTGCCTCAACCAGTAATGATGAAGAAGCTGAAGTTGAACAGTTCTATGAAGACCTACAAGACCTTTTAGAACTACCATCCCAAAAGATATCCTTTTCATTATAGGGGAATGGACTGCAAAAGTATGAAGTCAAGAAACACCTGGAGTAACAGGCAAATTTGGCCTTGGAATGTGGAATGAAGCAGGGCAAAGGCTAATAGAGTTTTGTCAAGAAAATGCACTAGTCATAGTAAACACCCTCTTCCAACAACACAAGAGAAGACTCTACACATGAACATCACCAGATGGTCAACACCGAAATCAGACTGATTATATTCTTTCAGCCAAAGATGGAGAAGCTCTATACAGTCAACAGAACAAGACCAGGAGCTGACTGTGGCTCAGATCATGAACTCCTTATTGCCAAAATCAGACTAAAAGTGAAGAAAGTAGGGAAAACCACTAGACCATTCAGGTATGACCTAAATCAAATCGCTTATGATTATAGAGTGGAAGTTAGAAATAGATTTAAGGGCCTAGATCTGATAGATAGCGTGCCTGATGAACTATGGAATGAGGTTCGTGACATTGTACAGGAGACAGGGATCAAGACCATCCCCATGGAAAAGAAATGCAAAACAGCAAAATGGCTGTCTGGGGAGGCCTTACAAATATCTGTGAAAAGAAGAGAAGTGAAAAGCAAAGGAGAAAAGGAAAGATATAAGCATCTGAATGCAGAGTTCCAAAGAATAGCAAGAAGAGATGAGAAAGCCTTCCTCAGCGATCAATGCAAAGAAATAGAGGAAAACAACAGAATGGGAAAGACTAGAGATCTCTTCAAGAAAATTAGAGATACTAAGGGAACATTTTATGCAAAAATGGGCTCAATAAAGGACAGAAATGGATGGACCTAACTGAAGCAGATGATATTAAGAAGAGGTGGCAAGAATACACAGAAGAACTGTGCAAAAAAGATCTTCACGACCCAGATAATCATGATGATGTGATCACTAATCTAGGGCCAGACATCCTGGAATGTGAAGTCAAGTGGGCCTTAGAAAGCAACACTATGAACAAAGCTAGTGGAGGTGATGGAATTCCAGTTGAATCATTTCAAATTGTGAAAGATGATGCTGTGAAAGTGCTGCACTCAATATGCCAGCAAATTGGGAAAACTCAGCAGTGGTCACAGGACTGGAAAACATCAGTTTTCATTCCAATCCCAAAGAAAGGCAATGCAGAAGAATGCCCAAACTACTTTACAATTGCACTCATCTCACACACTAGTAAAGAAATGCTCAAAATTCTCCAAGCCAGGCTTCAGCAATACGTGAACCATGAACTTCCAGATGTTCAAGCTGGTTTTAGAAAAGGCAGAGGAACCAGAGATCAAATTGCCAACATCTGCTGGATCACGGAAAAAGCAAGAGAGTTCCAGAAAAACATCTATTTCTGCTTCATTGACTATGCCAAAGCCTTTGACTGTGTGGATCACAATAAACTGTGGAACATTCTGAAAGAGATGGGAATACCAGACCACCTGACCTGCCTCTTGAGAAAACTATATGCAGGTCAGGAAGCAACAGTTAGAACTGGACATGGAACAACAGACTGGTTCAAATAGGAAAAGGAGTACATCAAGGCTGTATATTGTCACCCAGCTTATTTAACTTCTATGCAGAGTACATCATGAGAAATGCTGGGCTGGAAGAAACACAAGCTGGAATCAAGATTGTCAGCAGAAAGATCAATAATCTCAGATATGCAGATGACAGCACCCTTATGGCAGAAAGTGAAGAGGAACTTTTAAAAAGCCTCTTGATGAAAGTGAAAGAGGAGAGTGAAAAAGTTGGCTTAAAGCTCAACATTCAGAAAACAAAAATCATGGCATCTGGTCCCATCACTTCATGGGAAATAGATGGAGAAACAGTGGAAACAGTGTCAGACTTTATTTTGGGGGGGGCTCCAAAATCCCTGCAGATGGTGACTGCAGCCATGAAATTAAAAGATGCTTAGTCCTTGGAAGGAAAGTTATGACCAACCTAGATAGCATATTCAAAAGCAGAGACATTACTTTACCAACAAAGGTCCGTCTAGTCAAGGCTATGGTTTTTCCAGTGGTCATGTATGGATGTGAGAGTTGGACTGTGAAGAAAGCTGAGCGCCAAAGAATTGATGCTTTTGAACTGTGGTGTTGGAGAAGACTCTTGAGAGTCCCTTGGACTGCAAGGAGTTCCAACCAGTCCATTCTAAAAGAGATCAACCCTGGGATTTCTTTGGAAGGAATGATGCTAAAGCTGAAACTCCAGTACTTTGGCCACCTCATGCGAAGAGCTGACTCATTGGAAAAGACTCTGATGCTGGGAGGGATTGGGGGCAGGAGGAGAAGGGGAGACAGAGGATGATATGGCTGGATGGCATCACCGACTTGATGAACTTGAGTCTGAGTGAACTTCGGGAGTTGGTGATGGACAGAGAGGCCTGGTGTGCTGCGATTCATGGGGTTGCAATGAGTCAGACACAACTGAGTGACTGAACTCAACTGAACTGACCCTGAAGTCTCTTGGGTCAATTGCCTATCCCCACTTTCCTTCATTCTTCTTTTTGAGCCTTATATTGTTCCTTCTTTTGGCAAGTGCTCCTCTGTCACCTCATTTTGCCTAAATTCCTCTTTTTGATTCTATTTATCTGGTATATCGTTTTGTCTCAACCTTGGAGAATCAGCTTTTTGAGGAGGCATCCTATGGGTTGCAAAACACACTACCCTCATCCCCAAAGTTATATGCTCTAGGGGTTCCCCCTGTGAGTGTTATGTGTCTGTATCTATTATGAAAAATTATGTGGGCAGTCTGATAGGCCTGGTTGGCTTCCAGTCTTCTTGGTTGCCAGGTCCTACCTTGTGGGAAGGCTACCAATTGCTGGTTGATGGGACTCAATCAACAGGCAGCTGACTGTGGAATCCTAGTGGCCCTGGGGTTAGTGCTAGGTCCAGTCAGTTCAGTTCAGTTCAGTTGCTCAGTCGTGTCCAACTCTTTGCGACCCCATGGACTGCAGCACACCAGTGCTAGGTTACTTGTGGTTAAAGTCAGAGTCCAGGATACCCAGGGGCTGTTTTCATATCCTGGTGGGTGAAACCAGCCCTGGGGTTACTGCCAGCATACTGGCAGTTAGAACCAGGTCCTGGGGCTTGGTTGCAGAGTGCATGGGTCACAGAGCTGGTGTCAAATCACTTGTTTGGTGGGGCTGGTTCATGAAACAGTTGGAATCAGCCTTGAAGCTTATGTTGGTCTGCTGGTTTATGGGACCAGAGCCCAGCAGGTCACAGGGCAGATTCTGGTCTGCTCATGAGCAAATTCAGTCCACAGACTGAAGCACTACAGTTTTCTTACAATTGGTGTCTGCTCACTGATGGGTAAGGCTCGGCCTGAGGCTAGAGCAGGCTTCCTGGAGTACAAGGTCAGGACTCAAGGCATTACCTGTGCACTGGTGGGTGGAGGTGGGTCCCAGAGTGTCTGGTTGGAGCACCCCAGAAGTTTATGGTCTAGCACCTATGCAGTGGTATGTGTGGCTGTGCCCTGAGCCCTTTGAAGAACAGGAATGTTTACAGTGGTAACTTTAGGTTCAGAGAGACTTAAGGCAGCCTGTCTGCTGGTAGATGGGGTTTTGTCCATGCTCAGTTAGGTGTTGGGCCTGAGGCAACCTGGAACTAGCAGCAGTGGGCTATTGGTCCAGGGCAGGGCTGACTTCTGGGGCTAATAAGCTAGAGGGAGTATTCTAAAGTGGTACTCGCCAGCACCTGTGTCCACATAGTAGAACGAGCTTCCCAAAATCATTGACACCAGTGTCTATGTCCCCAGGGTGAGCTGCAGTTGCCTCCTGCCTCATCAGGAGACTGTCCAAGATAAGTAAGTAGGTCTGACCCATGTGTGTGTGCTCAGGTGCTCAATCATGTCTAGCTGTCTGTGGCCCCATGGACTGTAGCCCATCAGATTCCTCTGTCCATAGAATTTTCCAGGTAAGAATGCTAGCACAGGCTGCTCTTTTCTACCTCAGGGGATCTTCCTGACCCAGGAATCAAATCCGCATCTCTTGGTGTCGCCTGCATTGGCATGTGAATTCTTTACCACTAGCACCATTTGGGAAGCCCAGATCTGACCTAAGTTCCTATCAAATTACTGCCTCTTCCCTGGGTCCCAGAGTATGTGATTTTCTATCTGTGCCCTGTAAGAATGAAGATTCTATTTCCTCTAGCCCTCCTAAAATTAAACCCAACTTGCCTTCAAAGTCAAAAACTCTGGGGTCTTATCTTCACAGTGCAGGACGATCCATCTGGGGAGCCTCATGTGGGATTCAAGTCTCTCACTCGTTTGGGAGAACTTAGCAATTGTAGACATTCTCCCATTTCGTGGGTTGCCCTCCAGGGGGATTTGGCACTTGACTATATCATGATTCCACCTCTCCAGTCACCTCATTGTGGTTTTAGTTTAGTTTAGTTTAGTCGCTCAGTCGTGTCCAACTCTTTGCGACCCCATGAATCGCAGCACGAGTTCACTCAGACTCACGTCCATCGAGTCCGTGATGCCATCCAGCCATCTCATCCTCGGTCGTCCCCTTCTCCACCCGCCCCAATCCCTCCCAGCATCAGAGTCTTTTCCAATGAGTCAAGTCTTCGCATGAGATGGCCGAAGTACTGGAGTTTCAGCTTTAGCGTCATTCCTTCCAAAGAAGTCCCAGGGTTGATCTCCTTCAGAATGGACTGGTTGGATCTCCCCGCAGTCCAAGGGACTCTCAAGAGTCTTCTCCAACACCACAGTTCAAAAGCATCAATTCTTCGGCACTCCCCCTTCTTCACAGTCCAACTCTCACATCCATACATGACCACAGGAAAAACCATAGCCTTGACTAGACGGACCTTAGTCGGCAAAGTAATGTCTCTGCTTTTGAATATGCTATCTAGGTTGGTCATAACTTTCCTTCCAAGGACTAAGCGTCTTTTAATTTCATGGCTGCAGTCACCATCTGCAGGGATTTTGGAGCCCCAAAAAATAGTCTGACACTGTTTCCACTGTTTCTCCATCTATTTCCCATGAAGTGATGGGACCAGATGCCATGATCTTTGTTTTCTGAATGTTGAGCTTTAAGCCAACTTTTTCACTCTCCTCTTTCACTTTCATCAAGAGGCTTTTTAAAAGTTCCTCTTCACTTTCTGCCATAAGGGTGCTGTCATCTGCATATCTGAGGTTATTGATATTTCTCCAGGCAATCTTGATTCCAGCTTGTGTTTCTTCCAGCCCAGCATTTCTCATGATGTACTCTGAGTAGAAGTTAAATAAGCTGGGTGACAATATACAGCCTTGATGTACTCCTTTTCCTATTTGGAACCAGTCTGTTGTTCCATGTCCAGTTCTAACTGTTGCTTCCTGACCTGCATACAGATTTCTCAAGAAGCAGGTTAGGTGGTCTGGTATTCCCATCTCTTTCAGAATGTTCCACAGTTTATTGTGATCCACACAGTCAAAGGCTTTGGCATAGTCAATGAAGCAGAAATAGATGTTTTTCTGGAACTCTCTTGCTTTTTCCGTGATCCAGCGGATGTTGGCAATTTGATCTCTGGTTCCTCTGCCTTTTCTAAAACCAGCTTGAACATCAGGGAGTTCACGGTTCATGTATTCCTGAAGCCTGGCTTGGAGAATTTTGAGCATTACTTTACTAGCATGTGAGATGAGTGCAATTGTGCAGTAGTTTGAGCATTCTTCTGCATTGCCTTTCTTTGGGATTGGAATGAAACTGACCTTTTCCAGTCCTGTGGCCACTGCTGAGTTTTCCAAATTTGCTGTCATAGTGAGTGCAGCACTTTGACAGCATCATCTTTCAGGATTTGAAACAGCTCAACTGGAATTCCATCACCTCCACTAGCTTTGTTCATAGTGATGCTTTCTAAGGCCCACTTGACTTCACTTTCCAAGATGGAAGATCTTTTCTGATAGGTTTTGATCTTTTCTATTGATGGTTGTTCTGCAAATATGTGATTTTGATGTCCCTGTGAAAGGAGGTGAGCTAAGTCTTTCTACTCCACCATCTTGGCCAATCTCCTTAAGAAGCCTTTCTCAAACTGCAAAAAAAGCAAAAATCATAAGGGAACACTAAAATTTTTCCTACATAAATATCTTAGGTTGGGAAGATCCCCTGGAGAATGGAATGGTACCAACTCTAGTATTTTTGCCTCCAGAACTCCATGGACAGAAGATCCTGAGGCCACAAAGAGTTGGCCAAATGAGCAACTAACACACAAGAAGTAGCGAAAAAATTGGAAAAGATATGTTCAGTACATAAAGCACTCAGGCATACTAAACAAAATATGTAAAGCCTTAAAATTTAAAAAGCAACCTAGAAGACAAATGGTTAAGTACACGGACTTTAGGAGGAAAATCATATGACAATAAATATTATTATGGTTAATCTCACTAACAGTGGGGTAAGACAGACTAAAATCACAATGAGATACTATTTTATACTTATCAGATCAACAAAAGCTGTATGAGATCATATGTACCAAATGCTAAGTACATAGGTAAATAGATCTCTTGAATGTTCTACTGGTATGTAGACACAATCATTCCAGAGGACAGTCTGGTAATATATTATAATTGAAGACATTCATATCCTTCAAACAAATCATTCAATTTCTAACTGTATATTCTAGAAACTCTGACACAGGGGCACAAAAAGAAATGGACAAAGGTTTTCACTGAGCATTGTTTATTTTGCTACTATAGATTACTTGGCTATTATAATCTAAAATAATCTAACTTTGGGTCATAATAAATTGTGGCATATTCTTATGATGAAAAATTATGCAGCAATTTAAAAATATGAATTAGATCCTCATGAATTAATATGTACATATCTCAAGTTTTGAATGAAAAATTGCAGAAGGATGACATTTATGTAAGTACATAAAACACAAGAACAATTTTCTATACATATGAACATATTTATGTTATAAAACTATGAGTGGAAAGGACACATAAAAACCCTGGAATAGATTTTACCTTTAGAATGGGGAGAAAGAGATGAATACTGAAAGGAATTCAAAAGAGACTCTGTAAAAAATGTTCTCTGTTAAGAGTGAATCAACAATTAGCAAAATGTCACCATTTGTTAAAACATTCTCTTTTCACTAAATCTTTGAAATATTTTATAATTTGGAAAAATAGGCAAACTCCAAGTCCAGAGTTTTATTAACATCTCTGGTCCCCTTTTATTCTTGGAAATTCTAAAACTCCTAAGATTCCTTTATTTTCCTCCCAGTGGCCCTCTCCCATCCACCACTGATCCATTTCCTTGCCCCTCTCTTCTCAGCTCCCAGCATAGTTGGCTCTGAAATACTGGTTCTCACTCTTCCCGCTGCATTTCTTTTTTAAAAAATAAATTTATTCATTTTTTATTTTATTTTATTAATATAAATTTATTCATTTTAACTGGAGGCTAATTACTTTACACTGTTGTAGTGGTTTTGCCATACATTGACATGAACCAGCCACAAACAGTCTTCGTTTACCACTGAGACTCTGCCTCAGCACTGTTTTATTTTTTTTCCCAGATGGATTGGAGGATGGAGGAGCTGGGAGAGGCGTGACACAACAGAGGAAAATAAACAAGCAAAAGGAAGCAGGAAGGCCATGAAGCCCCACTGGTAATTTTTTTTTAGTGATAGTATAGTTGACACTTTCAGTCATACAGCATAGTGATTTAGTATTTTTCAGATTATACTCTATTATATGTTATTACAAGATAATAGCTATAATACCCTGTGCTACAGAGTAAATCTTTGTTGCTTATCCATTTTATGCACAGTAGTTTGTTAATTCCATACCCCTAATTCCTCTCTACTTTCTCTCCTGTTTCATAGCCATAAGTTTGTTTTCTATATCTGAGTCTTTTTGTTTTTATGTATACATTCATTTGTATTTTTGAGATTCCACACGTAAGTGATATCATACAGAATTTTTCACTCTCTGATTTATTTCATTAAACATAATATTATCTAGGTCCATTCATGTTGCTGCAAATGGCAGTATCTCATTCTTTTTATGGTTGAGTAATATTCCATTGTGTAGGTATATGTACATTGTGTATGTATATATATGTGTGTATGTATATATGGTGTTTGGGTTTCTTACATGTCTTGGCTATTGTAAATAATCCAGTTATGAACTTTAGGGTACAAGTATCTTTCCAAAGTAATATTTTCATGTTTTCTGGAAAGGTACTGAGGAGGAGATTGCTAGATCAGATGGTGGTTCAATTTTTAGTTTCTTGAGAAATTTCCATGTTGTTTTCAATAGTGACTGGACCAATTCACATTCCTCCCAACAGTGTGCAAAAGTTCTCATTTTTCCACATCTTCACCAACATTTGATATTTATAAACTTTTTGAAGATGGCCATTCTGATAGGTGCGAGATGATAGCTCCTTGTCTTGATTTGCATTTCTCTAAAATAATTAGTGAGGCTGAGCTTCTTTTCATGTGCCTGTTAGCCATCTGTATGTATTCTTTAGAAAAATGTCTATTCAGATCTGTACATTTTATGATTGGCTTATTTTTTCTTTATTGAATTATGGTTGAATTACAATATTGCATGAGTTTCATGTGTACAGTGTAGTGATTTCATTTTTCTTTAGAGTATGTTCTATTATAGGTTATTACAAAATATTGGATATAGTTCCCTGTGCTATTCAGTAAATTCTTGGTTGCTTACATGTTGTATCTATAGGAACCTGTATCACTTCACCCCATACTTCTAATCTGTCCATCACCCTTTTGGTGACCATAAGTTTGTTTTCTTTATCAGTGAGTCTGTTTTTGTATATAGACTCATTTATATTGTATTCTCTATTCCACATATCAGTATATATACTGTTTGCCTTTCTCTGTTTCACTAAGAGTAATATCCTCTATGTTTACTCATACTGCTGAAAATGGAAATATTTTACTCTTTTCAATGGATGAGTAATATTCCATTGTGTTTTAATATATAATTTCTTCTTAAGCCTGTTAATGGCCATTTGCCGTGTTTCTGTGGCATAGATATTGTAAATAGCACTGCTATAAACATTAGGTATCTTTTTCAATTAAAATTTTCACGTTTTCCCAGATCTATACACAGGAGTGAGATCACTGGATTATATGGTAGCTCTATTTTTAGGTTTTTAGGACACCTCCATACTATTTTCCATAGTAGCTGCACTAAGTTACATTCCAACCAACAATGTATGAAGGTTTTCCTTCTTTACATCCTCCTCATTATTTATTATTTGTAGACTTTAACATTTTTAAATTAGAGTATAGTAGATTTAAAATATTGTGTTAATTTCAAGTGCACAGCTAAGTGAATCAGTAGTATATATACATATACCTACTCTTTTTTACATTCTTTCCCCATATAGGCCATTACAAAGTATTGACTAGAATGTCTTCTGCTACACAGTAGATCTTCATTAGTTACCTGTTTTATATATAGTGGTATATACATGTCAACCCTAATCTCCAAATTTATCCCTTCCTCCACCTTACTCACTGGTATCCATAGGTTTTTTTCCTTACATCTGCAATTATATTTTTGTTTTGTAAAGAAGTTTGTTTTTACCCCCATTTTAGATTCCACATATATGCAATAGCATATGATATTTATCTTTCTCTGACTTGACTCTGTGTGACAGACTCTAGGTCCATCCACATCTTTACAAATGAGCTAAATAACCCATTCCTTTTTATGGTTGAATAATATTCCATGTACCACATCTTTATGCATTCCTCTGTGGATGGACATTTAGGTTGCTTCTCTGTCTGGGCTATTGTAAATACTGCTGCAATGAATATTGGGGTGCACATATCTTTTGAAATTATGGTTTCCTCTGGATATATGCTGAGAAATAGGATTGCTGGATCACATGGTTGCTCTATTTTTTAGGTTTTTAGAAAACCTCCATACCATTCTCCATAGTAGCTGCACCAGTTTACACTACTACCATCAGTGTAGGAGGGTTTCGTTTTCTCCACAGCCTCTCCAGCATTTATTGTTTGTAGACTTTTTGATCATGGACAGTGTGACTGGTGTGAGATGACACCTCATTGTAGGTTTTTTCTGTTTGTTTGTTTGTTTATTGCATTTCTCTAATGCTTAGTGATGTTAAGCATCTTCTCATGTGCCTGTTGGGCATCTGTCTGTCTTCTTTAGAAAAACGTCTATTTAGATCTTCCACCCATTTTTTTGACTGGGTTGCTTGCTATCTTGATTTTTAACTGCATAAGCTGTTTGTATATTTTGAAGATTAATCCCTTGTCAGTTGCTTCATTCCCAAATAGTTTCTCCCACTCTGTAGGTTGTCTTTTTGTTTTGTTTATGGTTCCCTTTGTTTTGCAAAACCTTAAGTTTAATTAGGTCTCCTTTGTGTTCTAATTTTATTCTTTTACATGTTGCTGTCCAGTTTTCCTAGCACAACCTACTGAAGAGATTGTATTTTCTCCATTGCACATTCTTGTCTCCTTTGTCATAGATTAGATAATCACAGAAGCATGGGTTTATCTCTGTGCTTTCTATCCTGTTCCACTGGTCTACATTTCTATTTTTGTGCTATACCATCCTGTCTTGATTACTGTAGCTTTGTAGAATAGTCTAAAGTCAAGGAGCCTGATTTCTCCAGCTCTGTTCTTCTTTCTCAAGATTGCTTTGTCTTTTGTGTTTCTGTACAAACTGTAATTTTTGTTCTAGTCTTGTGAAAAAAAATACCGTTGGTAATTTGATAGGGTTTACATTGAATATGTAGATTGCTTGGCATAGTGTAATAATTTTCAAAACATTGATTCTTACATTCCAGGAACATGGTACATCTCTCCACTTGCTTGTGTCACCTTTTATTTAATTCATCAGTATCTTACAGTTTTCTGAGTGTAATTCTTTTGTTTCCTTAGGAGGGTTTATCCCTAGGTATTTTATTCTTCTTGATGCAATGGTAAACATGGTTTACTCTTTGATTTCTCTTTCTGATCTTTCATTGTTAGTGTATAGGAATGCAAGAAATTTATTTGCATTAACTTTTTATCCTGCAACTTCACGCAATTCATTGATGAGCTCTAGTAGTTTTTCTGGTAGCATCTTTAGGGTTTTCTATGCATAGTATCATGCCATCTGAGACAGTGACAGTTTTACTTTTTCAATTTGGATTTATTTCTTTTTCTTTTCTGATTGCCTTGGCTAGAACTTTCTGTTGACTAATAGTAGCAATAGTGGGCATTTTTGTCTTGTTCCTGATTTTAGAGTAAATACTTTCTGTTTTTCACCATTGAGAATGATTCTTGCTGTGGGTTTGTCATATATGGACTTTACTATGTGGAAGTATGTTCCCTCTACACCCACTTTCTGGAGAGCTTTTGTTTTTAATCATAAACAGATGTTGAATTTTGTCAAAAACTTTTTCTGCATCTATTGAAATGATCATGCATTTTTTTTTATTTTTCAGTTTGTTGATGTGGCATTGTGGTATATCACACTAATTTATTTGCAGATATTGATAAATTCTTGTATCCCTGGAATTAATCCTATTTGATCATGGTGTATGATCCTTTTAATGGGTTGTTTGATTCTGTCTGCTAGTATTTTGTTGATGATTTGTGTGTCTATGCTCATCAGTGATATTGACCTGTAATTTGGTTGGGGGGGATGTAGTGGTATATCTGTGTCTGCTTTTGTATCACCATGATGGTGATTTGTGGAATGGGCCTTTAAAATTTTCTGGAAGAGTTTCAGGTTGATCTTCCAGGTGGCTCAGTGGTAAGGAATCTACCTGACAGTGCAGGAGACATGGGTATAATCCCTTGGACAAGGTGATCCCCTGGAAGAGGAAATGGCAAACTGCTCCAATATTCTTGCTGGGAAAATCCCATGACCAAGAAGCCTGGTGGACTACAGTCCATGGGGTTGCAAAAGAGCAGGACATGAGTAAGCAATTGAGCACATCAGAATGTTAGGTGTTAACTCTTCTCTAAATGTTTGGTAGAAATTTCTATGAAAGCATGTGGTCCTTGACATTTATTTATTGGAAGACTTGTAATCACAGCTTCAATTTCATTATTCATGACTGGTTTGTTCACGTTTTCTGCTTCTTTCTGGGTATATTACTGAACCAAGAGGAAGTAGAAGATATGAACTGACCAATCATAAGTACTGAAATTGTTGACTTTTTTGTGATACCTTTCTGACTAGTATGAAGTGATAGCTTTTTGTGACTTTTATTTGTATTTCTATAAAAATTAGCAATGCTGAGCATCTTTTCATGTGCCTGTTAGCCATTTTATGTCTCCTTTTGGGGGAAAAGTGTCTATTTCAGTCTTCTGTCCAATTCTTGTTTTTTTTTTAAATTTTGAGTCAGAGCTGTTTTTATATTTTGGACATTAATTTTGTCAGTAGCACATATTTTCTCCCACTGCATAGAATGTTCTTCTCATTTTGTTGATGGTTTCCTTTGCTTTCTAAAAGCTTTTAAATTTGACTAGACCTCATTTGTTTATTCTTTCATTTCTTTTGCATTAGGAGACTGATCTGAGAAAATATTGCAGGGATTTTTATCAAAGAATATTTTACCTATGTTTTCTTCCAGGAGTTTTATTATGTCATGTCTGATACTTAGGACTTTAAACCACTTTGAGTTTATTTGTATGTGTGGTATAAGGGAGTGTTCATTGATTTACATGTAGCTGCTCAGCTTTCCAATCCATATTTGCTGACCAGACTGTCTTTTCTTCATTTCTTCATTGTATATTCTTGCTTCCATTGTCATAGATCAATTGACCATGGGCACACAGGTTTATGTCTGGGCTCTGTATTCTGTTCCCTAGGTCTATATGTCTGTTTTTGCGACAGTATCACACTATTTTGGTTATGTGCCATTGTAGTATAACATGAAGTCTGGAAGGGTTATACATCTAGCTTTCTTTTTTTCTTGTAATTGCTTTGACCATTCTCAGTATTTGGTGCTTCCATATGAATATTGGAACTATTTGCTCTAGTTCTGAGTAAAAAGTGTCATTGATATTTTGATAGGTATTGTATTACATCTGTAGATTGCTTACAGTAGGGTTGCTCTGTCAGTCAGTTCAGTTGCTCAGTCGTGTCTGACTCTCTGTGACCCCATAGACGGCAGGACTCCAGGATTTCCTGTCCATCACCAACTCCTGGAGCTTGCTCATACTCATATCCATCGAGTCAGTGATGCCACCTATCTCACTCTCTGTTGTCCCTTCTCCTCCTGTCTTCAGTCTTTTCCAACATCAGGGTCTTTCCCAATGAATCAGTTCTTTGTATCACGTGGCTGAAGGATTGAACTTTCAGCTTCAGCATCAGTCCTTCCAAGGAATATTCACAACTGATTTCCTTTAGGATTGACTGGTTGGATCTCCTTGCAGTCCAAGGGACTCTCAAGAGTCTTCTCCAACACCACAGGTCAAAAGTATCGATTCTTTGGCACTCAGCTTTCTTTATAGTCCAACTCTCACATCCATACATGACTCCTAGAAAAACCATAGCTTTGACCAGACCTTTTTTGGCAAAGTAATGTCTCTGCTTTATAGCATGCTGTCTAGGTTGGACATAGCTTCTCTTTCAAGGAGCAAGTGTCTTTTAATTTCATGGCTGCACTCACCATCTGCAGTGATTTTGGAGCACAAAAAATAATGTCTGTCACTGTTTCCATTGTTTCCCCAACTATTTGCTATGAAGTGATGGGAGCGGATGCCACAATCTTAGTTTTCCGAATGTTGAGCTTTAAGCCAGTTTTTTCACTCTCTTCGTTCACTTTCATTACGAGTCTCTTTAGTTCTTCTCGCTTTCTGCCAAGAGTGTGGTGTCATCTGCATATCCAAGATTATTGATATTTCTCCCAGCAATCTTGATTCCAGCTTGTGCTTCCTCCAGCCCAGCATTTCATATGATGTGCCATGCATAGAAGTTAAATAAGCAGGGTGACAATATACAGTCTTGACAGACTCCTTTACCGATTCGGAACCAGTCTGTTCCAATGTCCGGTTCTAAGTGTTGCTTCTTGACGTGCATATAGATTTCTCAGAAGGCAGGTCAGATGGTCTTGTTGTATTCCCATTTCTTAAAGAATTTTCCGCAGTTTGATCTACACAGTCAAAGGCTTTGGCATAGTCAATAAAGCAGAAGTAGATGTTTTTCTGGGACTATTGCTCTTTCAATGATCCAGTGGATTTTGACAATTTGATCTCTGGTTCCTCTGCCTTTTCTAAATCCAGCTTGAATGTCTGGAAGTTCACAGTTCATGTACTGTTAAAGCTTTGCTTGGAGAATTTTGAGCATTACTTTGCTAGTGAGTAAGATGAGTGCTACTTTAATAATATTAATTATTCTAATCCAAAATGTAGGATATCTTTCCATTTATTTACATTATCAATTTTCTTTATCAATGTTTTTAGTATTTAGAGTATAAATCTTTCACATCCTTGGTGAATTTTGTTACTAGGTATTTTATTTTTATAAATGTAATTTAAAATGGGATTTTTTAAACTTTACCCACCTGATATTTCATTAGTGTAAAGAAACATAACAGATTTCTAAATATAATCCTGTTTTCTATTACCTTGCAGAATTTATTCTAATAGTTTTTGGGTGGTGACTCTGTGGTTCTCTATATAGAGTGTTTTGTCATCTGCAAAGAGAGACAGTTTCACTTCTTCTTTATCAATCTGGATAACTTTTATTTCTTTTATTGTCTTATTGCTACAGCAAAGACTTCCAATACTGTATTGTGAAGTGGTGAGAATAGGCAACCTTTTCATGTTTTTTCTAAATTTAGCAGGGATTTTTTTTTCAGCTTTTAACCTTCAAGTATGATATTGGCTGAGTTTCTCAAAAATGGCCTGTATTATGTTGAGATTTGTTTCCTCTATACCTACACTGGTGAGACTTTTTATTTGAATAGATGTTGAATTTTGTCAAATGTTTTTTCTGCATCTAGTGAGATTATCAGGTTTTTTTTTTCTTTCCTTTTGTTAATGTGATGTATTACATTTATTTGTATATGTGGATTCATTCTTATGACACTGGAATGAATCCAACTTGATCATGGTAGATACTTAGGCATTGCTGAATTCATTTTTCTAATATTTGCAGATTTTTGCATCTATATTAATCAACAATACTGGACTGTCATTTTCTTTTTTGTAGTTTCTTTGTCTAGTTTTGGTTTCAGGGTGATGGTGGTACCATAGGATAAATTTGTGAGTGTCCCCTCTTCTTCAGTTTTTTGGAATAATTTGAGAAGGATAGTTCCAAGTTCTTTGTATACTTACTAGAATTCCCCAGTGAAGCATTCTGGTCCTGGACTATTTATTCCTAGGTAGTGTTGTGTGTGTGTGTGTGTGTGTGTGTGTGTGTGTGTGTGTGTGTGTGTGTTTAGAGAGTCTATTTTGCTTATCTGTTCAGATCATCTATTTCTTCTTCTTTTTGGTCTTGGCAAGCTGTATATTTCTAGAATCTTGTCCTTTGCTTCTAGGTTGTCCAGTTTGTTGATATTTAACTGTTGATAGTATTCTGGTAGGACTTTGAGGGTATTTCTATTGTATGGGTTGTTATTTCTCCTCTTTCAATACTTACTTTTGTTTTTGGGTCCTTCCTTTTCTTCTTGGTGAGCCTGACTAGAGATCTGTTGATCTTTTTTTCTTAATCTCTTCAAAAAGCCAGATCTTGGTTGTATTGATTATTTCTCTTGTTTTTTGATCTTTGTGTTATTTATTTTCTTTCTGATCTTTATTTCCTTCTTTCTTCTGACTTTGGGCTTGTTTTTTTCTTATTTCTCTAATTCTTTTAGGTGATAGATTGGGTTGTTAAGATTTTTTTCTTTTCTTCAGGAACCCCTGTATTTCTGTGAACCTCTTACAGCTGTTTTGCTGCATCCCACTGATTTTGTGATTCTATTTCTGCTTTATTGACTAGAAAATAAGATTCTCCTGCTTTATTGACTACACCAAAGTCTTTGACTGTGTGGATCACAACAGACTGTAGAAAATTCTTAAAGAGATGGGAATACAAGACCACCTGACTTGCCTCCTGAGAAATCTGTATGCAGGTCAAGAAGCAAAAGTTAAAACTGGACATGGAACAACAGACTGTTTCCAAATCGGGAAAGGAGTGTGTCAAGGCTGTATATTATCATCCTGCTTATTTAACTTATATGCATGGCTGTTGCTGCTGCTGCTGCTAAGTCGCTTCAGTTGTGTCCGACTCTGTGCGACCCCATGGACAGCAGCTCATCAGGCTCCCCTGTCCCTGAGATTCTCCAGGCAAAAGCACTGGAGTGGGTTGCCATTTCCTTCTCCAATGCATGACAGTGAAAAGTGAAAGTGAAGTCACTCAGTTGTGTCCAACTCCTAGTGACCCCATGGATTACAGTCTACCAGGCTCCTCCATCCATGGGGCTTTCCAGGCAAGAGTACTGGAGTGGGGTGCCATTGCCTTCTCCATATATGCATGGCACATCATGTGAAATGCTGGCTTGAATGAAGCACAAGCTGGAATCAAAATGTTGGGAGAAAGATCAGTAACTTCAATACACAGTTAATACCACCCTTATCACAGAAAGCAAAGAACTAAAGAGCCTCTTGATGAAAGTGAAAGACGAGAGTGAAAAACTAGGTTTAAAACTCAACATTCAGAAAACTAAGATCGTGACAACCGGTCCCATCATTTCATGGCAAATAGTTGGGGAAACAATGGAAACAGTGACAGACATTATTTTGGGGGCTCCAAAATCACTGCAGATGGTGAGTGCAGCCATGAAATAAAAATACAATTGCTCCTTGAAAGAGAAGCTATGACCAACCTAGACAGCATGCTAAAAAGCAGAGATATTACTTTGCCAAAAAAGGTCTGGTCAAAGCTATGGTTTTTCCAGTGGTCATGTATGGATGTGAGAGTTGGACTATAAAGAAAGCTGAGTGCCAAAGAATCGATGCTTTTGACCTGTGGTGTTGGAGAAGACTCTTGAGAGTCCCTTGGACTGCAAGGAGATCCAACCAGTCAATCCTAAAGGAAATCAGTCCTTCCAAATATTCATTGGAAGAATTGATGCTGAAGCCGAAACTTCAATCCTTTGGCCACCTGATGTGAAGAACTGATTCATTGGAAAAGACCTGGATGCTGGGAAAGATTGAAGGCAGGAGGTGAAGCAGATGACAGAGGATGAGATGGTGGAATGTCATCACTGACTTGATGGACATGAGTTTGAGCAAGCTCCAATAGGTGGTGATGGACAGGGAAGCCTGGTGTCCTGCAGTCCATGGGGTCGCAGAGTCAGAAACAACTGAGCGACTGAACTGAACTGAACTGAACTGATCCATTTGTTAATATCCACTTTACAATATTTGCTTTAGTTGCCCCTCTATTGGGTGCATAGAGATTAATAAGTGTAATATTCTTACTGAATTGATACCTTTATCACTATATAATGCCCTTCTTTATCTTGCTTTATAACTGTGTTTTAAAGTTGTTTATTTGATATGAATTTGATATGATTTGCTACTCCCACATTCTCATCATTTCCCTACGGAAATAATATCTTTTTCCATCACATCACTGTATTCTGTACTTTGCCCTGAAGTGGATCTCTTGTAGGCAATATATTGCAAACTGTTTTTATTTCTTTTAATTAAGGTATAGTTGCTTTACAGTGTTGTGTTAGTTTCTACTGTACAGTGAAGTGAATCAGCTCTAAGTATACATATATCCCTTCCCTTGTGGACCTCACTCCCACCTCGCACCACCCCACCCATGTCAGTCATCACAGAACACTGAGCTGAGCTCCCTGCACTTTATTGCCAGTTCCCACTATCTATTTTATACATGGTAGTGCATTGGAGAAGGTAATGGCAACCCACTCCAGTGTCCCTGCCTGGAGAATCCTAGGGACGGCGGAGCCTAGTGGGCTGCCATCTATGGGGTCGCACAGAGCTGGACACGTCTGAAGCGACTTAGCAGCAGCAGCAGCAGCAGCAGTGTATTTATGGGGCTTCCCAGGTGGCAGTAAGATCATTCTTGCCAATGCAGGAGACATAAGAGATGCAAGTTCAATCCCTGGATTGGAAAGAGTCCCTGGAGAAGGGCATGGCAACCCACGCAAGTATTCTTGCCTAGAGAATCCCATGGACAGAGGAGCTTGGCCAATTACAGTCCATAGAGTCACAAAGAGTCAGACACGACTGAAATGACTTAGCACGCTGGCATGCACATGTATTTATGAGCTTCACTGGCACCTCAGATGGTAAAGAATCTTCTTGCAATATGGGAGACCCAGGTTTGATCCTTGGGTCAAGATCCCCTGGAGAAGAGAATGGCTACCCACTCCATTATTCTTGCCTGGGGAATTCCATGGACAGAGGAACCTGACAGCCTACAGTGTATTTATGTCAGTCTTAATCTTCCAGTTCTTCCCTCCAGCCATCAACCCTGTGTCCAAACATCCGCTTTCTATGTCTGCAACTCTGTTCCCACAAACAGGTCTATCTGTGCTGTTTTTGTATAGTCCATATACATGTGTTAATATACAATATATGATTTTATCTTTCTGACTTCACTCTGTGTAACAGATTCTAGGTCTTCCACAAATGACCTGATTTCTTTTCTTTTTATGACTAATATTCCATTGTATATGTGTACCACAATTTTATTATCCATTCATTTGTCAATGGACATTTAGGTTGCCTTCACATCATGGCTATTGTAAATAATGCTGCAATGAACATTGGGGTGCATGCATCTCTTTGAATTAAGATTTTCTCAGGGTATATGCCCAGTACTGGCATTGCGATGTCATAGGAGAGTTCTATTTTTAGTTTTTTTAAGATCCTCCATACTATTCTCCATAATGGCTGTATCAACTTACTTACATTCCCCCCAACAGTGCAAGAGGGTTCCCTTTTTTCCACACCCTCTCCAGCATTTATTATTTGTAGATTTTTTGATCATGGCCATTCTGACTGGTGTGAGGTTATACCACACTGTAGCTTTAATCTTCATTTCTATAATTAATTATGTTGAGCATCTTTTCATGTGCTTTTTAGCCATTTGTATGTTTTCTTTGGAGAAATATCTATTTAGGTCTTGCATTCATTTTTTGATTGGGTTGTTTCTTTTTGTGATATTGAGCTGAATGTGCTTTTTATATATTTTGGAGACTAATTTCTTGTGAGTTGCTTTATTTGCAAATATTTACTCTCATTCTGAGGGTTGCCTTTTCATCTTGTTTATGGTTTCCTTTGCTGTACAAAAGCTTTTAAGTTTGAGTCCCATTGTGTTTATTTTTGCTTTTGTTTTTCTTACTCTGTTGCTGTTCAGTCACTAAGTAGTGTCCAACTCTTTATAACTCCATGGACTGCAGAATGCCAGGTTCCTCTGTCTTCCACTATCTCCTAGAGTTTTCTCAAATTCATGTCCATCAAATCAGTGATACTATCTAATGAGTTCACCTTTTGCCACTTCCTTCTTATTTTGCCTTCAGTCTTTCCCAGCATCGAGGTCTTTTCCAATGAGTCAGCTTTTTGCATCAGGCCAAAGTATTAGAGCTTCAACATCAGTCCTTCCAATAAATATTCAGATTTGTTTAACTGGTTTGATCTCCTTCCAGTTGAAGAGACTCTCAAGGGTCTTTTCTAGCACCACAATATGAAAGCATCAATTCTTTGGTGCTCAGCCTTCTTTATAGTCTATCACATCCATACATGACTACTAGAAAAACCATAGCTTTGACTATATGGACCTTTGTCAGCAAAGTGATGTCTCTGCTTTTTAATACACTATCTAGGTTTATCATATCTTTCTTTTTAAGGAGCAAATGTCTTTCAATTTCATGGCTGCACTCACAGTCTGCAGTGATTTTGGAGCTCAGGAAAAGAAAATCCATCACTGTTTCCATTTGTTTCCCTTCTATTTGCCATCAAGTGATGGGACTGGATGCCATGATCTTAGTTTTTTGAATATTAAATTTCAAGCCAGATTTCCCATTCTCCTATTTCCTCCTCATCAAGAGGCTCTTTAGTTCCTCTTTGCTTTCTGGCATTAGAGTGGTATCACCTGCATATCTGAGATTGTTATTTCTCCCAGCAATCTTGATTCCAGCTTATGATTCACCCAGCCTGGCATTTCATATGATGTATTCTGCATATAAGTTAAATAAGCAGAATGGCAATGTATAGCCTTGTCATACTCCTTTCCCAATTTGTACCAGTCAGTTGTTCCCTGTCTGGTTCTAACTGTTGCTTCTTGACCCATATACAGGTTTCTCTGGAGACAGGTAAGGTGTTCTGGTACTCTCACCTCTTTCAGAACTCTTCCATAGTGTTGTGATCCACACAGTCAAAGGCTTTAGCATAGTAGGACGTGGTTAAAAAAGATCTTGCTGTGATTTATGTCAAGGAGTGTTCTGCCTGTGTTCCTCCAAGTTTTATAGTATCTGGCCTTACATTTATGTTTCTAATCCATTTTGAGTTTATTTTTGTATATTGTGTTAGGGAATGTTCTAAGTTCATTCTTTAACATGTAGCTGTTCAGTTTTCCCAGCACCACTTGCTGAAGAGATTGTCTTTTCTCCATTGTATTTCTTGTCTCCTTCATCATAGATTAATTGAACATAGGTATGTGGATTTATCTCTGGGCTTTCTATCCTGATTCCTGATTCCTCCAGCTCTGTTTTTCTCTCTCAAGATTGCTTTATCTTTTGTGTTTTCATATAAATTGTAATTTTTTTGGTTCTAATTTTGTGAAAAAGCCATTGGTAATTTGATAGGGATTGTACTGAATCTGTAGATTGCTTTGGGTCGTATAGTCATTTTCACAGTATTGATTCTTTCTATCCAAGAACACTTCACATCTCTCCATCTGTTTCCTTCATCTTTGATGTCTTTCATCAGTGTTGTATAGTTTTCTGAGTACAGGTCTTTTGCCTCCTTAAGTAGGTTTATTCCTAGGTATTTTATTCTTTTTGTTGCAATGATAAATGGGATTGTTTCTTTAATTTTTCTTTCAGAGCTGTGACTGTTATTATATGGAAATGCAAGAGATTTCTGTGCATTAATTTTATATCCTGCCACTTTACCAAATTCATTGAGCTCTAGTAGTTTTCTGGTGGCAACTTTAGGATTTTCTGTGTATAGTACCATATCATCTGAAACAGTGACAGTTTTACATTTTCTTTTTAGTTTGGATTCATTTTATTTCTTTTTCTTCTCTGATTGACACAGCTAGAACTTCCATAAATATGTTGAATAATAGTTTGCTGTGGGTATGTCATATATGGACTTTATTATGTAGATGTAGTTTCTCCCTATACCCACTCATTGGAGAGTTTTTAGCTTAAATGAATTTGAATTCAGTGAAAAGCTTTTTTTTTTTTTTTCTTTTTGAAAGAAGAGAAGCTAAAGGCAAAGGAGAAAAGGAAAGATATACCCATTTGAATACAAAGTTCCAAAGAATAGCAAGGAGAGATAAGAAAGGCTTCCTCAGTGATCAGTGCAAAGAAATAGAGGAAAATAATAGAATGGGAAAGACTAGAGATCTCTTCAAGAAACTTAGAGATACCAAGGGAACATTTCATGAAAAGAAGGGCACAATAAAGGACAGAAATGGTATGGACCTAACAGAAGCAGAAGGTATTAAGAAGAAGTGGCAGAATACACAGAATAACTATAGAAAAAAGATCTTCAAGACCCAGATAACCGCGATGGTGTGATCACTCACCTAGAGCCAGACATCCTGGAATGCGAAGTCAAGTGGGCCTTAGGAAGCGTTACTATGAACAAAGCTAGTGGCGGTGATGGAATTCCAGTTGAGCTATTTCAAATCCTGAAAGATGATGCTGTGAAAATGTTCAATATGCCAGCAAATTTGGAAAACTAAGCAGTGGCCACAGAACTGGAAAAGGTCAGTTTTTATTCCAATCTCAAAGAAAGACAATGCCAAGAATATTCAAATTACCACACAATTGCACTCATCTCACACACTAGCAAAGTAATGTTCAAAATTCTTCAAGCCAAGCTTTACCAGTATGCGATCCATAAAATTCCAACTGTTCAAGCTGGATTTAGAAAAGGCAGTGGAACCAGAGATTAAATTGCCAACATCTGCTGGATCATTGAAAAACCAAGAGTTCCAAACAGACTTTATTTTTTGGGGCTCCAAAATCACTGCAGATTGTGACTGCAGCCATGAAATTAAAAGATGTTTGCTCCTTGGAAGAAAAGCTATGACCAACCTAGACAGCATACGAAAAAGCAGAGACATTACTTTGCCAAGAAAGTTCTGTCTAGTCAAAGTTATGGTTTTTCCAGTGGTCATGTACAGATGTGCGTTTTGGACTATAAGAAAGCTGAGTGCCAAAGAGTTGATGCTTTTGAACTGTGGAGCTGGAGAAGATGCTTGAGAGTCTCTTGGACTGCGGGGAGATCCAACCAGTCAATCCTAAAGGAAATCAGTCCTAAATATTCATTGGAAAGACTGTGCTGAAGCTGAAACTCAAATAATTTGGCCACCTGATGTGAAGAACTGACTCATTGGAAAATACCATGATGCTGGGAAAGATTGAAAGCAGGAGGAGAAGGGGGCGACAGAGGATGACATGGTTGGATGGCATCACCTACTCAATGGACATGAGTTTGAGCAAGCTCCGGTACGTGGTGAGGTACAGGGAAGCCTGGCATGCTGCAGTCCATGGGGATGCAAAAAGTCGAACATGACTGACTGGCTGAACTGAATGAGATGATGATTATATATGTTTTTTATTTTTAATTTGTTAACATGGTGTATCACATTGATTAATTTGGTATAAAGAAGAATCCTTTCATCACTGCAACAAATCCACTTGATCATGGTGTGTTATCTTTTTAATGTATTGTTGGATTCTGTTTGCTGGTATTTTGTTGAGGATTTTTGTGTTTATGTTCATCAATGATGTTTGCCCCCAAAATTTTTAGGGGTTATAACTTTGTTTGTGTTTGATATCAGGATGATGGTGGCCTCATAGTATGAGCTTAGGAGTGTTCCTTCCTCTGGAATATTTTGGAAGCATTTGAGAAGGATGGATGTTATCTCTTCTTTAAAGGTTTGATAGAATTTTCCTGTGAAGCCATCTGGTCCTGGAATTTTGTTTTTTTGGAAGATTTTGCCACATTGTCTTTTTATCAGATTATTTTGTTTTTTATTATTTAAAGTAATTATTCTTAGGCATGTACTTAGTATTGCCATTTCTGCCCTTGTTTTCTAGTTGTTTTTGTTGTTCTGTTTTTTTCCTTTTATGGTTTCATTTTCTTTGTGGTATGTTTGAGTTCCTTTCTTTTTGTTTTTTTATAAATCTATTTTATGTTTTTGATTTGTGGTTATCACAGAATTTAAGAATTTGACACGTAACTATATCTATTTGCTTTAACCTGAGTCATTCAATTTACAAGACATTCCAAAAGATCTATATTTTTATATACTCCTCACCCACATTTTGTGATTTTCATGTTCTGTTAATACATATCCTTCTACTTCTAGAGCAGTTATAATCATGTTTATAATTTTTGACTGTTTTTAATCTATGTACTGGATTATTTAAATGATTTTCAATTCTTACAATATATTTGCCTTTCATTTTGGGATTTTTCCCTTTCCTTCAGATTTTTGTGTTTGTTTTTCTTTTTTTTTTTTTTTTAAATACCTTTCTGTTCTTCTTTTAAGGTAGGTTTAGTATGCTGAGTTCTTTTAGTTTTCGCTTGTTTCAGATGTCCTTTATCTCTTATTCTATTCTAATCCAGGTAAGAGTATCCTGGATTGTAGTTTTTTCCCTTGTAGGACTTTTACTGTATCATGCCACTCCCTTCTGGCCTGTAAAGTTTTCTGTAGAGAAATAAGCTGGAGAGCCTTAAGGGAATTCCCTTGTGTATCACTTTTCCTCTTGCTGCTTTTAGAGTCCTATTTTTACCTTTAAACTTTTACTATTAATTATATTAATATGACTGTTTGGGTTCATCTTGATTGGGAAACTCTGTGCTTCCTGTACCTGAATATTTATTGCCTTCTTTAGATTTGGGAAGTATCCAGCCATAATTTCTTCAAATAACATTTTTAATGCTCTTTTCTCTCTTCTCCTCCTGAAACACTTATTATGCAGTTGGATGGCATCACTGACTCAATGGACATGAGTTTGAGTAAACTCCAGGAGTTGGTGATGGACAGGCAGGCCTTGCGTGTTGCAGTCCATGGGGTTGCAAAGAGTTGGACACGACTGAGCGACTGAACTGAACATGCTTTATATTATCCCATAGATCTTGTATGTTATATTTTTTTGGTCTCTCTTTCTGCTATTCTGATTGGGTGATTTCCATTATTCTATTTTCCAGACCACTTAAGCATTCTTTGGTGACATTTATTTGACTGTTCTTTGCGTCTAGATTGCCTTTTATTTCAGCAGTTGAATTTTCTATTCTTGATTATTTTATCTTTATACTTCCTGTTCCTTTTTACTGTGTCTGCACTTCTATTGATACTTTTCTTAATGCAGTTAGCATTGTTATTACCACCCTTTTGATCACAGAGTGTGGTAGACTAGTAAGCTCTGTTTACTATTCTTTCAGGGGATTTCTCTTGTTTCTTTGTGCTCACTTGGTCATGTCTGACTCTTGGGGACCCAGGGACTATAGCCCACCAAGCTCCTCTGTCCATGGAATTTTCCAGGCAAGAACATGAGTGGGCATCCATTTCCTACTCCAGGGGATCTTCCCAACCCAAGGATTGAACCCCTGTCTCTTAGGTCTCCTGCATTGGCAGGCAGATTCTTTACCACTAGTGTCATCTGGGAAGCCCCAGGTATTCCTTTATTTGTTCCTTTAGTTGGCTATAATTCCTCTGCCCTTTCATTTCACTTTACTGTGGCCTTGAGGGTTTGTTTCTATGTTGGAGCAACCTTGTACAGCGTGTGTATGTCCAAAGTCTTTGGTATAAGGGCTGGTTTTGGTATAGACCCAGTCATGTCTTTCCTCATGGGGTGCTGGCCTTTATCTGATAGGAGGGTGCAGTTGGTGTTGGAGAATGTAAAACCTGTGTGAGATGTGATGTAGAACTTGCTCTCTGCTCTGTGTATGTCACTGCCCTGTTGGTAGTGGGGTCTGCTTCCCAGTTGTTGGAGTAGAAGCCCTGGGGTCATGTTTGATCAGGCTTCATTGCCCTTCAGTGCATGTCCTGCCCCAAAGGAGGCAATTGCTAAAGCGATTTGCATGTGGTGATTCCGACATGCACTGCCTATGTAGATGTCTGCAGCTCTGCTTAGAAGCAGGCCAAGATCACATCCTCTCCCATCTGTGTTCATACCACATCTAGTCCAAGGTTATGTTGTGGAATAATCTGGGACTGAGGATATGGCATTCTCAGGTGGCTGCAATGTTACCCAATATCTGGGCTGCCTCTGTGGCAGTATTCTCCCAAGACCTGTCTGCCCCAGATCAAGTGCTAAGTTTTGGTGTGGAATGGGCAGGGCCAGGGTGGTCTCATTGGGAGATGAACCACTGAGTGCCCCTGCAATGCATGGCTGCCACTGCCTGCATTGGACACCGAAGTCCCCCAGGTGTCCCTGCATAGCTAGGTTCTGAGTCCTTTCCCAGAGCTTGTGTGCCAGTCTTCCAGATCTAAGCTGCAGTGCACTCCTATGATATTGCCTTTTGCATGTCCTGACAATGGCCCCCACTGCTCCACTCAGATTACACACCAAAACACTCATCTGTGTCTAAGTACCTAGCCTAAGAGGGCCGTGACAACTTTGGTATAGAGTGAGTGCAGCCAGGGTGTTTGCCCTGTTTGGATTGGGGAGTACAGCAGTGAGGTGGCAGCCCATAGTGCAAGACTTTCTCCACTCTGATGGTTGGCAAGCCAGCACACATGCACTCCTCATGAGTAGAGTTTAGGCTTCTCCAGCCCTTCTGTCTGTGCCAGTGGTTGTCCCACTGGCAGGCAATAGGATTTGTCTCCTCCGCACAGGCCCCTAGGACTAGGATATCTAGATTGCAGCTTGACTGCTTGCTCCATAGTATGAGGGTTCTACAGTGACCTACAGTTAGGTCTTTAAACCATTTTGAATTTACTTTTGTGTATGGCATGAGGAAATGTTCTAATCTGGTTGTTTTACATATGAATGTCCAGTTTTCCAAGCACCACTTTTTGAAGAAACAGTCTTTTCTCCACTGTATATTCTGGCCAGTTGTCATAGATTAATTGATTTTACGTTTGGGGGCTTATTTCTGAAGTCTATTCTGATCCATTGACCTATTTGTCTGTTTTTGTGCCAGTACCATGCTGTTTTGATTACTGTAGTTTTGTTGTCAGTTGTCTGGGATGGTTATAACTCCAGCTTTTCTCTTTTTTCTGAAGACATTGATAATTTGAGGTCTTCTGTGGTTCCATATGAATTTTAAGATTATTTGTTGTTGCCTGTAAAAAATGTGATACCTTTTTGTAAGGTGTGCCTCATCTGATTTGCATTTCTCTAATAATTAGTGATGTTGAACATCTTTTCACATATTTTTTGGCCATCTGTATGTCTTCTTTGGAAAAGTATCTATTTAGATCTTCTGTCCATTTTCTGATTATGTTGTTTTTTGATATTGAACTGCATGAGCTGTTTGTATATTTTGGAGATTAATCCCTTGTCAATTGCTTTGTTTGCAAATATTTTCTCCCATTCTGAGACTTGTCATTTTGTTCATATTTCCTTTGCTGTGAAAAGGCTTTTAAATTTAATTAGGTCCATTTGTTGCTTTTTTTTTATTTTTATTGTTCTTTGAGGTGGATCAAAAAAGATGTTGCTATTATTTATATCAGAGAGTGCTAGGCTTATGTTTCCCTCTAAGAGTTTTATAATATCTGGCCTTATATTTAGGTCTTTAGTCCATTTTGAGTTTATTTTTATGTACAGTGTTAGGAAATATCCTAATTTTATTCTTTTACATGTAGCTGTCCAGTTTTGCCACCATCACTTATTGAAGAGACTGTGTTTTCTCCATTGTATATTCTTGCCTCCTTTGTCATAGATTAGTTGACATACCACAATAGGTGTGTGGGTTTATCTCTGGACTTCTTATTCTGTTCCATTGAAATGTATTTCTGTTTTTGTCCTAGAAACATTAGTTTTTTAGTAGCATGTTCTTTAGTGTCCACGTGTTTCTCCTTTTCTCATTTTTGCTTCTATAGTTGAGTTCTAATTTTGTACTATTAAGGTAAGAAATAGTGCTTGATATAATTTCTATCCTATTCAATTTGTTGAGCATTGTTTTATGCCCTTGTATGTGCCTTTGATGGAGAATGTTCCATGTGCACTTGAATGTGTATTATGCTCTGTTTGGATGTAATACCCTGCAGATATCAATTAAATCCAACTCATTTAATACCAGTCTTGTCTTGATTTTTCCATCTGGATGAGCTGTCTGTTGATGTCTGTGCTACAGTTAAAATTTCCCACTATTATTGCCTTTCTGTCAGTTTCTCCCTTGAAGTCTGTTAGTATTTACTTTATATACTTAAATGCACCAAAGATCATGGCATCTGGTCCCATCACTTCATGGGAAATAGATGGGAAAACAGTGGAAACAGTGTCAGATTTTATTTTTCTGGGCTCCAAAATCACTGCAGATGGTGATTGCAGCCATGAAATTAAAAGACACTTACTCCTTGGAAGGAAAGTTATGACCAACCTAGATAGCATATTCAAAAGCAGAGACATTACTTTACCAACAAACGTCTGTCTAGTCAAGGCTATGGTTTCTCCAGTGGTCATGTATGGATGAGAGAGTTGGACTGTGAAAAAAGCTGAGCACCGAAGAATTGATGCTTTTGAACTGTGGTGTTGGAGAAGACTCTTGAAATTCCCATGGACTGTGAGAAGATCCAACCAGTCCATCCTAAAGGAGATCAGTCCTGGGTGTTCATTGGAAGGACTGATGCTGAAGTTGAAACTCCAATACTTTGGCCACCTCATGCAAAGAGTTGACTCATTGGAAAAGACTGATACTGGGAGGGATTGGGGGCAGGAGGAGAAGGGGACGACAGAGGATGAAATGGCTGGATGGCATCACCAACTCAATGGACATAGGTTTGGGTAGACTTCGGTAGTTGGTGATGGACAGAGAGGCCTGGTGTGCTGCGATTCATGGGGTGGGAGAGTCGGACACGACTGAGCGACAGAACTGAACTGAATTGATGTTAATGGATATTGTAATATCTCTTATTGCATTATTCTATCAATATATAACAGCCTTATTTGTCCTTAATTATCATCCTTATTTTAAAGTCTATTTTGTCTGATATGACTATTGCTGTCTCTGCTTTCTTGGGAGTTTCCATAGAAACTTTCTTTTTTCCATCCTCTCAGTTTGTGTGTATATGTCTTTTGCATTGAAATGTGCATATTGCAGGTTCTTATTTTGTTTTTTAAATCTAATCTGCTACTGTCTTTTCTTTGGGTCATTTAGTTTGTTGATATTTATCCTAATTATGGATAGGTATGTACTTATTGCCATTTTAATCATTGTTTTCTGGTTATTTTTGTAGTCATTCTCTGTTCATTTGTTTTTGTTTCTTTTGTGGTTTGATTATATGTTGTAGCATGATTGGTTTCCTTTTTATTTTTCATGTCTCTTGTAGGTTTTTGATTTGTGGTTACTATAAGGTTATTGTTGACCTATAATATCTACTTGATTTAAACTGGTATTCATTTAAGTTCAAATACATTCCAAAAGATCTACAATTTTTACTTTCCTTCCCCATTTCTTTCTAATATTACATTTTCTATCTTAAGCTTATCCCTTAACTGTATCATTGTTACAGTTGCTTTTACAAATCTTTGTCTTTTAATCAATATACTGGTTTATTTAAGTAACCTTCAATCCTTACTATATATCTGTCTTTCGTATTGAGATTTTCCCTGTTCTGTAGACTCTTGATTCTTTTCTATTTAGAGAAGATGCTTCAGTATTCCTTTTAGGGTAGGTTTAGTACGGGCAAATTCCTTTAGATTTTGCTTGTCTCCTGCTGCAGTCCATGGGGGTCGCAAAGAGTTGGACACGACTGAGTGACTGAACTGACTGAGAAGTTCTTTCTCTCTCCTTATTTTCTAAATATTTAATAATCTTCCTGGGTAGAGTACACTAGGTTGCAGCTTTTTCTCTTTCAGGAATTTGAATATATCATGCCACTCCCTTCTGGCCGGTAGAGTTTCCTTAGAAAAATCAGCTGATAGCCTTATGGGAATTCCCTTGTATAACTTTTTCTCTTGCTGCTTTTATTCTCTTTTTGTCTTTCAGTTCAGTTCAGTCACTCAGTCATGTCCAGCTTGGACTGCAGCACACCAGGCTTCCCTGTCCATCACCAACTCCTGGAGCTTACTCAAACTCATGTGCATCACGTTGGTGATGCCATCTAACCATCGCATCCTCTGTCTTCCCCTTTTCCTCCCACCTTCAATCTTTCTCAGCATCATGGTCTTTTCAAATGAGTTGGTTCTTCTCATCAGTTGGCCAAAGGATTGGAGTTTCAGCTTCAACATCAGTCCTTCCAATGAATATTCAGGGCTGATTTTATCTAGGATTTACTGGTTGGATCTCCTTGCAGTCCAAGACACTCTGAAGAGTCTTCTCCAACACCACAGTCCAAAAGCATCAATTCTTTGGCGCCCAGCTTTCTTTATAGTCCACCTCTCACATCCAGAGGGCTTCCCTGGTGGCTCAGAGGGTAAAGTGCCTGTCTATAATGCAGGAGACCCAGGTTCAATCCCTGGGTCGGGAAGATCAAGTGGAGAAGGAAATGGCAACCCACTCCAGTTCTCTTGCCTGGAAAATCTCATGGATGGAGAAGCCTGGTAGGCTACAGTCCATGGGGTCACAAAGAGTTGGACACGACTGAAAGACTTCACTCACTCTCACATCCATACATGACGACTGGAAAAACCTTAGCTTTGACTAGACAGACCATTTTGGGGAAAGTAATATCTCTGCTTTTAAATATGCTGTCTAGGTTGGTCATAGCTTTTCTTCCAAGGAGCAAGTGTCATTTAACTTCATGGCGGCAGTCACCATCTGCAGTGATTTTGGAGCCCAAGAAAATAAAGTCTGTCACTATTTCCACTGTTTGCCCATATATTTGCCATGAAGTGATGCCATGATCTTAGTTTTCTGAATGTTGAGTTTAAAGCCAACTTTTTCACTCTCCTCTTTCACTTCCATCAAGAGGCTCTTTAGTTCTTTTTCACTTTCTGCCATAAGGGTGGTGTCATCTGCATATCTAAGGTTATTGATATTTCTCCCAGAAATCTTGATTTCAGCTTGTGCTTCATCAAGCCCAGCATTTCGCATGATGTACTCTGCGTATAAGTTAAATAAGTAGGGTGACAATATAAAGCCTTGACATACTCCTTTCCCTATTTGGAACCAGTCTGTTGTTCATGTTGAGTTCTAACTGTTGCTTCCTGACCTGCATACAGATTTCTCCAGAGGCAGGTCAGGTGGTCTAGCATTCCCATCTCTTGAAGAATTTTCAGTCTGTGGTGATCCACACAGTCAAAGGGTTTGGCATAGTCAATAAAGCAGAAGCAGATGTTTTTCTGTAACTCTATTGCATTTTCGATGATCCAGTGGATGTTGGCAATTTGATCTCTGGTCCCTCTTACTTTTCTAAATCCAGCTTGAATTCTGGAAGTTCACAGTTCACATATTGCTAAAGCCTGGCTTGGAGAATTTTGAGCATTACTTTGCTAGCGTGCGAGATGAGTGCAATTGTGCAGTAGTTTGAACATTCTTTGGCATTGCCTTTCTTTGAGATTGGAATGAAAACGGACCTTTCCCAGTTCTGTGGCCACTGCTGAGTTTTCCAGATTTGCTGGCATATTGAGTGCAGCACTTCCACAGAACCATCTTTCAGGATTTGAAATAGCTCAGCTGGAATTCCATCACATCCACTAGCTTTGTTTGTAGTGATGCTTCCTGAAACCCACTTGACTTGGCATTCCAGGATGTCTGGCTCTAGGTGAGTGATCACACCATCCTAGTTACCTGGGTCATGAAGATCTTTTTTGTACTGTCGTGTGTTTTTATCTTTAACTTTTGCCGTTTTAATTATGATATGCCTCAGTGTTGACCTGTTTGGGCTCATCTTGACTGGGACCCTCTGTGCTTCCTGTCTGAACATTTCTTTCCTTCTTTAGGTTTGGAAAGTTTTCAGCCATAATTTCTTCAAATAGTTTCTCGAAATCCTTTTTCTTTATTCCTGTAACCCCTATGTTGGCACCTTTGATAGTCTCCCAGATATTTCATACATTGTACTCAGATATTTTTGTCTGCTGTTCTGATCAGATGTTTTCATTTAGTCTATCTTCCAGATCATTTATGCATTCTTCTGTGACATTTAGTCAGCTATTTGTTGCTCTTAGCATGCTTTTTATCTCAAATATTTAATTATCTATTTTTTTGTGTGCTTCTTTATAATTTCTGAGTCTTCATGAAAAATTAACTTTGTTTACATCAATTTTCTCCCCTAATTCAGTCAGCCTTATTATTACCAATATTTTGAATTATCTGTCTGGTAGATTACACTCTGTTTCATCATTTTTTCAGAAGTTTTCTCTTGGTCTTTCAATTGACAGTAGCTCGTCTTTTCTTCTATTTAACTTTCTCTGTCTCTATGAATTTAGGTGAAACAGTTACCTATTTTGGTCTTGAAGGAGTGATCTTATGTGGGAACGTACCTGTGTAAATAGCACGTGTTCAACCCCTTTGCCGACAGGGATCAATTTGATGTGGGTGCCAGTCATGTCTTTCCTCAGGGAGTGCTGGCAGCTGTCACTATGGTAGGAGGTGCAACTGCTGATAGAGGAGCTAGAGTCTGATAGGGGTGTGAGGCAGGACTTGCTCTCTGCTCAGTGGCCATCACTGCCTTGTCAGGTTGGGGGTCTCCTCTCAAGCTGGTGGAATAGAATACTTGAAGGTTTCGCTCAAGCTAGCTCCATTCCCTTCAATCGTGTGTTTTTCCTTCTCCCCACACTGGGACCTTTGTACCAAAGGAGGGCACTGCTGAAGCAGAGTTGGTATGCTCACAGAGGCCCAGTGCTCTGCCTCTGTAGGCATCTGGGGCTCTGCTCAGATGTAGCAAATTGTACATCTTTTCCCCTGTTGCAACCACCTTAGATCTAGTGCTAGATCTAAGTCTGTGCCTTGAGCCACTCACTCCCTGGGGTGAGTGTTCACATGTGCAGTCTCCCTTTTCCTCTTGGTCCCCTCCCAGATGGACAGATCCTGGCTCAGTGCTTTTCTTCCCATCCTACCCAAATATGTCTGTATCTTTCTTACAGCATTGCTTTTATAGGAGACCTTCTGCCCATTTCCAGTTAGTTTTTCATAAATTACTCCGCAAGTAGATATATTTTTGATGTGTTTGTGGGAAGAGATAACTTCCACATCATCGTATTCCACCATGTTGACCTCCTTTCTGCTAATTTTTATTCTACTACATAAAGATAACATAGAATCTCTTTTTTGTGACAGCAGTTAAAGGAATCAGTTGTTTGAACACACTCTTTGTTCTTCCCAATACAACTAAGCCATCATCGTAGACTATTTATCTTGCAATTTTCCCCATCAGGAGACCAGGTATTCAATTTATAACATTCAAAGCGTACAATATTAGTAACAGAATCCCAAATCAGGAACAGTATGGAAAAATTTAATCTCTAAGAGTCCAGAATTAGGGTAGACTGGAGACAAGGTATAATCCATGTTTCGGCTCCCTTCTTCACAGTTCTCTTGGCCCTACCCTCTCCTGTATGCATGCTTTCTCCTCAGGATGACTTCTCAATGAGAGTCAATATGGTTCCATGCAACAGACAACTCTTCCTTTTACATCTGAAAGAAAAACTTCTTCCCCAGTAAAACTTAGATGAACCCTGTTGGATCACGTTGCCACAGCTGGGCATTAGCAATGCTGTGTACGATGGGCTGATGCTGGGCTTCCTAAACCAATTCCTGGCAACGAGGATGACAGTACCAAGATGAACTCTGAGTCTAGGCTTTAGCATAACCAAGGTTCAGTGATAGAATTGCAAACAGCTTCTCCTCATTCTCTTGGGCAGTGTCTTTCTAAAGCAAAGGAGAACTGTCTTAGGAAAAAGAGAAAAACGAATCTTGGGTAGCCAGTCAGTATGGTCACTGTTGAGTGGTAGGGCTAGACTGAACCTGGTGAATGATGATGGTTAAAAAAGACATCCAGAGGCTGTTATCTGGACTGTCAGAAACTCATTCTTACCTAATCCAGATTTTTGAAAAGGGAAAACAGATTTTGTATAATGCTATATTAAGCCCATGCAGGTTGGCTCATACACAAAAATGGCCCATAGAATCAAAGGCCAATTTCAGACCCTTTGTGTTTCTTTAAACCTGTATTCCTGATTAGCATATGAATCCTGTTGCTGTGGCAATTACAGTGGCGTATATTGTGTACTGTCACTTTAGAATAGGATCTAGAAAACTAATGGTCCTAGAATAGAAAAGGAAAGCCTTCTTGGTAATAGGACCAAATGGAATTATAACTTGGGCATCAAAACTGAGAAACATTTCCACAAAATGAGAGGCTCTTGTGTTTTACAGAGACATTCTGAAATTTCAGTGAAATTAGACTATGCTTCACTTATGATTGCTCCTTGCTTCCAAATGGTTATGATTGCTCCTTGCTTCCAAATGGTTTTGTGGTACCTTTAACATTTAAACTCATAAAACAGGGCAACTAAACAACTAGGAAAGAGAAGGAAGAAGGAAATGGAAGAAAGTGAGAGAAATGTTGGGTAGTGTTTGGTGGTATATGCATCTTAGTATTGAAATTTCCATATTAGCCTGCTATGTTTATTCTCCACTTGCTGGAAGAAGAGATAAGGATGCCAGGTGTGGGAGATACTTTAGCCTCTTTAAGTGCAAAGGAGTAGTGGGACAATCTTTCAGGCAAGATGCATCATTAGCTAAGGATCTGAACACAGAGGGTCCCTTTTCTATTGGGTGTTACCAATCCAAAACTTTGCACTGTGTCTGATTCAATCATGTTTCTCCTCTATTCTGGCCTGGGAGTAACTATCTCATTTGTTCTCTGCCAGAGTTAGGGAGGGAGAGGTTACATGCAGGAGTCAAAATGACTGACTACTGCCAATTATCTACAGGTGTATCAAATTCTTTCTTGTTTAACATCCTTGGAGCCATGACTCCTTCTTAAACAATACCCTCCATCATGTATTTTGAATTTTGGATCCATTCTTCAATAAGATAATGTTTTGTTTCCCTTCTTTCAAGAATTCATCATAATTGAGGATCTACAGAGTACACTATTTTTTCATGTCCTACTGGAATTATGAGTTTATTAAGTATCTTTTTCATCATTTTTAGGGATCAAGGCAAGAGGGAGAAGCTGTAGTATGTATTCATTCTGCCATTTTGAAGTGAAAGTATTGTCAAACATTTCTGTGGTGGCATGAAAAATAAAGAATTAAATGGTTGTGTAAATTGTTTTTCAAACATACTCTTCCCATGTGAGAATCAGACAAATGCCCCTTTTCTGCATTTCCAAAATCACATTCTGTGATTGGTCATGACAGGGCCTGTGGCAGGCTGAATGAGATGTAAAGGACAGAACCTGAAAGTACATAGTGCAGCTAGAATCTCTGTGTGGTCGATTGTCCCTTCAGTGTTGATGTGGGCCCTTCCCCCAGCCTAATGGTATAAATTGCTCACAGGTCTAGGCTCTAGCATCTTAAAGGACTCACCATTGTTTCTGTGAACTGTCAAGATCATTGAACTTTGGAACTAGGAAGACTACTAAGAAGCTTAGAGTAACTCAGATGTTGTCTCCATGAGGCATGTCAGGACATCGAGGCTCCATAAAGTTAAGTTGTTCAAATGCACAAAGCTAATAATAGTCACATGCCAAACTTGATGCCCTAAAGTCAGCCTCACTAAGCCAAAGGCCTTTTATTCAATGCTGCACTTAGTAAAGCATACTGCTCCAGCTCAACATGCTAACACTAACTTGTACTGCATTTAATCCCACCAAAAATCTACTAATCATACAAAGTTGTACCATATGAAATTGCTGTTTTTATAATCCAGAGATGGTCAAATATTGGTAATCTCATATGGTTCAGTCTGATATACTGTCCTTTAATTGTATAATGAGATGGAAAATTTTTTCTTTCAGAAGTAAATATATGAATTCCTCATAGAAGTATCTTGAGCTTGTTGGGAATTTACCTCGATAAGCCAGCTTGAAGTAGGCAGATTCTTTCCGAGGATGGGTGACAGGATTTCTGACAGAATCAGTTTGTCTTTGAGGTGAAAGAGGGTGAGGCAACAGAAAGCTTGCCATAGAGTGAAAACTCTGAAAATGAGAAGTCACGAGGAAATGTAGCACTTCCTCAAGATCACAAAAATGGGTATTTGAGGGAAACTTATCTAGGTCTCAAGGATAAAGGAAGCTCTTACTGGTAGCCAAGATACTATGGTTCCATGTATTTCCTGAACAGTCACATCCACAGTAAGGAACCAAAATATGTTTATTCATGTGATAGTGGTAGACATTCTTTAAAAGTTCATTGAATTAAAGAATAAGATTGTCAGTATTTTGCTGGATGCCACACACGATCTAAATATTCTTTAGTGCATTTAGCATGTGCTAGAAACTTATAAAGCATGAATTTAAAAAGCTTAGATTCTGATAGACTGACAGCTTCAAGGCTGGTAAAGGTAACCTACCAAGATATGTAAATTAACCTTTTTTTCCAGGGAAAATGAGATAAATAATCTGGTCACATAAAAGAAGGGTATCACTCAGTTTTACTGATAAAAATTTTGGGCAGTAGCAAGATTCAGACCCTGAGCTGTCCATCTACTATGCCATTTAAAGTAGAGACTAATGCTAAGTGTAAGAAGCCTTGTTCCACAGTGATTTCCAAGAAGTATGTCTGTCCTCTGACTTGCGTCTTAAGTCAGTCTTTCCTCAAAAATGCAGAAGTCTCTTAGAGACACCAAGTCTTCCATTTGTTTAATACTTCCCTTCTAGTTTATATCCTTCTGACTACTAATATTTTAATAATAAATAATGGAGGTTTAATATTAATCTATATGAATTAAAAGTAATAGCTATCTAATTTTTAAATATTCTTAAATATCATTCTAAACTTTTTAACTACATTCTGCTAAAAAAAATAGTGAATTAAGGAATCTCTAAATATGAAACCCCTCTTTAAGAGCATATTTAAACATGCCTTTGTTTTATATTACTATAATTATTGTCATCATACATGAGCATGATACTTAGCAACTGTGAAAAATCTCAATTTAGGGAAAACATTTTGAAGGAAAAAAACACTGGGATTAAATAATTTATTACCATTGCTAAGATGAACACATATACTTGATACTCAATTTTAACTTTAGAACTTTAAAAAAATAGTTTTAATACAGTATCAAAATTTACACAAGTATTTTGTCAAAAGACCAGTGTTCCTTGTATTAGCTTCTGCAGGCTCTACTGCAGGCACAAAACTTTTTTAAAATGTCTTCCGAGTGTAGGAATACAACAATTTAAGGATGAAAGCTTTTCAAGAAAAGGTGTAAATATAGCAAGCAATTTTCCTTTATAGAGTAATAATAGTCTTAAAATATATAACGTTTTAAAAGAAAAGCTTAAATAGTAACCCAATTACAATAATTAGAAAGATAATTCTATAGCAAATTAATTCATAAATATTTTCTCAGAATAGGATTGCCTTTTCATCACAATAACATTCAAAAAAGTATAATAATTCCTTCACCAATGACAATTAATACATGTGTAATGAGCCCATTTAAAAACAAGAGCAACAGAATATCTGCTATGAATCAAATCTGAGTAATTTAGAAGAAAACTGGGAATCATTGCATTCCTACTTTTATAATTTTATATTACAATATAAACTTAGCATTCGGTCACAGGCCTCTTGCACATTCATACGAGAAACTATCATTGCATTTGAATAAACACAAAATACCTATCATAGCATTTCCAATACACACAGTCTATTATTTTATATATATATATACCAAAAATAAGGAAAAACTAAAGCTAGCACACCTCCTTTTCAAATCTCAAGCAATCTGAACAAGAGCTTTCAGCTTCAATAATGAAGGACATGCGTCAATTTCATAAAACGTTAAGATAGCTGCTGTAGGCTACGAAAGCTTTTTCCATAAATGCAGTGCAATATTTTAAAGTTTACAGAAAGTTTATTAAATATAACAGCATGTCTAGAAACTAAATTGTAGAAACTGACATTTCACAGCTGGAAACACTTAGAAAAATTGTTTGCTTGTTCTTTAATTGAAATTGTTAATATTAACATTAATGAATACACTGAAGATGGAGGTTGATATGTCCCCAAGATGTGTCTTCATGAATAATACATTAAAATGAAAAGAAAAGATGTATTTACTTTGATCAGTTTAAGTAAATGGCACTCTGACAATGTACTCGACAAAGTCCTGCTACCCTTCTAGCTGGTAAGGAAAACTGATGTGGTATTTTTAGTACCTCAAAAGTCAAAACAAAATCCAAGAAACCTAACCTTATCTTGCATCCAAATTAATTATGCATCAGGAACTAGTATTTTATTGACTAAAATATAATAGGTGACCAACTCTCCAACTTGGGAAGCTGGAAACCACTTGTTATCTTCAACAACATGGTAGAACACTCCCACCATGATATGCAATGATTTGATTCTATCAAAACCACTGAGGCTCTACTGGACTCTTCCAATCATGCAGGTTTCCCCATTACAATCTTAGATCTGAAGAGTCCAAAACATTTTAGTTCTAATGAAAATATTGGAACCAAAATGGTGATTTTCAAAGCTACCTTGTTTGAGATGGACTGTAGTGAACATCAAAGTGAGAGACAAAAAATACAACTTCAGCCATACTAAATTTTATCAAGGGAAAATATGTGCAATGTACAATTACTCCAGGTCTGTGGAAATCCACTCTTTCCTCTCTTATCTCTCTGGCAGTGGTGATGTCATGTTTGAAAGAGAGTACATCTCACATGGGTCCCTTGTACTGGTTTCCAGACAAATGTTGCCTAATTCCAGGACACGAACCTGCAGCATCTCCAAGTTTCCTCCATACAACCTTAAGAAAAAGAAGAAAAAGAGTAAGCATCCTAATTGTCCTGTTCCACCAAGGGGTGTGTATGTTGTTGTTGTTGTTGTTGTTTTTTAAGGGGGAAATCTATGAGAAGGACAAAGGAATATAAGACAAGAGACAAAATATTCACACGAATGAGCTCAAAAATAAAATGAAATGTGATGCAAGTTTCTAAATCATGAGAACTGCTCAAGAGACAGGAGTGCCATGCTTCTTTAGCAATCAGGGTCAAAACTACAAAATGATATGCCAACTTACACTGGTTATGAGAGTGGTCCCCAACTCTGGCTGTCCACTAGGAATTATTCTTAAACAGGTAGGGTTGTCTATTTTCTTAAATCTGTCAACATGATTCTAATGTGTAGTTAAGAATATATGAGCAAAATCATCCTGGTTCCTATATTATACATCTAAAATGAGGAATACCAAAATGTTAAATAACTAAGAACAAAAGCTCCTTCACTGTCTGTAGTGGTTTAAAGTCCTGAGCTAGTAGCCTTAGGGTCACTAGTAGATTTCCCTTGTCTTCCCTGTGGAATGGGGGCCTTACTGTTGCTGCTGCTGCTGCTAAGTCGCTTCAGTTGTGTCCGACTCTGTGTGACCCCATAGACCCCACCAGGCTCCCCGTCCCTGGGATTCTCCAGGCAAGAACACTGGAGTGGGTTGCCATTTCCTTCTCCAATGCATGAAAGTGAAAAGTGAAAGTAAAGTCACTCAGCCGTGGCCGACTCTTAGCGACCCCATAGACTGCAGCCTACCAGGATCCTCCGTCCATGGGATTTTCCAGGCAAGAGTACTGGAGTGGCGTGCCATTGCCTTCTCCAAATGGGGGCCTTAGTTATCATAAATCTTAGCTACCCAATAGTATATCTCAGATTACCACAATAGAAAGCATTCAGATGCAGGGAAAAGATAAGAATAAATTCAAGAGTCACTAAAAACAATATGTTAAAAATCAGGCTATTTTAAAGGGACAATAGCAAAGGGTGAGATTAATAACAAGTAAAACCACAGAATCCAACAATGACATACCAATATACTACATTAAGAAACCACATAGTAACAGTCATAACTCTCTTAGTGTTTTACTGTTAGGATTATGATCAGATTGATTACTTCCACAGAAATTTACATTGCTCTAGAAGGCAATGGCACCCTACTCCAGTACTCCTGCCTGGAAAATCCCATGGACGGAGGAGCCTGGTAGGTTGCAGTCCACGGGGTCGCTGAGGGTTGGACACGACTGAGCGACTTCACTTTCACTTTTCACTTTCATGCATTGGAGAAGGAAATGGCAACCCACTCCAGTGTTGTCTGGAGAAGCCCAGGGATGGGGGAGCCTGGTGGGCTGCCGTCTATGGGGTCGCACAGAATCGGACACGACTTAAGTGACTTAGCAGTAGCAGCAGCATGAACATAAAGCAGCTGGTTCATCAATACTTCTTTGTTTTCTCTTTTAAAAGAGCAGATATTCCAGAGAAGCAGATTTCTAGTCAAAGTAACACATAAGCATGTAGGGGTCTGTCTACCTTCATTTTGAAACCTATGGAACTATTCATCTCTGGGTGTGAGAGACACTACTATGCGGTAGAGATGTCCTGTCATATTTGAAGGGAGCTGTAGTTATGGTCCTTTAATATTTGGGAAGGAATTTCCTAGTAGCTTAGATGGTAAAAAATCCATCTGTAATTCAGGAGACCTGGATTTGATCCCTGGGTCAGGAAGATCCCCTGAAGAAGGAAATGGCTACCCATTCCAATATTTGTGGCTGGGAAATCCCATGGACAGAGAAGCCCGGCTAGCTACAGTCCATGAGGTTGCAAAGAGTCAGACACAACTGAGCATGTATAGCAGTGAATGGTTCAGGCTGCACCCAAGGGACTTAGGGAAGTGTCCTTTCTCAATACACTGACTGAAGAGGGACACATTCCGAATCAGGAAGCCAATGGACACTGTGGACTTTCCCTTTCTAGCCCTTAAATGGTATTACATCTACCCAGAATGCTTCAACGTCTTGTTTAAAAGCAAAGGATAGATTCAAATGATCAGGAACAAAAGGCATTAGATGATTACAACTCCAAAGCGTTGTATACAACTCCCTCTTCAAGTATTCAAATGTAGAATGTAATGGGCCTTAACCCTGAAATTACGTGGTGAAAGGAAGCTCAGAGAAGACAGAACTTTGAAATAAGCCAAAGACACTAAGACAAACACAGAGTAGCAACTTGTTAAATAAGTAAGAGAGCTGAACGGTTGGGTATCTGAGATGGTTACTGAGATGGAGGACCAGTCAAGTATCTCAGCTGCTCTCAGGGAACTGACAAGGGCCAAACAGAGAAACCTAACATAAAACTATTACTACAAAAAGATAGATAATATACTGTTTCTTAGAGAACAGTATATTTTTGTGGTAGAGCTTGGAAGAGACTAGAAGCATTACATGCTTATTAATCAAAATGATGGTGCTGTGAAGAAAGGTTGTTAACGTCTATAAAATGGAAGACTGTATAGATGTTAACCTATTTCCAGAAAGAATATCAGGGATGGATATAAACCTGAGTCTTTTAACTGATCTCACGTTATGAGAAAGCTTTACATTTCTGTAACGTTACTGTAAAAGCCCATAGTTCCTCTTAATAGGTTTCATAATCTTATATACATTATTGCTTAGAAATTTTAAAACTGTCCCACAAACTGTATTTTTGTTTATTCTCCAATATTTGCTATGTGTTCTTGATGTGGCTATAACTTACAATGGTGACACAAATATTTTAAATCAACCCTTTTTTTTTTCTTGTGGCTTTTAAATAATTTCCAAATATAACAGTGCTAACAATCAGATTTGAACTAATTTACTTTTTTTGTTTTTCAAATTTTGGTGACCAAAGGCAAAAACAGAAAAGATGCCCTAGAGAACTTTCAAAGCTCTTGGCTTTCTGAAGGCAACGATAATTACCACTGTGTGTGTCCTTTTGAAGGATTTTTGGAAATACAGGCAAATCAAGATCAATGCAAAACTAATCAAGATCCAATTCATCAGTGGGTCCCTTCTCTAAGAAATAAATTTTCTAATATCTAAAAATATTTCATCAAAAAAAGAGACAAGAAACAGTCCTGTGTTTATTTAGACAAATTCTGGCATTGAGCACAATAGAGATGGTTTCCTCTGTAAGATACATTGATTTTCATTCTTGAGAAAGAAAACGGAAGTGCCTAGATTCACTACAATTGGGAAAGTAGAAAGAGCTGGTCCTCAGAGAAAATCTGGGTATATGCTTGACTTCTCTATTCATTAGAGGACAATTGGGGCAAGTAGCTTAATTTCAGAATCTTAGTTTCTTTAAGTATAAAATGAGAGTTCCTACCCCGATTGCCCAAGATCTGGTACGAAACCCAGACTTCTGAATTATGAAGGAGCCTCAGTATGACTCTGAGAACCACTGAAGGTATGACCTCCTATGGTCCCTTCCAGTTTTACAATTCCTAATGTTTGAACTTTAAAATTTATCTGAGGGAGGTGTTCAAATTGAAAAGCTTAAGAACAGACAAAAAGCTACAGAAGACAAATAGTGACACATTTAGGAAATCATGACATCTGGAACCAATGACCATTTGAAAACAGACAACAGATATGTAAGAAAGAAAAGCACCACCACAAGCAAGCAAGAGACTGAGTGCTGGGGCCAGACTGCTAAATGGCCATGGACTTATTTAACACTTCCTGGATTCTAGGATGCCTCGGGGAGGCAGGTAAAGGAGATACCTGGTCCTAATAGCCTAAAGCTGAAGGGTATTTCTAAGCAATTTTGATATGCTAGTGAACAAAGGATAAAAGTACAATGAAACACCAATTCAAATCAAAGCTTAAAATAACTGACCATGAATTTTTGCTTTTAACAAATGTCTTCCCCATCATATTCTACTTAGTTTTAAATAAGTTCCACAAATTATATTCTTGATTAAATGATATATCCAAAGCACATTACTCAAAAATTAAAATTAAGATTAATCAAATCCAAACCTCAATAATGATTACACAGGCTAAGCATTGTGAAAATAGCATGTCTTCCCCGCCCCCCACCCCCAACTGTATTTCTGTGATTTCATAGGTAGATTTCTGTGTGGCTATCTCTTAAGTTCATATCTATCTCTTACTATTTTGAGATACTGCTGGGCATGACATAAAGCACACATCATATGAATGAAGAATATAGCAAATATTACCTATTGGGTTGGCTAAGAAGTTCATTCCAATTTCTATGGAAAAAACAGAACAAACTTTATGGCCAACCCAATATTAAGATGGTGATTTTTTTCCCCAAGTATTGTTACAAATAATCTGCAGAAGGCTGTGTTTTCTTTATCAAAGGTTTTTAAACACTGCTCTTTAAGGAAAACTATGAAATGGAAACTGATTTATTTTATCAAAACTAGTAACATTTAAGGAAATTTATTGTTCAGAAACTTTCACAGTTCATTCTGGAACACAGAATTGGCAGATTCTTGCTCACCTGCATATTTTACATGACTATTGCGTTAAAAAATACTGCAATAACATTTACTAAAGACAATCAAGGTTTGGTTTTACTTTCACATAAAAATATAAAGGCATTTGGCCAGTATTTTAAAAGTGGGTGTTCATGAAGCAAAATCTAAGCTAGGATGAGGCTTTCAACACAGAATACACAATAAAGCACATTAAACTTACATTGCACATTTCTCTGACTATAGCTTTTTCTGTCTCACTAAGGTCATGTTCATACTCTTTACCCTGTTGACGATCTATAGTTTCCTGAACATCCAAGACCTGGATTTGTTGAAAAAGAAAAGCAAATTTCACATGGAAAAAAGAAGTTTGTTAGTTATGAGTAAAAATCATCAAGGAGCTCCACTTTGTAAAAAGAAAGAAAGAAAAAAAAAAAAAAACCTTAGTTTTTTTTCCATGTCTGCATATCAGAGTAGGTTAGTATATGGCAAAATCTTTTAAAAGAGTTGATTGTTCTGAAAGCTATCTGGAGTCAATTCTGCTTGATTTTCAAATGGCCATTAAGAGCAATCTATTGCATCACTAATAGTCAATTGAATTCATTCATGTCCAAAATAATTAGATGCATTTAGTTAATCTGGTCATTAAGATAAAGCTGACTGTCAACCATTTGGAGATAGTCAATAAATCTTGCTCCAATGTAAAGACTGGCATGTAATTAATTATATTACTCAACAGTCCAAATGATATGTAGACACGGCCTATAAAAAAATGACTAAAAAGGATAATAGTGACCAGGTGAAACTTGTCAGAACCCATGAGAACTTTTAACATGAATGCTACTGACCTCAGAGTTCTTGCCTAGATTTGTTCCTGGTGCCTAAGACAGGACTATGGAGACAGCTCTTTGACCAAAGCAAAGAGAAGCAATGGCTCCCCAGTCATGAAAATATGTGAGCAACACTAAGTATTTTTCATCCGAGAATGAGATGCTTGTAAACAATTTTAGATTCTACCTCTCTAAATTATTCCTAAATGAATTGAGAATAAGATTCTGTTCAAAATGTCTTTAAAAGTTTCATGTCAATACTCTATATAGTACAAAAGAAGACAAAACTTTGGCCTTGAGGGCTGTTTGTTATTTTTCTCTACATCAGCTTCTAAATCAAATCACTGATGTAGTATTAAAAAAAATATTTTTCCTAAAAGCTCCTGTATAATCCACACTGAACTGTAACACTGCTAAACTCCTTGGTTCTATTGCCACGGTCAATGCTGATGGCCACACCTAAAGGTGTCACCTGAGAATTCATACTTAAAAGCCTGAAGCAGAACCTTACAGAATCAGTTCACATTCTTTTTATACTTAGAGGAAATTATTGATGATGCTCAATGAATATTCATAGAAAAGTTAAAGCACTCCTTGGAACAAGCTCATTTGCCCACAAATTCGATTTATTATGCACCTGAGAGAAGTGTACTTCAAATCAGTTAATTTCTGCTAAATGAAGTGAGGCTCCAATTAATAGTTATGAATTTTAAAGCAAGAAAAATGTGGCATATTTCAAGTGGGCAATTCCTCACATTGATTTACAACTCTTTTCCCCAAACTATGACCATGGAGTTTATTAAAGTTTAGAAATTTTTAAAACTTTACAAGAAGATGAGAAACTGAGCCACTGTTTCAACTACTACTTTCAGAACAGAAAAATGATATAAATCAGCTCTAGATTGATAGCATTTTAAAAACAAAACATGTCAAGAGGCTACATCTTTTTTTTATGTTGAGATATTCCAAAGATGTGTTTCCCAGAGGCTATGTTTGCACATATTTCTGTCTCGACTCATAGAAGCAAGTGCATTCTATATTCAAGAGCCTCCAGTTACCCAACCAAGGTGCTTTAGTTGCTCAGCATTACCCATCAACCAAGTGAGGACACTTAATGTGTTCTGATTATAACATAATATCTTCCTCTTAAGATAAAATTTTATATGGAAATTCAAAAATGAATTTGGAGAAAACTGAAGAGCTCTTCCTTGCCCTCCCCTTCCTTTTAGGCCATACTACCACAGCTGCATTGAGAAACCAGGGAAAGACATCACTGTGACCCACGACACTGATCTGATTCCAGCAGCACTTGTAATTGAATAAGGCAATGGGCTGAAACAGGTTTCAGTTTGGAAAGCAGGGCAGTGTGTCATTTCTGAAGTATGTGTAGATATCAATACTACAGGCTTGAAGCCACTCCTTCATTTTTCCATTTCTAAAGTGCTTTCAGATTGCTAGTGCCTGATTTATGCTCAAGTAACAGCTTGTTTAGCATGCTGTTCATACTAAACAGTATCCAAATGCTGTTGCTAAGAGCAAGCCAGTTGATAAACCAGCAGCTGTCAGACAAAGGGCAGGGAGGGCCCCTCATTCTGGTGTACCTTCCCACAAATTCCCCTCAGTTGTTCATTTTGTGAGGTTTCCCAGTCGAGACAGGAAACGCCAAGTTCATTGCCACTGGCCCCCAGCATAGTTCTACCACCTCCCCTTATCAGCTATCTGTAAGTGATTGGGAAAAGCACACTCATTTTATCTAAGTTACAGCAAAATGTAATGAGGGAGCTAAATCAACTGCTAAAACAATCATCCTCAAGTCAAGTAAATATTTTGAAGTTCTCATCTACTTCTTTGCTTTTCTGCATGCCAAGGAAAGTGTGGCCCCCTGCATAAGAGTGCCTCATCAGCCTGTGGATAAATCATTCTGGAACCAAAACAACTTTAGAAAAGTTGTGAAATCCATGTGGCAAAAGCAGGACTGAAGCACTCTACCTACTTTATGGCTCAAAAAGGTTTAGTCAAGGCTGCTACTGCTGCTAAGTCACTTCAGTCGTGTCCGACTCTGTGCGACCCCATAAACAGCAGCCCACCAGGCTCCTCTGTCCCTGGGATTCTCCAGGCAAGAATACTGGAGTGGGTTGCCATTTCCTTCTCCAATGCATGCATGCATGCTAAATCACTTCAGTCGTGTCCAACTCTGCGACATGTTAGGAATTAGAGATAAATTGGAGGACAGTGTTTTATACTTTGGAGCTGATGAAATTTCAAGGAATTGTCTCAGTTTTTAATACGATTTTTATTGCCTGCAGTTTCTTCTTAGGTAAATATTTATACTGCATATTATTAATTTTACTTATTGGAAAGCTCATTACTGGTAAAGAAAAATAAATGATAAATTTAAGCCACATCTTTCTTTATTGCAGAATCTTAATTATAAGCCAAAAGTAAAATATCTTTATGAATAAGACCAGATGTATATTTTCTATAGTCTATAAAGAGGCATTAACTAGAGTTTGAAGACTTAATTTCTATTTAGTGGTGAACAGAGTAGGCTTTTGTTTATTTGAAAACTTCTGTTTTAGTAAGTTGCATAACGTACTTCAGTTGCAAAAAGAAAAATATGGTATATCCTTCCTTATCTTGGCTAGCTATTAAGTTCCTGTATTTGAAGACATCCATGTTACAAACATTGCACAGAAAATACCTGTAACAAAATTTTACACATACATGCACATCAGACTTTAACTTCAATGCAGATAGATATGAATCACATTACTCAAAACAAAATGATAAAATTAGAGATTCAATTCAAGCATAAGTACTCAAACCCACTATTAGTTTATAAAATTAAAATCATTCTTCAAAACTTAATATTAAAAAATTTTTATACCATACGGGTCAAAAAATAAAGTATCTATGGTTAAAACGAGACCGTGAGGATTACCAGACTATAGTGAACAAGCCACAACACAACTGAAGTACTGAAGAAATGGTTGTACACAGTTGGTTACCTTAAGAGAGTGTACCACGGGTTCAGGCTGCTGAGAAGGTGTGGTATGTCCACTGAAGCTAGCTGGAGAGTTGGGTGAACTGTTACTCCCATCAGCCCCAGATGACAACCTAAAAGAACCCTTAGTAGAAAATCAACAACTTTGTTATTAAAACAAAAGTCGTTTATAACTGAAGAGATGTCATTCAATATTCAATTTCACTGCCAAATGAGAATTAGCCTTTTTTTTTCTAGCCTATCATAAGATGCTATCAACCTGTTAATTGGAATACACTTGCTGCTTGACCAGCAAAAAAAGAAAAAAAAAAAGGTAACCAAGAGCCATCTCTATGCATTTTCAGATGTCAGCTCTGATTTACTGAAGAGAGCAATGCCCCCCTAAGGAATGCCCATTAAGAACATTTTAAGAAGGATTTTTGAAACTTAAAGATACTCAAGAGTAGGGAATTTGTGAGTTACTCCATATTTGAGTTAAGCATGCTCACTCAGCATGGCAAATGTCATGTTCCATATGTCTCAGAAAATGCAGACACATCACATTGGAGAAATGGTGTCCCTCGCCTATGGCGGAACATTTCCCAAAGAGATTTAACCATAGGCAACATTTTCTTCAAGAATTCTCCTATTTTATGAACTTTTTAAAAATGAAAAAAACAGACTGCAAATTACATATCTGCAGTTTAGTGACTTTTCAACTGAATTGCTGAGAAGTCAGAACCTGGGCATTATTAATTTGACCTGCAAGAGTCACAGTCACCCATACAGGAAATGGGAAAAAGTAAAAATGTCACTTTTTCCAGGGTTCCTTGGGAAAAATATTAATGGATCAGGAAAGAAAAAGAACAGTAGTGATCTACCCTCCGAGCAAAAACAGTCTAATGGGAATTTTCCTGTTTTTAGGGTCTGAGAGATTTTAATTTCTATTCATCAACAAATATGCAGATTTTTTCATACCTACTAGACTAGTAACTGTTTCCTTTAACTTGATCCTATGAATCTAATCCCCTGAGAAGGAGCCATGGAAGGCGCATCATATGTCGATTCTTGGTAGGAAGAAACAACAGTGAACTGGGACATTAATTTTCTAGCATCTACAGGAACGCTTCTATGTTGTTCATTTTAGGGATGGGTGGGAGAAGCTGAGCACAGCAATAGTTACAGGTATGGGTTTTATACAAACCATGCTAACTGCAGAGAAATTAACTCTTGCTATTGATTTTTACAGAGATTATTATTTATAATGAATTTGGAATATCTTCTCCCTTCCCTCGTCACTGTCCTTTCTATCTATATGTCCCTGAAGGCTGTCCTTGCCATCTCACAAGCCAACTGAGGCCATGTTCTTTCCTATGCAATCAGGTCAGGTCCTGCCCCCATCCTCACTAGCCAACAGGGAGAGGAAGACATGGATTATGACATTTAGGTGACCTTTCAGCTTCTGTTTGCCACTGCAATTAATGATGAAATTAATAGCAGGTGATGACATAGGACATACAATTATCTCAGCCCAACCCCCTCTGGGAAAGAAATATAAGGTTTGTTTTGTTGTAATTTGAATCAAATCAGACATAGAGTGCCTAAAACAAATAATAGAAAGTAAACTATATGAAGTTTAAAGATGATTAATAACAGGCACATGCCCCCCATCCAACCACCATATTTGGACATTCTCTTCCTTTGTAGAAATCAAATATTTCCAAAACAAATGAGGAACTAAAGGAAGTTCTTCCTTGAAAAGCTCTGGTTCTCTACTATTCTCTTTCCTTACCAGTACCACCCTTAGGAACTCTTCAGAAAAGGTTTCTGAGGTTATACAGAGTTCACATCCGTGTCTCATTTGGGTTCCACCACTGCAAGTGCTGTTTCCTCTGAATGGTAATCTAACTTGCCAGGCAAGATCCTTCCCCCTCTGCAACTAACTTCCTTCAAATTCTTCCTTTTCTGCCCAGCCTGTTTCAAATCCCAGACCTGGCAAAATGTGGTAGGCATGTCCAATTCTAGCTTCTTTGCCCTTGGGCACAGGACCTCTATCTTTCGGGGTAATTTGGTTTAAGAAAATTTCTGAAATCAATAAGTAGCTTCCCTAAACCACATCCTTTGGGCAATTTAGCATTGTTTAGACTTAAGGACAGTCCTGCCTATTCAGAAAGACATACCCTTTTATTAAAGAAATTTCACCACCATCATCATCATAAAAGCTACAATGGAAGCTACATGGGTGGGGGAAAGGGGAAGAGGTGGTGGCAGGCAACTTATTCAGGGATTCAAGCTCTACTTCAAATCTGCTTTGCAAGCCATGGACTTAGTCATCACTAGAAAGGTAAAGGTTCATATCTCATGCAGTTTTTGTGTAGCTGCAAAGGTTACTGAATACAGGTTAAGTTGTACACTAATAGATGCTAAATAGTTTTCTTGATTATAACAGAAACAAGCACCTCATTTTTTCTGTCACATCTGATTTAGTTACTATAAAATAAAATTTTAGATTTCTAGTTATTGGTAGAGTTTTAACTGTGGTTTCTCTAGGCTCTGGGCTCCATCAATACATATTCTCAGTTGAATAATATGTTTTCACTGAAGTATTTTTTAAAATATGCTACTGGGTAAAATACTAGCACAAAAAATATTTTAAAAGAGTCCCTTGGAGTTTATTTCAATAAGATTTAGCCTGCTTATTTAAATTGTATCTTGGCTGACTCAGGAGACTGGGAATTTAAAAAGAAAAAAGTCTTACTGAAATTGGAAATGAGAGTCCCAGCTTTGGGGTTGTTTTCAAGCTACACATGACCACACACAGTGCACACACCACCGGTTGGGTCAGTAGTCAGTTTGAAAGGGCAAGGAATAATTTTCTGAGCTGGTCTTGACACTTCTGTTGGTGTCTAACAGTTCATTTTCATGGTCACAGACTTTAAGCCCCTTTTCAAAAAAAAGGTGCAGGTACCTTTCTCCTTCTTCAATGTTTGGGGTTATTCAACTTTCACTCCCAGGTTCAGGGGGGAAAGCACTGAAGGTGACTGTTTTAGAAGATAAAAGACTCTATTCCCGCCTTCCCTCCCCTGATCTGGACACACAGTGACTTTCTTTCATGTGTGCAGACTTGTTCTCTCCCCCCAGTATAACTTTTCCTCTAGCAACAGAATCCATCTGGTTACGCACAAGCAAATCAGCAGCTGACTCATCTTCACTCACCGGGAGAGTGGGCAGGCATCGTCCTATTCCTCGGCACCCTTGCCACCACTGCAAGACCCGCCGGGCTCTGGGCCCCCAGCCTTTCTCCATATTTGAGCTGTTTCTAGTTGGAGGTTGCCTTCTATTCTGGGTGGCCTTATATTTGGAACAATATAGTACAATCACTCAGAAAAATGCTGTTTCCCAAGTCTCAAGAAAGCAGACAGAACAAGAAGCTTAATGAAATGAACCACAATGACCACAATGGCAAGCTGTAACATGCACCTCTAACAAGGGAGAACATTAAAAAACTCAGTGAAGTCCTGAATGTAAGAGCTAATATTGATTTTTTTTTTTTTTAAGTTTTGGGCAGAGGTATAACTAATTCTCAAGCTATCAAAAAGAGATAGATGATAATGCCAAAATTCTACCAAAAAAAAGAAAAAAAGAAAAGGAAGCTATTTATACAACTTAATTCTGTTGGCTTTATTTGTGAGAAATAGAGAATTAACATAAGGTCTTCTAAGTATTTAAAGTGATAACCTCAGAACTTAGAAATTATTTAAATGCAGTTGGGAGCACTCAGACCTTATGTTAAGAAACACAAGTTGGGTAGATATATTCAATACTCATAAAAACTGACACTGCATCAAATTCTCAGCAAAATTTCTGTACACTGAAGAGTATATAATGAACTCAGAGATCACTGTTGCAATAAACTACTTTACATGGGGCATATGCATAATTATCAAAATTTCTATTAATCAGTCATTTCCCAAGTTTCTGTACTAGTTGTAACTAGAGCTATCATATAACTGACATAAAAAGAAAATAAAAAGAGTTTTCATCCCTAAATTTTAGTTTTTTTCCAAACTGTAATTTTATTAAAATGATCAGAAACAAAATTAACTCATTTGTCCATAATTTCCTTTCCCTGCCAAGTTTCACTAAGACCTTCTAAGAATGTTATGTCCTAAAGAATAAGAGATAATTTTTGAAATATAGAAAACTTGCAAATATAGTCTAAAAATTTCAGTGTACAAATATTTAAGTTAATTTTAGGAGATTTAAAATTAAAAAATGATTTTTTAGTTCTCATTAATCTATTATTTGCCTTATGGTGAACAGCACTGGTCTAATTTTTACTTTTCTCAGACTTTTGGAGGCTGAACAATAAAGAAATATACCATGGTCAGAAGTGAAATCAGAAAGGGAGCAATGTCGACCAGCATTTGGTACTCACAAAATTTTATTCTGAGTCTACAAAATAAGTACAAGTAACCTATTAAGTAAGAAAGTCACACATATTCTTCACAAATAGCAGAGAAAATTATATATTTGCAGTTGGACCACAATGATCATTTCCTCAGTCAACACTAACTTAAACTTTGCTCTCTCAGTAATCACCTGTCAGTGTCTATTTCCATCATAAAGAATTATCCAACAATTTATAATATGGTGGATGGCTGAAAAATCACCCCCACCCCAATCTGCACAGTTTTGTTCCTGGGATGACCATTAGCAATGAATGAAGTTTTTTTCTTTTTAAAAATGAGCTCTATATTCTAAATTTGGTTATCTCCAAGACTTAAACATCTCACAGATTTCATGTTTTTTGTATCCAACAACCAAATAAAACATAAAAATTTCTTTCATTTGTATTTAATGTGTAGTGAGATTAAATCCCAATGCCTCTCCACTGTAACAAAATTTATTACAATAACCATGAAATCTAAGGTAATATCTGTGAACAGTTAGAGGCCTGCTGGAAGGAGCAGTCATTTATTTTCATTTCCAGAAAGTTGATACAACAGGCAATAGCATCATTTTTCAGTATCTTGTAAAAGGTTCTTTTTAAACATATGCAATACAGATTGTAGAGGATTAATCTCATAAAAGGGGGCAATATATGTATTCTTGCCTCAAGAACCCCATGAACAGTATGAAAAGGCAAAAAGATAAGACACTGAAAGATGAACTCCTCAGGTCAGTTGTGCCCAATATTCTACTGGTGATCAGTGGAGAAATAACTCCAGAAAGAATGAAGAGATGGAGTCAATGCAAAACCAACATGCAGTTGTGGATGAAACTAGTGATAGAAACAAAGTCTGATGCTGTAGAGAGCAATACTGCATAGGAACCTGGAATTTTAGGTCCATGAATCAAGGCAAATTGGAAGTGGTCAAACAGGAGATGGCAAGAGTAATCGTCAACATTTCAGGAATCAGCAAACTAAAATGGACTGGAATGGGTAAATTTAACTCATCTGACTCATCTACTACTGTGGGCAAGAATCCCTTAGAAGAAATGGAGTAGCCATCGTAGTCAACAAAAGAGTCCAAAATGCAGTACCTGGATGCAATCTCAAAAGTGACAGAATGATCTCTGTTCATTTTCAAAGCAAACCATTCAATATCACGATAATCCAAGTCTATGCCCCGACCAGTAATGCTGAAAAAGCTGTGAAGTTGAAAGATTTTATGAAGACCTACAAGAACTAACACCCAAAAAAGATGTCCTTTTCATTATAGGGGACTGAAATGCTAAAGTAGGAAATCAATGAATACTTGGAGTAACAGGCAAATTTGGCCTTGGAGTACAGAACGAAGCAGGGCAAAGGCCAACAGAGTTTTGCCAAGAGAACACACTGGTCATAGCAAACACCTCTTCTAACACAAGAGAAGACTCCACACATGGACATCACCAGACAGTCAATACCGAAATCAGATTGATTACGTTCTTTGCAGCCAAAGATGGAGAAGCTCTATATAGTCAGCAAAAACAAAACCAGGAGTTGACTGTGGTACAGATCATGAACTCCTTATTGCCAAATTCAGACTTAAATTGAAGAAGTAGGGAAAACCGCTAGACCATTCAGGTATGACCTAAATCAAATCCCTATGATTATACAGTGGAAATGACAAATAGATTCAAGGGATTACATCTGAAAGATTGCCTGAAGCACTATGGATGGAGGATCATGACGTTGTATAGGAGACAGGAATCAAGACCATCCCCAAGAAAAAGAAATGCAAAAAAGAAAAATGGCTTTCTGAGGAGTTCTTACAAATAGCTGTGAAAAGAAGAGAAGTGAAAAGCAAAGGATAAAAGGAAACCTATACCAATTTGACTTCAGAGTTCCAAAGAACAGCAAGGAGAGATAAGAAAGCCTTCCTCAGTGATCAGTGCAAAGAAATAGAGGAAAACAATAGAATGGAAAACTTAGCAGTGGTCACAGGACTGGAAAACGTCAGTTTTCATACCAATCCCAAAGAAAGGGGACAACAAAGGATGAGATGGTTGGATGGCATCACCAACTCAATGGACATGAGTCTGAATAAACTCTGGGAGTTTGTGATGAACAGCGAGGCCTGGCATGCTGCAGTCCATGGGGTTGCAAAGAGTTGGACACGACTGAGCAACTGAACTGAACTGAGCTGATATAAGCCAGATTTTCACAGATGAATAAACTACTTTATTATCATTTTAAAGGAAAAGGTACTCTTTTAAAATCAGGATTATTGACTTTCTACTCATTTCAGCAACTTTCTTGTTTTAAATCAGGTCACGGAAAAATGTATTCTGGACTGGCCATCATTTTTGACCTTCAAGTAAAATATAATGAAGGTTTTCTGCTAGCTCTACAGTTGTCAATCATGCTATTTTTTTGAAGATAGATTCATAGAATATAATTCATCAGTAATTCTGGTTGGAGTTATTTCTGGCAAATTCAGAACCTGAAGTGAGGACACCCAAATTCTATCCAGGAATTGGGAGAACAATTCCCAACCACCTTAACAAAGTCATTTCCTGTTTTCTAAGGAATTCTATTTTGTTTGTCTTCTGCAGTTTTCCAAAAATTCAAATTCATTTTTTTCCTAAAAAGCATGCATGAATGACCCTGCTATGGTACTCATCAGCTACTGTTGAGCTACTTTATATACAGTTAACCTGAAAATTATTTAGTATTTAGTATCCTATTTAGTATTTTTCATGTTATTTAACTTTGCTCTTTTGTTAATAGCAAAGGAATGCTGCACACCCAGACTGTAGGTGAAGTAAATTACAGATCACTTAATATGCGGTAAGTACTCATTATAGAAGTCACAAATTCTACTACTATAAACAAATACCCTAGATCAGGAAACAAAAGCACATCTCAGCATAACATAGGCTAAAAATACCATCCAAAACACACAAACAAAAAAAACATAGGCTAAATATGTCAGCTATGATGACATAGCTGGTATCATAATCAATAGGTGAAAAGCTAAAAGCATTTTCCCTAAGCTGAGCAACAAGACAAGGATGTCCCCTCTTGCCAGTTTTATTCAACATGGTGTTGGAAGTCCTAGTCATAGCAATCAGACAAGAAAAAGAAATAAAAATACTAATTGAAAAAAAAAAAAAAGTGTCACTGTTTGCAGATGGCATGATACCAAACAGAGAAAATCCTACACATCACCAAAAAACTAACCAGTAAATTAAGTGAAGCTACAGGATACAGGATTTATACACAGAAATCTGTTGCTTGTCTATGCATTAATAATGAACTATCAGAAAGAGAAAGCAAGAAAACAATCACATTTAAAACTGGATCAAAAAGAGTAAACTACCCAGGGGTAAACTTAAGTGAAGTCGCTCAGTCGTGTCCGACTTTTTGCGATCCCACAGACTGTAGCCCACCAGGCTCCTCTGTCCATGGGATTCTCCAGGCAAGAATACTGGAGTGGGTTTCCATTTCCTTCTCCAGGGGATCTTCCTGACCCAGGGATCAAACCCGGGTCTCCCGCATTGTAGGCAGACGTTTTAACCTCTGAGCCACCAGGGAAGCCGGGGGTAAACTTAACCAAGGAGGTAAAAGACCTGTACTCTGAAAATTATGACACTCTGATGAAGGAAATTGAAGATGATACAAATAAATGGAAATATATCCTGTGTTCGTGAATTGGGAAAAAAATACTATTGTTAAAATCTCCATACTATTCAAAGGAATCTGCAGTCCTAATGCAATCCCTATCAAAATATCTGTGACATTTTTCACAGAACTAGAACAAATAACCCTAAAATTTATATGGAACCACAAAAGACTTAATAGCCAAAGAAATCTTGACAAAACAGAACAACACTGGAGCTATCACGTGCCTTGAATTCAGACTATACTACAAAGCCACAGTGATCAAAACAGTGTAATACTGGCACAAAAATAGACACTTAGATCAGTGGAACAGAATAGAGGGCCCAGAAGTAAACCCACACACTTATGGTCAATCAATCTATGACAAAGGAGTTAATAATATACAATGGGGAAAAGATAGTCTCTTCAATAAACGGTGCTGAAAAAAACTGAACAGCTACATGTGAAACAATGAAATTAGAACATTTACTTACGCCATATATACAAATAAACTCAAAGTGGATTAAAACCTAAATGTAAGATCAGACACCATAACACTAGGTGAAAACATGAGCAGAACAGTCTTTGACATGAATCAGCAATGTTTTTTGAATCTGTCTCCTAAGGCAAAGGAAACAAAAACAAACAGGACCTAATTAAACTTAAAAACTTTTGTACAACAAAGGAATCCACTGACAAAATGAAAAGACAAATAATGGGAAAAAATATTTGCAAATTATATGCCCAATAGGAGTTAATATTCAAAATATTTAAAACATATATATATATATCTAAAACTCCTATATATATATATATCTAAAACTCCTATATATATATAACATATATATATAACTCATATATATATGAGTTTTAAAAGCTCATAAAACTCAGTATCAAAAAAAAACCTGATTAAGAAACAGACAGAAGACCTAAATAGACATTTCTTCAAAGAAGACACACAGTTGGTGAACATGCATATGAAAAGATGCTCAACATCACTAGTTATCAGAGAAATGCAAATCAAAACCACAGAGAGGTCATCCTGCTCACATCTGTTAGAAAGGTTACCATCAGAAAGACCACAACTAACAAACACTGGTGAGAATGTGAAGAAAAGGGAACCGTTGTGCACTGTTGCTAGGAATGTAAATTGATGAATCCACTACGGAAAATGGTGTGGAGGTTCTTTAAAAAACTAAAAAGAGAACCACCATAGGATCCAGCAATTCCACTCCTGAATATGTATCTTAAGAAAACAAAAACATTAATTCAAAAGGATACCTACCCCCAATGCTCACAGCAGCATTATGTACAATAGCCAGGAGACAGAAACAACCTTAGAGCTGACTGACAGATGAATCAGTCAAAAGATATGGTATACAAGTCAAAAGATAGTATACAAAAGACATGGTAATTAAGCATGCATGATCCTAGTTCCCCATCCAGGGACTGAACCCACACCCCCTACAATGGAAGCATGGAGTCCCAACTACTGGGCCACCAGGGAAGTCCCTACTACCCATTTTTTATGACACGATATCTGGAAATTTGGGATACTTTCTATTATTGTCCTTAAAATAACTGATCTTCTAAATTAAGGAAAAAATATGAAACCATTCAAATTTTTAAAAGATCATCTAAACAAAAAGAAAATACATATGGTCCCAGAATACTTATTCTGTATGGTCCTGGAAGAAAATTGTTGCAATTCATGATGTGAGATTTAAGAGAACTAGCAAGGAAATGGCAACCCACTCCAGTGTTCTTGCCTGGAGAATCCCAGGGACGGGAGAGCCTGGTGGGCTGCCGTCTATGGGGTCGCACAGAGTGGGACACAACTGAAGTGACTTAGCAGCAGCAGCAGCAGCAGCAGCACCAACAGCAGCAAGATAAAGCTTTTGTGATTATCTTCTTGCTATTTTATGGCTATATTTTACTTGTTTTAATAAAATTATATTTAACTGACACTCTAGAATCTTCCAGTCTTTTGCCTCATAGAAGTACATTTTTAAAAAGTCAAAACCAATACAGTATTGTAAAGTAAAATAAAAAATAAATTAATTAATTAAAAAAAATTATAACAGGGAAAAGGAAGTTCAGATATTTACATTGTTAACCACTTAATGAGTAGAAAATGGAATTAATAAAATTATGACCATTTAAAAAAATAAAAAGTCTTTAACAAGAATAGGAGAATATTATGTTTTTATATTTTATCATAAATACATGCTTCCCACTTTGATATAAATCAGATGTAATATATTTGTAGCAAACATTAGAGCCCAGCCCCCTTACCTATTATAGAAAGCCAACTATGAAAGCCTGAAGATTGATCGGCTAAAGTGGTTTCCTGTTAGTTAAAGATGTTTAATTTTTTATAAATCCTGAAGCTAGGTCAAAGTATCAAACTGTGTGCCTCATACTTCATGAGAATGCATACCCAATTTAAGAGTGAGGATGAATTCTCTTTTTCCTTATTATATGGCAAGGGCAGATGCTTTGGAAAATAATATTTTGCTCAGTTTGATCAGTCTTCATTCTGACATATTGCAATACTGCAATAGCACGCAAACAAATGCTCAGATAAGAAGAGATTTTAAAGACTTGTCTCTTTGACAAGTCTTTTCCAAGAGATTCCTGAGAATAGACTTAAAAATGCTAAGAGACCCTCTGCTTTGGTCTAATAGAAAATAGTTGACTGTATTCAGAGAAAAGCACTTCTTATTTAAATTAAAGAATCTATTCAATACTACTTTAAATACTACATATATTAAATAATTTCCTAGATTTACAGATATTTATTTATTCACTTCACATATATTTACTAAGCACCTACCAAAGATAATATTCCATATGATGCCAAGCACATTTCCATTCCAATAAATTTTTGTTGCAAGAAAAGCACAGTAAGTTTGTATTTTTGACTATAGGATCACAATACTTAGGTTCAGAGTCTTAATCTGACACTTGTATGACCTCTCTGTGCCTCAGTTTCCTAGTCTATAAAATGTGGATAGTAATGCTACAATGGAAAGTCAGTCTATAGGTTTGGTTACTTACATGAAAAGAGCTTTACAACAATCCCTGGCCCACAGTAAGTGCTAAGTAATTGCTGTCATTATCACAAATGTTTTAGCTTTGCTTGTCAACACATTTTATAACTTGTTTGTCAATCTGCTTTCACATGTTTATTATTTAGAGCAGTTCTCAACCTGAGGTGATTTGGCCCCCAGCAGGAGATACTTGGCAAAGAGGCCTACATATATTTTTACTTGTCAAAACTGGGCAGTTTCTATGGGGATCTAGTCGGTAGAGGACAAGGACGCTGCTGAATATCTGACAATGCACAGGACAGGGACAGCCCACTACAACAGAATTATCCAGCCCCACATGTCAATAGTGCTCAGGCTGAGAAATCCTGATGTAGCGAATCTAGTGAATCTCTGCATTTTGCATGTGAAGACAAGTTGCCCACAAGACTGTGATGGAGCCTGTGATGATTTTGAAGGAAATTCTCTGAGCTTAAGACCTCAAGTGATCTAAGTATAAAGACATCCTTATTTCCACCTCCCCATAAGCAAATTACTCTTTCTAACAAAAGGAATAGTATTAAAAAAACCCTGATACATCCTACTATAATAACACTAGCAAGAAAGAGCACGCAGAATGGGCAGGCTCAGGGCAGCAGTCCAGAGGACAAAGAACTGCAGAGTGGAGAGAGTGTGGACACTGCAGCACCTTGAAAACAGAGACACCAATCCCACAGGGAGTAAAATGGCAGAGGTGCTTTGTGGACATTACGGGAGAAAATGAATCTTCCTTAGCAAAACAAAAGGTAAAGATTCTGCCATTAACATTAAGTAGTCATACCAAGAAAGAATAAAATTGCCCACAAATAGAAATGAGGGCTCTGACACATGAAACAACATCCCAGGGCAGATGAGAACACGCTGTGATAGGCAGAGAGGAATCAGAGAACACTGGACTAGAACACGGACCACTCTCTCCAGATGTAGCCAAGTCTGTTTACATGTTTGTCTCCTCAGTAGGAAGAAGACTCCTTGAGGGTACATCTGAATCATAACAGCTCTCAATTACTAAGCCCCTGCTACGTGTTAGGCCTCTCCTAAGTGCTGTCAATTAAAACATTATTAAGAGTAGCTCCTATGAGCTTCTACTATATGATAATACCCATTAAGACATGAACTGTTGGCCTGGTGCTTGTTCTCAGTAATTTATACTTCACAGCGACTTTTTTTTTTTTCCTTTTTGGCTTGGGGCCCTGAAGGTCTTCTGTTCCAGGTACTCATCCTTTAGCTCCTGGGCTACAAGAAGATCCTGTAGATCCTAGGGAGCATCAGGACTGACTCAGGGGCTTGGGGAAGTCAGAATAGAAGCATGTTAATAACTAATGCAGAAGAACTGGTACATACCAGGTGAACATCAGCTGTGGGCCCAAGGACTTTGTCCACTCCAGACTCAGAATTGTGGCCACAACAGTGACATAAACTTGCAGCTGTAATAACCCAAAGATTCTGAACTTTGAGATTTGATGAAATCACCTAATGAATTTGTTGAGAATTGTTAGCAACTCATTTTGGAGTACTATGTGAGTCACAGTATAAATGAAATACAATAGGGTTCCAGCTCAACACAGTTATCAAGAGAGTATCTATTTCCTATTCTAGCTTTCTGCTCTCTGGGTTTGCAGTTCCAGTGATAGTTTTCTGGATCCCATGCTTTTCTTATTCCATACTGGTGTGATCCAGGATGTCACTCTCTTGATTCTGGTTCCTTCATATTTATTCATATTCTTTCTCTTATTCTGGAACAGGTGTTGAAAAAGCTTGCTTCCATCCTGGCTCTGATGAACAAGTCATGATCATGGGGACTCTACTTTCATGGTTTGGCAGAGGGTACAATTACCCTGACCACCCACTGCAAGGTGAGCTAATAAGACTCTTGTTCATAGTCCTATCCCATTTGATAGTAATATTTCATGTATCTTGGAGCTCCTTAAGGTCACTGCACTTGACTTTTATTATCTCTATAATCACAATGACCAGCACCCTATCTCCACATAGAAGTTGCTCAACAAACTTAATATATTAATGGATAATAAAAATCTATGTGCAGGACAGTGGTTTTTCCTCTATCATCTCAGAAGTAGTTGTGTAAATGCTTTAATTGTGTGTCTGTGTACTCTGTAGTTAGTAGGTACTCAACTATTTATTGAGTCATTAAGGCATACTTCTAGAGTGCTAAAATGGTCTGAAACAAATAAAACTGAAATTTCTGTGATGTCTACAGAATTTAAACACAGACTAAATTTCCATTCTTTTTTTCTGATTCATCAGAATTTAAATAGAGACTAAATTTCTATTATTTTTTATTAGCCAGAGCAAAATTATTCTGAAAATCTTGAATCACTTCCTTCTATTTCTAAAGCTGCAGTGAGCTCAAATATGTTAAAGAAAAAAAAAAAGTAACTGAAAAGATTACTAGGAATGGTTAGCAAACCAAAAGAATAAGACCTTATTATGGAGGCATCCAAAGTATATGGTGATTTCCATCAAAATCATTGTATAATGCCAAACACCAAATGGTGAATATAAAAAAAGTTATCTTCAAAAGAGGTATTATTCTCAGCTTCATTAAGTATAGACCAGTCAATGTATAAGGCCAGTCCCAGCTAAGGATTCAAGAAGGTACTATTCATTCACTGACCAGGCAGCACCAGTGGTAAAGAACTCGTTGCCTGCCAATGCAGGTTAGAGACATGGGTTCCATCCCTGGGTCAGGAAGATCCCCTGGAGGAGGGCACATCAACCCAATCCAGTATTCTTGCCTGGCGAATCCTATGGACAGAGGAGCCTGGCAAGCTGTGGGCCATAGGGTTGCACAGAGTCAGACATGACTGAAGTGACTTAGCATGCATACATGCATGACTCCTCATTTATCATGCCAAACAATGTCTAAGATTGAGGTCTGTGAAGTCACAGCTGAGGTGGTGAGGTGCTCCAATTCAGATAACCTGAAATTTTAAGCAGTTGTCACATTCAGGGAAACAGGAAGTTGTTCAGAAGAATGTGAGCCTAGAACATTAGGGACAGGGTAGCAAGAAATGAGGCTGACATGAACGGCAAGAGGTGAGATGATGAAGAACCTTCCATAACATATAAAGGATTCGAAATTTATTCTATGATGAGCTGCATGACAAGACCTGATGTGGTCTGGTTGATTGTTCAGGGAATAATGTAGAGATTGATCTGGGTGGGACAAGACTTGTAGTTAGTTACTCAGTTATGTCCGATTCTTTGCAACCCCATGGACTATAGCCCGCCAGGCTCCTCTGTTCATGGGGTTCTCCAGGCAAGAATACTGGGGTGGGTTGCCATGCCCTCCTCCAGAGGATCTCCCCAATCCAGGGATGGAAGCCAGGTCTCTCGCATTGCAGGCAGACTCTTTACTGTCTGAGCCGCCCAGGGAAGCCCATGAATACTGGAGCAGGTAGCGTATCCCTTTCTTCAGGGGATCTTCCTGACCTAGGAATTGAACTGGGGTCTCCTGCATTGTAGGTGTACTCTTTACCAGCTGAGCTACCAGACTAGCTGGTATGAAGACAAGCTAGTCTGGGATGAAGTCCAATTATGAGATTAACAAAGAAGTTCAAATGAACAATGATTACTCATCACCTACACTGGACAACAGCCAAAAGAATAAAAAGGATGATACTGATGGATTAAAGGGAAGGAACTTATGAGCTTTAATGTTTATTTGAGTGTAGGTAGGGAGGCTGAGGGAGGCTGAAAGAGGACTCCAGGATGCGAGCAGCTAACTGGTCATGCCATTAACCAGGATAGGAAATGCCAGGAGATGTAATATATCTAACCCTTTCAGATTTTAAAATCAAGATCAAAGAGGGAATTAACAGTATAAAGCACAAAAGCATCTTTCTCACAAATATTCCCCAAAATGGTTTCCTTCTGACATGTAAAATAGGAGCTTGCAAAATATTTAAATTGTAAATGACTTGAACTTCATGCCATAATGAAAATATGTTCTTGGAAGAGAAAATAATTCTGAAATATCTATGACGCTAGGTGAAACCTGCAGATATTTAAATGAAGTTTCCAAAAATAATAATAATAATAAATGAAAGTAATTACAGAGGTTAGCAGGATGCCTTTTTACAAGAATGAGAGAGAGCAAATCCCAGGAAGAAAAGAATGAATATCTTGAAAGGGCCAGAACAGCGAACACCCTCTATCTCTGCAGCCAGAGCAACAACAAAGAATGACAACAAAAGCATAGCAAACAACAACAAAAAAAAGCTATTAAACAATAGATAGGAAATGTGGACAATTAGACTTACATCACTCTGCTTCTAAGAAAAGAGTTCATGTGCTTAATTCTTGTTCTGTATTAACCATACACCTCCCTGTTGAGAAAGACTGAAATTTCTAGGGGGGAAAAAAAAGATGATATCTCAATGGGTTTCCAATCAGGTTGACATTAAGTAGTAAGTGTACAATACTGTTGTTGAGAGAAACATATCTGAATATTTTTAGGTCTTGAGCTTGTAAAAAAAGGTGGCAGGGGTGGGGAATAAGGAGAGCATGAGGAAGAGAGAGCTCAAGGCCTGGAACGCAAATGACAGTGCAGAGGCAAAATCAAAAACGTAATGCTAATTAACAGTGCATTTGGCTTGCAGAGCAGAGCTCAGTAATGATTGTGTTAAATACCTCAGCACTTCAGAGCCCAGCGGAAGAGATGTAGCTAGAGCCCCAGGGACTAAACAGAAACTTAAGACAAATCCTTGTGAGGTAGTGTTTGCTGGTTGGGCTTTGGCAAACAGAAGGATCTCCAGTTTCTTCAGAATCTCCCAGTCCACAAGGGTCCCACACAAAATGGGGAGATCAAGATACGAGAGACGTCAACAGAGAAGTGCAAAGAGTCAGCTTCATCCATGGGTGGTTACCACCCTAGGACAGGCATTCATAACACAAATAAGGACGCTGCCTGTCAGGCTGCAGCTCAGCTGTGCCATTTGTGGAAAACGCTACCTCGGAGCAATTCACAATGATCTGAGTTCAAAAGGTTTATAAAAACCAGAGTGGCCCAAATGAACCGAGGCCCCATAGTCTCTGCACACACGGTACTAATATCACCAGTGGGGAGAACTGAGATCTCCCATCAGTGACAGCACCATTAGAGCTCAAAAGGAAGCATCACGGGGGCATGAGCTCAATTTTCACAAATGGCTCTTACTAGGGAAGGAAGAAAATAAGTGATTTTACAAATATGTTTATTTCTGCACTACTTTCTAACATAAACAATTTAGGGTGCACTGTACTCCCCTCTCCTTCCCTACCTCTAACTTGTGCTATGTCCCAGGGCACAGTCCACAAACCACTTCCCCCCCCCCCCCAAACATGCATTGAAACATGCATTCACAAAAATTGCTTATTCAGTTCCATAGCCGTGTATTCTTTCAAATTTTTATACTCAGCACTGACCTTTCCCGAGTTCCACATATCTGACTCTACGTCTGACATCTCGTCTGTGTCCAACAGCTCACCTTTCCCACAGCCCAAAGAACTCGATTCCCCTGCAACCCCTCACCTGTTCCTTCCATGCTTCCCCATCTCAGTAAGAAGCGCCACCAATCATGCAGACAGCTGCTTAGATCATAATCCAAGGGTCATCCTTGATTTTCCCCTCGGCCACCATCCGCTGCAGTCTCTGTAAACAGCTCCTCCTGGGGTGGCTGGTGCCCAACCCATGCAGTTTCTTTCCTCTATAGTCCACATCCAATCTGTCATGAAGCTCCATCAGCTCTCTACTTAAAGACACAGCATTGTGAATCCCACGCCTCCTCACCATTTCCACCCATTTCAAGCTACCATCAGCCCTCAATCTTCCAAAACAGCTCTCTAATGAGTGTCCCTAAGTCCCCTCCCCTGCCTCTACCATTTGCAATCCAGTCTCCATCCAGCATTCACAGAGACCTTTGAGAAATGTAAACAGACGACACCATACCCTCAACCAGTTCCTCCAATGGTTTTTCATTAACTAAGACCCAGAATCCACCCACGTGACCTTGGTCAATAGAGCCCACAGGGTCTGTCCCCCGTCTCAGACTTCACTTCACATGCTAATACTCTCTGTTCCAAGCATTCTGTTCCAGCCCCTCTAGCCTTGTAGCTCCTGTTTCCTCACACACACCTATCTCAATCCTACCTAAGGCTCTTGTCCTTGCTGTTCTCACTTACTGCAATCCTCTTTTCCAGCCATAAGCCTTTCCTTCTTTCAGTCCTCTTCAGATGTCACATCCTAGAGAGGTTTTTGCTAACTCCTCGTAAAATACCCCTTACTCCAGTCACCATCCAATTCTTTACCCTGCTTTTGTTTTCTTTACAGTTATCATCACTTCCCATTACTATGTATTTAAACTTTAAAACAATAATCCACCTAATAAAATGTAAGCTGCAAGAATATTTTATTCAGGCCTGTATCTCCATTATCTGAAACAGTATCTGTACACGAGGGGTGCTTAAAAAAATACTTAAGGGGTAAAACACTGACTGAGTTGCCAATACTAGTCATCAGCCTCCCATGATCTACAGAAATTCCATTCCCCATTTGTTAGGGATTGTTTTGGTTATACTAAGAAAAGCAGAGAAAGCCCAGTGATCACTCATTATTGAATGACTATCGCTGAACCATGAAATTAAAAGACGCTTACTCCTTGGAAGAAAAGTTATGAGCAACCTAGATAGCACATTGAAAAGCAGAGACATTACTTTGCTGACTAAGGTCCGTCTAGTCAAGGCTATGGTTTTTCCTGTGGTCATGTATGGATGTGAGAGTTGGACTGTGAAGAAGGCTGAGAGCCAAAGAATTGATGCTTTTGAACTGTGGTGTTGGAGAAGACTCTTGAGAGTCCCTTGGACTGCAAGGAGATCCAACCAGTCCATTCTGAAGGAGATCAGCCCTGGGATTTCTTTGGAAGGAATGATGCTAAAGCTGAAACTCCAGTACTTTGGCCACCTCATGCGAAGTGTTGACTCATTGGAAAAGACTCTGATGCTGGGAGGGATTGGGGGCAGGAGGGGAAGGGGACGACAGAGGATGAGATGGCTGGATGGCATCACGGACTCAATGGACGCGACTCTGAGTGAACTCCGGGAGTTGGTGATGGACAGGGAGGCCTGGCGTGCTGTGATTCATGGGGTCTCAAAGAGTCGGACAAGACTGAGCGACTGAACTGAACTGAACTGATCACTGAACCAATTTAACAACAAATGTCAGCATCTCTCCTTCCAAAAACTGAGGTTAATGCTTTTGTCTAGCCTATATGAGCTTCTGGGAAGAAAAGACAGAATAACTAAAATAGAAAGCAGTTTTATCTTACCCTTCCATACAGATTTTGACAACAGCTAATGCCACAAACCAAGTCTGCCTGGTTAAAAATTTTTATTTCTCCTGAAATCTCTCCTGAAGTCTCTAGGTGAAGAACTCAAGAGAAATAAAAGGGCCAGAATTATGAGATCATTACCTAAACAAAGGAGCTGGCTAAACTTTAAAATGCACAGCTACATTTTTTCTGAAAAGTGACATTATAAAGCTTTAAGAAAGGCAAATTTAAAAAAAGATTAAAGTTAGAATTTCTGTAGTAGTACTATCCTGGAAAACAATCAGGTCAATGAGTAGGTAAGTTTTCCAAGGTTAGAGTTGTCTTTAAAAACAAAAGAGAGATAGTATTTTGCTAACCCAAGAGAGATGACCCAGGGATTAATGAGTTCCATAAGCAACTCACTGCCTGACCCTCAGCAAGTCATTTGTCCTCAATGCTAAAGCAGAGAGAGGCCTGTCAACTAGCTTCACGTGGTGACTGAGATAGGTGACTAAAAAGCTGATTGCAAGGTACTCTGAAAACAACAAGCAATACAGAGAAAGGCTTGCTAAAGGCTAGGTTGCCATCAGTCACCATCTAAACATTGCACATGCACTCAGCTCTTTTTAAGCTCCCTTCTTCCTCTTGACTCTTCTGATGTCAATCACTCCTGGTGACAAAGACAAGTGAGGATTCCCCTGTTTCTCTCACTCATTTCTCATTTCCTGATCTACTGGAGACATGAACTAGCCTTTGTATTCCTCTTTTGTTTCCAAAGCACCTTGCAGGTCGTGTGTGTGTGCGTGCCACATATTTGACAAAGATGATGAGAGAGAAGATTAATATAAAGGACATGAAAATACACAGTTCACTTAATTCCTGTCAGCGATCTCCCTATATTTTCAGTCTTTCATGAAATGCTCTCAATAAAGGGAAAGGGAGATTAACTGATTTCTGATCTCCTCCCAAGCGAGAAGTCGTTTTCCTCATTTATTGATAAACATGGATTTAAAATTTTGCTTGTCTGTGAAGGAATTTATAGAAATTCACATTCTTTCCAAGCCACCAGCCATTAAAGACAAGCCTGCCCCATGTTATCTTCCCAGCCATCTCTTGAAGGCAGGCAAGAATAGCCAGGACACAAAACCAATATAATCACTCATTCACTAAGTGCAGATTCAGTCACCATTTGTATGTGCTTCAGAAACATACATATTCCTGTTAGCATCATAACTGTCCTTGTAAGGGAGGACTTGCCTTTGCAAGTCAAATGCAAGCACCTTGATCAACAAAATCCTTCCAAAGCTAAGTCACTTGTTAGGAAACAATACTTTTACTTTTGCTCAACTACTCCTTTAGTTCAATTACTTTTCAAATCCCAGATACTGATAACATGTTTGGAGATGATGAGACAAACTTAAACCAATGAAAAAATAATACTTATTGAGAAAACCATTTGCATACAATTAAATTCTTTATGCACAGATGAAAATTTATGTAACACTGAAAGTGTTAGTCACTCAGTCGTATCTGACTCTTTGTGACCCCATGGACTGTAGCCTGCCAGGCCCCACTGTCCATGGAGTTCTCTAGGCAAGAATACTGGAGTAGGTTGCTATTCCCTTCTCTAGGAGATCTTCTATGAGAGATCAATTTAAAATAAGGTATTAACAGATAACCCAACTGACACACAAATGTTTTTAGTGTAGGACAGGAGTCAGCAAACTACTCCTGACTAATTCCAGCCCCTTTTCCCTGTGCCATAAACAAAGTCTTTTTAGAAAACAGCCAAACCTGTTCATTTAGATATTCTGCATTTGTTGTCAGCTGTTTTGGTTCTACAATGACAGACATGTGATGCTGAAACACACTGTATGGCTTACACATTTGAAAATGTTTACTATCTGCCCCTTTACTTAAAAAGCACCAACCCCTGGTATAGAGGATAACAAGGTCACTGCCAACTGGAAGAGTCCAGGAAGCTTCTGGAGAAGGAGGCAAGCAGTTAAGGAGAGACGATAACTGAAGCAGAAGGTAAGTGATGTAAGTGAACAAGTATGTTTTTTCCTGAGTACTCATATATCTAGGGGCTAGAAATGTCCTTAAGACTGATTAAAGGATGAGATCTTCCCATGCTGAGAAAATCATTATTAGAGTGATGAAAACTCTCAGTGAATAGCAAAGCAGATGGACTAGAAAAATAACTGGGTTTCTTAGTTAATTCCCAATTCACACCTCAGTGGTACCACACCAGAGGTCTTTCTTGGATGGTGGTGGAGATGTTGCTGGTCAAGGTGTTTTTGTAGCTATCTTGTTTCAAGAGAAACATACTTGCCACAGGACAAGTGTCAGCAAAATGGGAAGAACACTATGCTAGTGGCACCTGAAAAGCTGCACACAAAGCTTGTCTCTGCCCATTAGTGAACGTATACTCACCTGCAATAGGGATAATCACAGGGACCGAGGTTAGAAGGGGAACCAGTCCCAAGATGGACTCCATGTTGGTCCAGACCCCAGGACCTCAGCTGTTACTTGGCTTGTGGTTTAGTGCCTGTGACCTAAACGAGCCTCCTGGGTGAAACAGGAGACAACCATTACATCCTGTGCACTGTCTGCACCCTGAAGGGGACCCAGCTGCAAGGGTCACAGATTCTTCTAAGTCACTCACCGTACTGTGGGCCAAGCTGTTTCTCAAAGAAAAGAAAGGTTCATTTTAGGCTATTACCACATCATTTAAAAGAAGAACATATTCAAATAAAAGATTAGACACCATCCTTTTCATAACCTACAATGGGGTATCTCCATGGGCTCTGAAAACTTAAGATTCTGAACAAACATAAACTTAAAACTAGTAGGATTGATGCCTTCAAACAGAATTACCATAAAAAAGACATATAAAATAAAAAGCATAATTTAACAAAGAATAGCAAGGAGAGATAAGAAAGCCTTCCTCAGCGATCAGTTCAAAGAAATAGAGGAAAACAATAGAATGGGAAAGACTAGAGATCTCTTCAAGAAACTTAGAGATAACCAAGGGAACATTTCATGCAAAGGTGGGCACAATAAAGGACAGAAATGGTATGGACCTAACAGAAGCAGAAGATATTAAGAAGAGGTGGTAAGAATACAAAGAAGAACTGTACAAAAAAGATCTTCACAACCCAGATAACCACGATGGTGTGATCACTCACCTAGAATCAGACATCCTGGAATGTGAAGTCAAGTGGGCCTTAGAAAGCATCACTATGAAAAAAGGTATTGGAGGTGATGGAAATCCAGTTGAGCTATTTCAAATCCTAAAAGATGATGCTGTCAAAGTGCTGCAATCAATATGTTGGCAAATTTCGAAAACTCAGCAGTGGCTACAGGACAGGAAAAGGTCAGTTTTCATTCTAATCCCAAAGAAAGGAAATGCCAATGAATGCTCAAACTATCACACAATTGCACTCATCTCACATGCTAGTAAAGTAATGCTCAAAATTCTCCAAGCCACGTTTCAGCAATACGTGAACCATGAACTTCCAGGTGTTCAAGCTGGTTTTAGAAAAGGCAGAGGAACCAGACATCAAATTGCCAACATCCGCTAGATCATCGAAAAAGCAAAAGAGTTCAGAAAAACATCTATTTCTGCTTTACTGACTATGCCAAAGCCTTTGACTGTGTGAATCACAATAAACTGTGGAAAATTCTGAAAGAGATGGGCATACCAGACCACCTGATCTGCCTCTTGAGAAACCTATATGCAGGTCAGGAAGCAACAGTTAGAACTGGACATGAAACAACAGACTGGTTCCAAATAGGAAAAGGGGTACATCAAGGCTGTATATTGTTACCCTGCTTATTTAACTTTTATGTGGAGTACATCATGAGAAACGCTGGGCTGGAGGAAGCACAAGCTGGAATCAAGATTGCTGCGAGAAAGATCAACAACCTCAGATAAGCTGATGACACCACCCTTATGGCAGAAAGTGAAGAACTAAAGAGCCTCTTGATGAAAGTGAAAGAGGAGAGTGAAAAAGTTGGCTTAAAGCTCAACATTCAGAAAACGAAGATCATGGAATCTGGTCCCATTACTTCATGGCAAATAGATGGGGAAACAGTGGAAACAGTGGCTTACTTTATATTTTTGAGCTCCAAAATCACTGCAGATGGTGACTGCAGCCATGAAATTAAAAGACTCCTTGGAAGGAAAGTTATGACCAACCTAGACAGCATATTAAAAAGCAGAGACATTACTTTGCTGACAAAGGTCCATCTAGTCAAAACTATGGTTTTTCCAGTAGTCATGTATGAATGTGAGAGTTGGACTATAAAGAAAGGTGAGCACTGAAGAATTGATGCTTTTGTACTATGGTGTTGGAGAAGACTCTTGAGAGTCCCTTGGACTGCAAGGAGATCAAACCAGTTAATCCTAAAGGAAATCAGTCCTGAATATTAATTGAAAGGACTGATGCTGAAGCTGAAACTCCAATACTTTGGCCATCTGATGTGAAGAGCTGACTCACTGGAAAAGACCCTGATCCTGGGAAAGACTGAGAGCAGGAGGAGAAGGGGACGACAGAGGATGAGATGGTTGGATGGCATCACTGACTCAATGGACATGAGTTTGGGAGAACTCCAGGAGTTGGTGACGGACAGGGACGTCTGGCGTGCTGCAGTTCATAGGGTTGTAAAGAGTTGGATACGACTGAGTGACTGAACTGACTGAACAGGACAATAAAATATTGTTTTAAACAGCAATGAGATAACAAAATTAAACATATTTTCCTGGTTTAAAGACCAGTTGAAGTATGATTCACAAATTACTCTGGTATCACTTACAGCCCTGAAGCCCTGAGAAACCACTAAGAATTGAGAGATGTCTTATCACATTCTGGTGACTGACTCTGAAGGACCTTGTCTATACCCAGATCCTGAGCAGGGCACTTATTTTAAGTGAAAATCATTTGAAGGGCAGCTGTCCTTACCTGCTCTCAGGGGCATTTTGATCTTGTTCTCAAGTGTCAAAGGCTCAAAATAGTTGGTTCCCTCACCAAGAGAATCCTCTCTATAAAATAAAAGCTGTGAGGCCACATGAGCCACCTTCTTGACAAGTGGCCATTTAGTAGAGGGTCCAGTCTTCGGGGACCTCTCCAACATCCTTTTTAATTGGCAATGAGCATGTGCTGCCATCACTACCTACCATTTGCAGAAATTATCAACAAAGACATGTGAGTTTTGCTGGTTAAGGATCTGTGTATTAGAACAGGAGTGGGATGAGAACAAGGGTTGAAAACTGAATGGAATTTGTCCCAAACAAGATAACAAATTTCAGAATGCAAAGTCGCTAAATCCCCCTCTGTCTAAAACTCTGTCAGAAAGAAAGCATCCAGATTCTATCTGCAGCTTCTGTTACCTTCTGGCACTCAAACATGCCTGGCACCCAAAACGATAAAGACCCATCATTCCCACACAATTTATTTGTGGTCAAATTTACTGGAGTTGTAATTTATTTCTGAGTGTGTATTTTACGTTTTTCTTTTATGATATTTCTGTAGTTAGGGTTATTTTAATAAATTTCTTAGGACATGAAAGTGTTCAAGTTAAAAAAAATCCCTCTTTTTAACATTAATGTTTAAATTTTTTTTAAAAATCCCTCTTTTAATATTAAGACATACCTGCCTTGAATGTCAAAAACAGCTGAAATATTTTGATGATTAAAAAGCCTTTTTAGAGCCAGCTTTTATGTAAGCCCAGGATGGCTCCCATCTGGTCGTGGGTTTATTAGTTATTTGCTATCTGTCAAACATTAGAACTTCTGCTTCACATGTTGTTCTGTTGCACATGGGAGGCATTTTAGGTCAAGAAAAGACAGTATCAAATTTCTTTATCTTTTCTACTACATTTAAGTCAGATTTACATTTCTTCTGTGATCCTTACATTTCTATATCCAATCTTTTTTCTAATAAACTTCTAAGAGCAATAGCTGGATGATAAAACTACCAAAATACTAATTAGTTCAAGAGTTTTTAAGCAAGGTTAGCTGTCTCCTTGTGTTTTATTTTTCTCTGTTTTAAAAAATAATAATTCGAAACTTGCTTTTACTCCACTAAACTATATTATGGAAGTTATAAAAATCTGAAAGAGGATTAAAAACTCATAAAGAGGACTTGATGATCTGTGTGCTGTGGCTAAAGCACTCCTGAAATCACAAGTATCTGAGATGAGTGGATTTGTATGAGTTACTGAAAAGTTTGGGGACAAAACGTTCTCCCAAAGGAAAGAATTACACCAGGGAAGAGACACTTAAATCAAAGATAAAGAAATACTTTCAAAAGGGAGGAACAATCTTTAAATAGACTGTCCTTTCACTAATCATACCTCTTCCCTCCCAACTCCAGTGCTGGGTCTAACACTAAAATCCTGTGGCAAGAAATACTTTTTCTATGGGCTTTGGGCCTGGAACAAGGTGGATGACAAATAGGAATTGAGGAATTTTCTCAGCCCACAGAATGCTGGGAGCCCTGACCACAGGATCCCTGGAAAGGGCCAGGATATCACTGTAGCAGCCAGTCAACAGCCCAAGTAAGGACCAGACTTAGGAGGACATGGAAACCTGTACACTTGAGGGGGAAGCAGCTCCCAAAGGCAGGCCCCCAAGGGCTGAGCATAGACCCCATCCACCCACCCAACTTGTGCTAGCTGGGCCTCAGCAAACAGTGTACCATGACTTTCAAAGGAACACCACATTTACACGCATGTGGGGGATGCTTTTCAAATACTCCACTGCTTAGCAATACAGAAACTGCATTGTAGAATTTCTAGATTAAACTTTAAAATAAACCCTGAATCCAGCCCCTAAAGGCCCTTAGGTCATAAAGCAATTAAGGAGAAGCCTGTAGTGTATTTCATACACTTTTTCTTCATATTGCTTCTCTGCTGCTGCTGCTGCTGCTAAGTCGCTTCAGTCGTGTCCAACTCTGTGCAACCCGGCTTCTCTACACATGCTTTAATTAGCTTCATATGTCAACACGTTACCAGTTTCTACAGATTCCATGGCACACAAGCCAAAAGACAGTACATAAATGTTCCGTGGGAACTGTAAAAGCAACACTGATCACTGTCTCGCAGTGTATCTCCTACCAGTTCTCTTTCAATCTCTGTGTCATCAGCCATATCCAAAGAAAGGCCTGGCTCACTTCTTGCTGGCTGCTGTTTCAGATGCTTTAGTCTGCAGTCTACAGTCATCCATGAGAAATCAGTTTCCTTTGAAAGAACATTTTCTCCCTCCTGCGGATCCCAGTATATCCACCTTTGATTCCCATGCAGGGCCTCTTGCATTATTTTCCTCAGTCCAGTCACACTGCAAAAGACTGTCTGATATGCCATATCTTTGTCATCTCTTTTTCATAGTACTTTATTTTGGCTTCTCTCAGAATTGAATTCCTGAAAAGAATATTTTAGAATAAAGGATACACATTTTTTGGCATAAATTAGAGGTAAATAATAAAAGTTGATTTTCCAACATTTCCTATATTGATGTTCTCTTTCATCATAATTTTAAAAATCGTGTGAGATATCATTCTCCATTTATTATATAAAATCCTTTGAAATATTTCAAATATGATTTTTAAAAAAATGTTCACATTAGTTTTTGTGTTTAAGAGGGAATATCCTAAGTTCTGGTGATCTTTAACTATCATTGGTATCAACCTGGAAAAGGAATTTCTTCTCAAATGATAATACCTAATAGATAATACTGCATTTTCAAAATGTAATAGGGCTGTTCATACTTTGGGGGCTTCCCTGGTGGCTCAGAGGATGAAGCATTTGCCTGCAATGCAGGAGACCAGGGTTTGATCCCTGGGTTGGGAAGATCCCTTGGAGAAGGAAATGGCAACCCACTCCAGTATTCTTGCCTGGAGAATCCCATGGACAGAGGAGCCTGGCGGGCTACAGTCCATGGGGTCGCAAAGAGTCGGACACGACTGAGTGACTTCACTTTCTTTGAAATGCTGTATTCACAAATTGGATGTAGAGCACAGCTCAGTGATGCTTGTGGAGTACCACAGAAAGCATGGAAGAACAAAGAGCCTGTGCTCACTGGGTGAGGAGTGATACCCATCCATATTTCACGTGGGCTCCTTGTTATCACTGGATAGAACCAACTCAGTCGTCACTGCATTTCTCTATCTGTTCTGGACTACAGACCCCTTCATTCTGGGGCTTGATGGTTTTGCAGTTTTAAGACACGCACACATTTTTATTTGTCCTTGGGTTCAGAATGTTCAGGGTTGAAAGGAACTACACTTTCCAGTGAACAGAGGCCTTTGTATCTGACCGGAGAGAAATCCATAAGCAATCATTACACTCATCTTGGTTATTTTTAAATGTGTATACTATTAGGGAAAATGAGTGCCTTTATGTTCATTACATATAATTTTATATAAAGAATAAAAATAAACATTAAGGGGACTGTACATTATCTCTCAAAATATACATAAGCTAACATGGCCCAGACTCCAATGTGAGCCCCATTATATGCATACTTGACGTGATATGAACCTCAAAGTTTTATACACAAGACTGTATATTAACTTAAATTTAGTAGTTATCTGATGAAATTTCATTAACGTTAGAGCACAATGAGGTAGAATAACATACAATACACACCTGTAATTAAAAGATCCAATACAATGTCAAGTTTTAGTTTTAGGGAATTTTCTATCAGAATTAAAAAGGGTGCACCTCTTTTGTGCATACATTACACATACACACAAACTTTCTCTGGATAAAAAGTCATGGATTTCCAGTGTCCCATCAGGACACTATAAAACTCAGAGGAAAACACAGGAAGACCATTCTTTGACATAAGTCACAGAAAGATCTGTTTTGACCTACCTCCTAGAGTAATGAAAATAAGAACAAAAATAAACAAATGGGACTTAATGAAACTTAAAAGCTTTTGCACAGCAAAGGCAACCATAAACACAATGAAAAGACAACCTTCAAATGGGAGAAAATATTTGCAACCAAAGCAACTGAAAAGGGATTAATCTCCAAAACATGAAGACAGTTCATGAAGCTCAATATATTAAAAAAAAAAATCTTCAAAAAATAGGGCTTCTCTGGTGGTCCACTGGTTAGGAATCTGCCTTGCAATGCAGGGGACACTGGTTCAATCCCTGGCCCAGGAGGATCCCACATGCTCTGGAGCAACTAAGCCCAGTGCACCACAATTACTAAGCCAGCTCTCTAGAGGCCAGGAGCCGCAACTACTGAAGCCTGTGTGCCCCAGAGCCTGGGCTCCAACAAGAGAAGTCACTTCAATTGGAAGCCTGCACACCACAGCAAAGAGCAGTCCCTGCTCACTGCAACTACAGAAAGCTCACGCAAAACAACTCAGTGCAATGACAACAACAAAATAATCAAAAACAATAAACGCTGGAGAGGATGTGGAGAAGAGAACCCTCTTGCACCACTGGTGGGAATGTAGATTGATATACCAACTATGGAGAACAGTATGGAGAGTCCTTATACTGAAAAAATCATAATTCAAAAAGACACATGCACCCCAGTGTTCACTGCAGCACTATATACAATAGCCAGGTCATGGAAGCGGTCTAAGTGTCCATCAACAGATGAATGGACAAAGATGTGGTACCTATATACAATGCAATATTAACTCAGCCATAAAAAAGAATGAAATCGGGTCATTTGTAGAGACGTGGATGGACCTAGACACTATCTGTAATTCTTATACAGACTGATGTCAGAAAGAGAAAAACAAATATTGTATATTAACACATATATGTGGAATCTAGAAAAATGGTACAGATGAACCTATTTGCACGGTGGGAGTAGAGATGCAGATGTACAGAATGACATGTGGACATGGGGGATAAATTGGGTAACAGGGACTGACTTATATACAATACCATGCGTAAAATAGATCGCTAGTGAGAACCTGCTGTATAGCACAGGGAATTCAGCTCCGTGCTCTGTGGTGACCTAGAGGGGTGAGACTGGGGGGAGGGGAAGGCAGTGGGAGGGAGGTCCAAGAGGGAGGGGATATATGTATATATACAGCTGATTCAATCTTCCTTTTTAATCAAGGCATTTAAAGTTCACAGAGGTTAGGGTTCCATCCTGGTCCAACAGCTCATTAGGTCAAATCCTAATTCTTGTAATTCCTAGTCGGTGCTTGGTCTAGCATATTCACAGTGACTCCATTAATTACTTGTTTACTAACAAGAGTCCAAAGTCATGGCTGACTATGTCTCAGCTTTTTAAAAACAACTTAGTTATGTTTTGCTTATTTATCACACAATGATAGCTTTTAAAATATAATTTAGGAAAATCTCAACTGACTTGGAAATATATTGACAAACTGTCTTCCTTTGTCAAAGAATATAATTATTTGCCTATATTACATTATTGTATTTATACTTGTATTTATTATATTTATATATTTTTTTTAAAATTTTAAAATCTTTAATTCTTACATGTGTTCCCAAACATGAACATTTATATTGTTTTTATATTTAGGAAATACAGATGTTGCCTATATTACATTTATGTTTGTCTACTTTACACTCTGAAGATATAGGTAACTATCAATTACTAAGACACACCAATTTTAATTTTTACTCTAAGTTCCACATTTTCCTCAGCAACAGCATGCGTGTGTGCTCACTAGTGTTCAATTCTGCAACCCCATGGACTATAGCCCGCCAGGCTCCTCTATCCATGAGATTATCCTGGCAAGATACTGGAGGGGGTTGCCATTTCCTCCTCCAGGGGTTCTTCCAGACCTGGGAATCAAACCCGTATCTCTCGGATCTCCTAAACTGGCAGGTGGATTCTTTACCACTGTACCACCTGGGAAGCCCACACACTTCCTCAAGCTACAGCAAAGAAACAAACTGAACATTTAGATCGTACATGAAAAAAATGCCTAAACTCCACTGTAGGAAAGATTGGAACCAGAGATAAGAGGAGGATAGAACATGGTTCAGATACCTCTTTGTCTTGACATCCAGCAGGAAACAGAGATAAGAATGAGTCTGTGCTCCAATGGGGGTCTCAGCACCTTCACAAGTGTCAACTAACCATGGTGTCATAACTTACATTTTTATATCCATATTTCAGTAGTATTTAATTTACTTAATTTAATCCCCAAGTCAAATATGATACAACATTTTTCATCACATATTTTTAATGTTTATTTATTTGTCTGAGCTGGTCTTCTTTGTGGCACATGGTATCTCAAGTTGTGGCATGCGGGATCTAGTTCCCAGACCATGGACTGAACCTGGACCCCCTGTATTGGGAGCGCTGAGTCTTAGCCACTGTACCACCAGGGCAGGCCCTCCACCACTTTCGATAAGACCGTTTTCTTACCCTTAGAAAGGAGCAAGGAAAGGGAAGACTGTTCCATCTCTACCTTATAAAAACTGTTTGACTCGACTCTGGATTAAAAAAAGTAAGTAAAGAGCCATTACTACAGCACAAGGCATCGTTAATCTCTCTTATAGTCCATCTCAAATTTTCCCCCAATATTCCTCCATATTGCTTCTCATTCTTTGACTCTAGCTGATATTACTATACAGCAAAACTTTGTGCTCAGCAAGTCCCATCATTTTTGGTGACAAATTCTGCCACAGACAGGTAATAAAACTGCTGCTATTTTTATGGTGACGGATGACAAATTAAAAACCTTTTTAAAAAACATGCCTTTGTGCTTGAATTACTAACATACAAGTATAGCTATAAAAAAATTGTTAAATACAAATTATTGACACCACAGCCATAATAATTGAGTACCTTTTAAAATCAATAATTATATCAATAAGTTTAATAAGTAGTATAGCTGTGTTTCCTATTGCATTTCTACTTCATCCATTTTCTCTCATTAGAAATAAGATTTCTCATCATGAAGCAGATTCTCAAACAAGAATTCTTAAGCATGAAGAGGGTCACTGAGGAAAGCTATAAATAACCCCTTTGAGAGTCCATGTTGCCATAGACATTTTTCCTGTGAGCTTTACTCTTTTATATTTTCTGATAGATTTTCACTTTTCCCTTAACCTAGTCTCCATGTATTTAGATTCTCCAGCATGACTTTCCTCCATTAATTTACTTTCCATATCTATCTGTCTCTTTTATTCCAATACACCCACACCACTTGTGTAGCACCCATCTGTCCTTTGAAAACTCTACTGAACCATACCGAAAAGCTTTTTTTCCTTGTGTTCAATTATATAAATCATGGTGATTTAGAGAAAATCATATTCCACAAGCACTGTTTCTCTGGTGGAGGTCTATTTTTTCCTTAAATACGACTAGCAGCAACCAACCCTTAATGGATTTAACTAAACTCTCCTATCAGTACCATCCCGATTTTACTCAGGTCACGCAACATAATTAGAACTGCTATCCATGAAAACAATCTTTTTGCACGAGTTACTCCTCAGGAGTGTCACATGCAAATAACAACAGGAGGATACCACCACTCACTTGAAGCCTCCTAGAAAGCATCACTGTGTGTCTCCTTTTGTGCAATTGTGACTGAATTTTCCTTCCAGAGCAATTATAGCTCAAGAAAAGCCAAATATATTTACGACCTGATAAGGCAAAAGTGATTTGCAAAACATAAAGTCAGAAAAATGTGGAAAGGAGAAAGAGGGACACAATCAGTAAATAGCTCCAAAACAGGAAGAGCACAGGAGGCAAATCTACCCCTCGGAGAGAAGCACCCCCAGCCTCGTCTCTGCCCAGCGCCTGGCAGTCTGCAGAAGCACACCGGTGAGGGGGCCTTTCTGAGATGTGACGCTGGACCTGCAGTGTGTTGCCATGGAAGTGAGGGGCTCGATTTCCTCAGCTCCTGTGTACCCTCCTCAGCACTTCTGGGAACAGTGACAGCTTCTTTCTTTTATTCAGAAACAGTTCTAGAAATGACCCTGCCTCTTGCCCAGAACACTGAAAGACCACACTGTTTTGAGGCCACATTGCAACCAAATTACATGAGAGGGAGATTTTTCATTTCCATTCCTAAAATTAGCCTCTTGCATGTGTGCTAGCACAACAGAAATAGAAACACTTGCTGGAAGGGCCCACTCGGTGGTGATCCAAGTTGCCAGTGCCTTTCAAACACACTGCTGAACCCAGAGCACAGGGCCGGCACAGGACGCTAGGCACCAACACTGAAAACTGGCTCTAAAATGCTGGTCTCAAGAGGTGGGTGGTTTGCTCTGGAGAGGGTTTCTGGCGCACAGAGGACATACAATGCTTTCCTAGCAGATGCTGGTGCCAGAGCATTAGAAGAAAAAACACATTTCCCAGTAAGACTTGTAATAAATGTACTTAATTGACTTCGAATTTTCAGCAAACTGCTTGTTTCTTGTCTCTAGCCCTCTCTGTGATGCAAGATTCAAACTCAACACAAGATGGGTGAAAATAGCTTTAAAAATATTAGTTTTTACCTTATGGTTGTATCTGAAAAGTAACTGATGTCTTCAAAGGATAGTATTTATAATAAAATCATCCGATAGGTAATCATCACCCACTTTAAGATATTTTCTCCTGGTGAAAAGACTGCATCTCAGACATAGCACATAAATGTTATCTGTTAGGTCTGGATTAAAAAAATCTTTGTGACCATCAAGAACAGGACAATGGAATGAGTAAAGAGATCCAAGTAAGGGTTTTGAATTTTGGCTAAAATATCAAATGTCACTGGGATATGCCTCAAAAAACACTATTGCATCTACTAATTTTCCTGCCCACCTGCCTCCCAATCAACTGAACAAATGACCGTCTTGGACCACATGCTGTGAAATCAATTTCTAAGTATGCAGATATGAGTTGGTATGTTTGTATAATACAATTTTATGATTCTGAAGTATTTTGAAAATGTGTCAAGGAGGAGAAGACTCTAAAATATGTTTTTCTTTCATTTATGATGGATACTGCAGCCTGAAGAACAGTATTTCTCTTAAAGCAGAAATAAAGGCCTAACAAATCTTAGATGGCTACTCAGGTCTCATGTTAATTCTTAAGATGGTGGTGGTTTAGTTGCTAAGTCGTGTCCGACTCTTGTGACCCCATGGATGGTAGCCCGCCAGGCTCCTCTGTCCGTGGCATTCTCCAGGCAAGAATACTGGAGTGGGTTGCCATTTCCTTCTCCAGGGGTTTTTCCCGACCCAGGAATCAAATGTGGGTTTCCTACCTTGCAGGCAGATTCTTTACTGACTAAGCTATGAGGGAAGCCCTTTTTTTTTTTTTTTTTAAAGATAAATGTTTAAAAAAAGAATTTGACAGTAGGACAAAAATAGATATAGCAGCTTAATTCCAGTGAATTAAGTTAATGGTATGAAATGATTAAAGGCGGCACTGTGTGTACACGAGAAAGAAGGCTGAACAGGCCTACATCTTGGCCTGAGTCAGTCTGTAATTAGCTGTCTGACCAGGACTATACTCCCAGACTCTGCGAACCTTATATACCTTTTCTAAAGGAGGGGGTTGTCCAATCTGATACAAAACTAAGGTTCCAGTCAGACTTGAAAATTTATAATTTTTCCAGAGCAAGATTGTGTTTATGTATAAATATACATGAAATAGGTATGTTCCTTTTAAATTTCATACAAAATTCCTGGGACATCTCTGGTGGCCCAGTGGTTAGGAATCTGCCTTCCAATTCAGGGAATGCCAGTTTAACCCCTGTTCAGGAACTAAGATCCTACATGCTATGGAGCAATGAACACCCACTGCAGCCAAAATAATAATAAATTTTATATAACTACAACTTTATACCATCTCGGGTCTTTTAGTTACAAATGGCTATGCATGACCTTGTGGGTAAATCTACCTTATTAGAATTGAAAGTTAGTGTAATTTCATAGATAGCAACTACATTTATTTAAGTAACACACAATCTTCATTTAGGGTTTATACCATATTAACTGGGCTTCCCTGATAGCTCAGTTGGTAAAGACTCTGTCTGCAACGCAGGAGTCCCCAGTTCGATTCCTGGGTCAGGAAGAATCCCTGGAGAAGGGATAGGCTACCCACTCCAGTATTCTGGCCTGGAAAATTCCATGGACTGTATAGTCCATGGGGTTGCAAAGAGTCAGAAATGGCTAAGCAACTTTCACCATATTAAGTATATACATAGTGGAGTTGATAGACCAGTCTGAGCAGTTTTATTATTATATGTATTATAAGAGGGTAGATGCAACCGTTTGAAACATTTTTAAACATAATTAGTAAAAAATGTTGTTAGTTTATCTGTTCAAGGAAGAATACCCCAGGTCCACATTATTTTTAATGACCATTTATGCCAACTTTCAGAAATGCATTTTCAACGTTTACCCATGTTGTCTTATACGGCAGGATTTCCTTCTTTTTTAAAAGGCTGAATAATGATCTATTGTATGTTTATACCACATTTTCATTATCTTTTCCCCTGCTGATGGATATTTAAAGTTGCTTCCATATCTTGGCTATCGTTAATAGTGCTGCAATAGACATAAGAGTGCTAATATCTCTTTGAGATCCTGATTTCAATTATTTTGGGTAAATTGTCCGGAAGTGGGATTGCTGGATCAAATGATAATATTACAGCAGGAGAAAGAAGCCAGTCACAAAAGGACCAACATCACATGATTTCACTTACATGATGAGGTGTCTAACACAGTCAGACTCATAGGAGCAAAAACTAGAGTGGTAGTCACGAGGAGTTGGAAGAGGGGGAGGGAGAGATGAGAAGTTACTAATCTACACATGTAAAATTTTCAATACACAAGGTAAGTTCTGAAGATCTAAAGTACAATGTTGTGCCAATAGGTAACAAGAGTGTATTATACACTGAAAAACACATTAGGAGGGTAGACCTCATGTTGTCGTCCTCACAAAGTTTTAAAAACAGTATAAAAAAGCAGTTTCTTTTAAAATAATACCTAGCAAATAATAATAATGCATTTTCTGAAATTAATGAGACTGTTCTTACTTTAGGACACCTTTGAAGTACTGTATTTACAAACCAGACTTCCGGTGCAGCTTAGTTGTCCTTGGAGGATAGTGCAAAGGCTGTGGCACAGCAAAGAATTCTGTGCTTACTAGTGATGTCCTGCCACAGCAGCCACACTGACATTTCATCCATGCCTCCTGTGAGCTCCTCTTCACCACCAGACAGAACCAAACTGAGTCTTCACTACATTTTTCTATTTTATAAAAAATCCTTCATTCTGGGACCTGGTAACTTTGCATGGGTGTAACACTGGACCCAAGCTTTAATTACCCTTATGCTTATGAAATGTAAGAGTTAGGAGAAACCTTGTCATTTACATATTAGGAAATGGAAGCCTTTGCAACTACCCAGAGAAAAATCCACAAGCATTTATGACACTCATCCTGGTTAGTTTTAAATACGTATTTCTAGGGCAAAGTTGTGACTTTCTGTTCATTATATACAATTTTATATAAAGAATAAAAGTAGGCATTAAGGAGATTTCTTCATCCAGGAAAGGTTTTATGTAATGTAGTCTAAATACTCAACCAACAGCAAGGAACCTTCTATAGCCACAAAAGGTATCTGATACACTTGGAATTCCAATTGTCTACTATATTCTTATTCCTGCTTATCCAAAGACAAGTGGACTTTTTTTTTTTTTACAAACTTGGGAATAAAAAAAAATAATACCTTCTAATCAAGGCACAGTGAACAAGTTCTTATAATTGAAAATCAAGTGTACAGATACTGATACTAATTTATTCAGGGATGTCAGCTTGTCACATGGAACTGACCTTGCAAATCAGCTCATATCATGCAGTCAGAAATTGTTTCTGAAGGGAAATTTCATGATTAAAATAAGAATCTAAGAATAAGTTACATATGTCTTTGTGTTATTTAGTCCAAGTCTCAGACTTCTACAAGGATTCAGTTGACATGATTCCCACGGCTCTGAGGTCCATTTACTATTTTCCATCCTCACATCTGATCTACTGTCTGTGTTCATTTCAGATTTTTTTTGTTGTTATTGTTCATTTTGTTCAGTTTTTGTTCACCAATTTAACTTCATTTCAGTATTTATACAAGTAGTCGCAAATGGTGATTCTATCATATCTAACTTAGCTATAAATGAAGGCAACACTCTCAAGTACAGAAATTTAAAATGAATAATATTTTTGAATTGTGTCAGATTATATTCATTGCATAAGTCCAAGGGAGTATTGCAAACAATAGATCTTCTCTGCATTAAAGTACTTTAGACACATAAAAAGCTGAATTCTAAAAAAATTGTTTTTCCTTCTTAACGTCCATCATTGAAATCAGCAAGAATCTGACAATAATTGACAACATCTTTTTTCTTTCTGAAAAGTACATATGCTAATGGTGCCTCCCACATTAATAACATCCTAGGTTCAATAAAATATGGTTTTCTTAGCCCTTTCTTGTAGAGAAAACCAAAACCAAAAACAATAGCAATCTTTTTGATGAAAAACAGCAATGCACTTAAAATCATATGAATTTGTAAAAAAAAATTAAGTAATATCATCTATTCTTAACTATGCAAATATTTAAATATACATGTACATATCAGGTATAGTTGAGGACTCTTCTGATCTCCCTTCAAGACCTCTAAAACTCACTTTCATAGATTTTTAAAAATCAATTATATAATTATTTTCCCATGTGTTGTACCTCTTTTTCAATAAGACAGCACACATGCATATACTCAATACTTGGTGTAAATTTCAATTCCCACTCAGAGGAAAAGCAAGTAACATATCTCTTTTTTCCCTCTTTTTTTGTTGCTTACAATCCCAGTTGCCTCAGAGATGGTATAACATGTGTAAATAAACTAATCATATTTCTTATGTTTCTTGGAGCAGAGAAGTTAGATGTGGTCAGTTAAGGATATTAGCACAGTCATACCCTGAATCCAATATAAAAGGGAAAATGGCAAAAAAAAATTTTTAAATAAAAAGTATAAAAGAACACAAGAAAAAACCCTACCAGTAGTATTTTGTTTCATAATGCAAATAAACCTTTCTGTCATCATGAGCATTGACATATGTACAGTTTGTGAAGGGTAAGAAATAGCCTCATTTCATTTAATCTCCAATGACTGACCAATAAAAGGAAGAGATATTTCTACATGCAGTACCTGACAGCCTAAACCATCATCAGAGAGCAAAACTAGTTTAAAAACAAGATTTAAAAGACCTAAAACAGCTTTCTAAAGTCTTTGATTAATTCTTTGTATTAATGTTTATATTTCTCCTGAACTATAAACACTCTTTGTCTTGACATTTAAATTGTTTACTATTAGAGGTTTAATTTTCTCTTAGTCACTAATGAAAAGAAAAAGTCACCAGAATGTAGAAAGAACACTAGTGACTAAATGTTGAGAAAATTATTTTCTCTGAAATATTAAAATACTGTTTACCTGTCTGGCAAGGAAACCAAGCCGAATCAGTAGATTTGTTAAACTCTTCAACAAAACATTTCCCAAGAACCATGACCTCAACCAACGTCATTTCAAGATAAACAGCCCGTGGAAAAAAGTAAAATACATTTTTAAGTAAAATATATGGCAAGGACTTAAATCCCATAAAAATTACCATTTTATATTCACCCAGGAAAAGAAATCAAGCCCCAAGGTAAAAACTGTCCATTACTGTCATTTTTTTGTTGCACTCTAAGTGTTCAATTATATCAGAAAAAATTTTAGAAAGTACTCATTTAATTAAAACATGAAATCTTCAAACTACCTGTAGCTCTCCCTAGCTTGTAAATTAGCACATTTCCCCTGAAATAAAGTCCCTTCCCTATTTTCACCAACAACATGCATGACAGATGTGAGCAGTACCATCAAAGCACTTTCTACTCTTGTTTTCTCTTTCTTCTTCTTACAAAATGGTAACAACATTCTTATTTTAGACATATGTACCCTTTAGTATCACGCTTAAGAATCTGGACAATATGATGATTCATTATGAAAAGCAATCATGCTGTACATTGATGAATGACTATTGACAAAATGATGTCTATCATTTAAAGGAGAAAATGTAATTGAGACTTTAAATTCCAAATAAAATACTATAACTCAAATGACACTGACTAGCTGTGAGCTTCTAGAAGTCACCCACCTGGGGCAGCATGCGATTTTCTTCCTCCAGCTGTCTTACTCTTGCCTCCAGCTGCCTAACATAGGACAAGGTTGATTCTAAAATTGAAAAGAAAGAACTCACATTATACACACAGGTCTTGTTTGGTACACTGTCAGGCTACTTCTGGCTCCATTTATTTAAATCAGGTAGTGACTACTTAGTCTGATATTTAGAAAAAAAAAAAGATCTCACCCCAGAAAAACTATAACAGAAGCCATTAAAACTCTAAGCAGTTTGAACAATTGCACAATGTTAAGGAGAATCAGAGAAACATATAGGTGGTAAGATTGTAGGCGTCTGCACACCATGCAGCCTTCAGAACATTAGACATTTTGAAGATAGTTATTCCCCCTTTTCTACTTACTTTGTGCATTTTGAGCTTTCCCACACATAAGCCTTCTTATAATACTCATTATAACCAAGCTAAATTACAAGGTCTTTTAAAAAATTGAAAATAAAATATTTTGAATACCGAGCTCCCTTCATTTTCTCAATAAACTTTTCAAATCTTAAGACGAATGGTTTGTTCTTCTCACAAATCTATAGATACCTGTGACTGTATTTAGAAAGCAGCTACAAAAGGGCTAAATAATAAAGCTAGTCTGAATTTTGACTTGATTTTGGCTCAAGTTTTTCCCTATTTAGGTAAATCAGGGCAGACTTGAAATTTGTTGTTTTCATTTCTTCAACATGCTCAGGTGTATGCTGACAGCTCAGAATCAGCATCATGCTAGTATCTGTTCCATAACGAAACACTAGATTTTATAGCTTTACATTATGAAAATGTGGTCCACATGTGGAAAAGGTGGAGTTTCATTCTGAGCAACCATTTCACAGCAATGCTTCTTCATTAAACCAAAATAATCCAGAGCACAGCATCATACTGCAACACAGCTGAAATTCATTCCTTAGCCAACAGCAAACATACTTCAGGTATAGTGAAATGTACATGACCAAAGAATCCCTTCAGAGCACACTTCCACAGTTAATATTAAAGCAACAGATCCTCAGTGCATGTTCTTCGGCCTCAAAAATACAAGAGTAAGAGGCAAGGCCAACTTGCTAGTGGATTTAAGAGGACAGCATTTGAAGCTCCTGATAGTCTGCGCTTAGGATGACTATGTGTGCAAATGAGTATCTTGACCTGAAATTCGTCATGGAAACTCTATAAAAAATATATGAAAATTGGTTATATGAACCCAGTTCCATTTTGTGACCTCCAAGGCAACAAAATAACATTTTATTTTCTTAAAACACCTAAGAAACTTCAGTAATTCACAATATAAAAATTAAACTCACCCCTAACTGGTTTATAGCCTGCCTGTTTTCATAAATGTTTGCAGAAGTCCCCATCACTAACATTAATAGAATCATCCACTGATCTCATGCCAATGGTGATGACTTGCCTTGAGCATTTCTCAACAAGACAGAAGAAACACAAGGTAAAGGAAACTGGTGACATTTGCTAAAAATATGTTCTCATTCTTTTTTAGCTCAATGAAATGTTATGTGTTTGCCTTACGGACTTCAAGAGGGGAAAAAGTGTCTGGCATAAATGAATAACAAACTTACTGATTTCATGAATCTGTTCTAGTCTAGCAAATGAATAAGTGATTTGCTGATCATCCAAATGTGAATGTATAACAGATTCCCTGATTTACACAGTTCTACAAGCTCCCCTCTCTTAAAAAAAAAAAATTGATAAATATCATTGAAGTGAAAAGGTGCTCAGAAACAGTCTATGTAAACCATGAACAGCTGAAATCCTTTTATACTTTGTTCACAATTTACGCCCTATCTTTATTGAACTTACTGCACTATCCTTAAGGCTAGGATACTGAAAGGAGCTGAAACGACACTATACAGAGTGATTTAGGTGACAGCTGAAAAATGCTACTGAAAGAATTTTAACTCAATAACTATCTTCAGTCACTTTAATCTATTTCTCTTCTTTAAATCTTTGCAGTTTACATATTTGATGACTTCATGAAGTTTCTACTTATATTACAAAAGTCATATCATGTCAATTCCAAAAAATGGGAAATTCTTAAATTTGGAAAACATTCCTTAACTGCAGTTTTTACTGTCAAGTTACAACAGATGAAGTTCAAATATTTGTTTCAAAGCATTCACTGCAAATATGGGTGGGGACAGGAAATGATAGGGAATATTTTCAGACAGGCAACATTAGGAGAAAAGTTAGCTCTACAGTAAAGGGAGAGGTAAGGAAAGCTTTGAGTTCATTTGTTCCACACAAGTATTTATTGTGTCACTGATGTCTGTCAGGGCACTACTGGGGTTGGGATGAAGAGAAGGCCAGTTACTGGAAGTCTTTAAGTTTCTCAAAACGCAGACTCCATTTTAAGATTACATGCCCATGTGCTGTGTTCCAGAAGGTCCTGTTCTTCCAGGTTCAGTTTCTGTTGCCATTATTACTTAACAATGAACAGATACAATGAATGGAAAGACTCCTCATGTATGTGTGTGTACGTGTGTATGTGTGTGTGTACGTGTGTATGTGTGTGTACGTGTGTGTGTGTGTGTGTGTGTGTACGGAGGGAGAGGGGACAGGAAGAATAGCTGATCTGCATAAATAAATACAAGAATTCACACTGTTCACTGTTCAGTTCATCAAGAAACTGATTATATACTGGTTTTACATGGGAGTAGAGCATGCACACTTTTTTTCTAGAATATACTAGAAGATCATCACTGAATCCGAGTCCCTATATGAAGAGCTATTGAGGAACTATTCAATCTCTCAATTGTGACATGACAGAAAAACAAATATTTCTTTTGTTAAACCCTTATGACTTCAAGATTTGTTACTGCACCATAGGCTGGGCAAGCCTGACTACTAGTACATAACCAATCATGGTACAGAAAACATGTAAACATTTTAATAAAACATAATAGGATAAAATGTAAGAAATTTCACTTCAAAAAATACACCACAATCCACATCCTAGTCCTAGCTGATCATCAGAAAGGAAAGCTAAAATCTTGTAAGAAAGAAGAGCCCTTTGTGTGCTGGAATGTATTTGACCTTGTCTGTGACAGTCCCTTCTCCAGGCTGCTGCGTCCTTTCCCTTCCTTTCTCAAGGACCTTCCAACTCTAAGATAAGCTGGTCTTTCATTACACTCACGGAGCATGGAGTGCAGCTGTGCTCCCAAGAAAAGTACATGACAGAAAGAAGTGTTTTTATTACAAAATGATACATACATGCATGCCCACATACACACACACAACTGCATTAGAACATGCTATCATTTGAACTGATGGCTACATTTATATCAATGGCTGACAGCTGTTAAAACAGATTTCAGGATGTCATTTTTGGCTTTCAGAACTGTGAGGATGAGGTTCCAAAGGAGCAGCAAGATTCCCTGCAGAAAATAGCCAAATATGAGGCTATGTCCAACATATTAAAGAAGGATGCTATCTTCAAGGAGTGTATAAAGAGTTGAGGGGAGATAAGGAGGGAAAAAAATAAAGCAATAACATGATATTCAGAGCTGAATCATGTGAAACAGGAGTACACCAAGATCAATACTGTCTGTAGTTCTTCTGAAGAAACCTCACTAATGGATCAACAAGAGCTTCAGAGATCAGACAGAAGCCAGTGAAGTAACAGGATGGACAAGAATGATCCTGCTATAAACAAGGAAGAGAGAAGGAATTTACATGAAAGAGAAGGGTATATACTGGGAGCAGACAGAGGAGAAGCCAGGTACGTTTCAGCCTCATGGATCTGAAGAACCAATGTCAAATCACAGATATGCAGATGGTGAGATTTGCTTTTTACTTCTGCCAAGGGCATTTTCTATTTCCACCCTTGGGAATCTACAAACATCTACACATTAGAAAAGCTAGGTGAAGCAAACAATACCACTGTGAAAATCCAATGACATTCTCGAGATTTTCTGGGTAAATCTTGATCACATTTTCAAGGCAGAAACCATTCTCTCCATGTATCTCATTTTTTTTAACCTATACGGAACATGAGTTCACAGTATCTCTTGCAATAAAACAAGTCAAAGAAACAGTCATAAGAATTCCACTAATATACATCTTCTAATTGATTCCACTTTTAGAACTGAAATATACCTAAATGATTCCCTAATCTAACCTATCCCTAATCCCGACTCATTTGGCAGATGAGAGAATAAAGTCCAGAAGCTAGTGAATTTGGCCTCCAACACTGGGGATTAGCTACTTACATTCAAAAGATTTTGTTTCATTCCTGGGGAATCACAGGGATTCCCACTGCAGATCTTCTAATCACTGAGATGTCAAGCTTCTCACACAGATCATTAAATTCTAACGTCTTTTATTTTTTCCTGATTTTAGATATTCTGGATGGACTTTTACCTTTAAAATAACTTGATATTCTCCTTGGACAACATCTTGGACTTGATTTCACTTCAATTTACCTGAAATGCGTTCAGTCATATAAAGTAGGTTGACTTTTTTTTTTTCTCTGCTAGTTTGAAAATACCCTGGTCGACATACTAAACCCTCTAATTTCCCCCTTGGTTTCTAAAGTGGTGTTTCTCTCCCTGGAGGACTCCCATCCATGAAATCAGCCATGAGTTACCCTGATCATCGTACCCAAAAGGTTTACTGTTGATATTTGCAACTGTCTAAGGTTTGTCAAACTTCTAAGTGGTTTTGATTTGACAAAGTGCCATCTGGTCTTTAAGATTTCAGGGCACAAAATAAAATTTGGTAATGGTCCATTCTAAAACACATTACAGCATTTGGAAGGATGTGCAGGAGGAAAGTCATCTGGAAGACTTTTGCCACTGTGGGTTTACAGGTGTCAGCTTTTCTGAGGCTAAGTTAGTCTCCCTCAGTCAGAGAAGTCCAACAGCCAGATGATTTCAAATCTGTAGGCAATCTCTTTAATAAACCCCAAACTCTAAAGACACTCCTTGAATTAGTTCCAAATTAATCCCACCATCCACAGGACTTTACATATTCCTCAGGGAAAGTCTTCAGAACTATATATTTTAAAAATTATTATGATTTAAAAGTGTTACTCTTTCTTCCTCAGGCAAGCAAAGTTCAGCCTCCTACTTAAGAATTAATATTAGCTCGAGAAGTACAAGTGATTACCATTTCTCACTATAATTTGATGCTTTTCTTATTAAAAAAAATCTTGTTGGCATCAGCATTTTAGGATTTGCCTGGATATTTAACTCAAACTGTTTTATTGGCAGAGATAGAATTTTTTATTTTTAATGGGATCTTTAATTGTCCTCAGTAGGTTAAAAAAATGATGTCAGGTCTTGCTCCGGTTCATCATCTATGAAGCTAATTCTACTCCTGTCAGGCCCTTCTCCAGATGGCAATCTGAAAGAAATATGAGATGGTTATTTTCTGTTCCAGTCCTCCCATGTGGAAACCTGTTCACTGTTTTTCACTGGCCCCAACTTCTCTTAGCTCTGGGTCTCGGCCCACACCTTCCCTGCCAAATAATCTTTCTCTGCCTAGTCCATACTCCTTATTCCTCTATGCATGTTATGAAAAACAGCTTTATAATGAGATTCAGCAATGATTTCCACCTGCATATGCTGCTGGGCTAGTCTCTACCTCTGATAATCAATAAATGAACAATTTTAAATTCTTCTCCCTCCATAAGTGCCTTTCAATTTCCCTTATCATTTGCCAAGAAATCATATATTGAGTGTCCTGGGATTTTTCTTTACATAGTTGTTTATGTTGTTGCTGTCGTTCAGTCACTAAGTTGTGTCCGACTCTTTGAGATCCCATAGACCACAGCATGCCAGGCTCCTCTGTCCTTCACTATCTCCCAGAATTTGCTCAAATTCATGTCCATTGATTCAGTGATGCTACCTAACCATCTCATCCTCTGTTGCCCCAATCACCTCCTGCCCTCAATTTTTCCCAGCATCAGGGTCTTTTCCAATGAGTTGGCTTTTTGCATCAGATGACCAAAGTATTGGAGCTTCAGCTCAGTCCTTCCAATGAATAGTCAGGGTTGATTTCTTTTAGGATTGACTGGTTTGATCTCCTTGCTGTTCAAGGGACTCTCAAGAGTCTTCTCCAGCACCACAGTTCAAAAGAGAGCATCAATTCTTTGGCACTCAGCTTTCTTTATGGTCCAACTTTCACATCTATACATGACTACTGGAAAAAACTATAGCTTTGACTATACAGACCATGGTCAGCAAAGTGCTATCTCTGCTTTCTAATACACTATGTTTGTCATAGCTTTTCTTCCAAGCAGCAAGTGTCTTTTAATTTCATGGCTGCTGTCACCATTTGCAGTGATTTATATGTTATTTATTTGCACATTTTCATTTCTTGCCCAAATATGCTACATTAAAACATTCCCTTAAACCCTACACAGTAACTGCTGGTGTTCCCTGCAGGGATTTAATACACACTTGTTGATTTCCTGTAATATCACTTCTTGGTGTTCACCAATAGTGAATATCTGCTGTGTACCAAACACTGTTCTAGATACTGCAGATAAAGCAGCAAGCAATAGCAAGAGCGATAAGGAGGTGAGTTCATGATAGCACATTCCAGAGGGGAAGACAGACAATGGAAAGCAGATACACTCTTTTGTGAAGGCAATATGAGAAATAAAGGCAGCAAAACAGAGATCTTGGGAAGAGAGATGAGCACAAGTAGGGCTGCATTAGGGAGCCTGGCCTGGGAATTCTCTGGGGAAGACAAGCTGCAAATAAGTCAACTCTGCAAATGACTTGGGGAAGAGAATTCTCCAAATCAGGGAAGGTGTGCACAGGCTCTGCTGCAGAGAGTCCCTTCTGGGGTCTAGCTGTGAAGGGGAAAGGGACAGCAGCTTGAAACTGGGACCTGTATATCTCATCACCTTTCTCCACTACTTACATTTTTAAAAAACTTTGTGTTCTCTTTGGCTATTTACACTTAGACCTAGACTTTAATCCTTTGACTGTTAGGTTTTCTTTGTGACAAAAGCCTTAGCATTCTACTTGGCTGCACCCTCTCACATACCCTGCTTCCCCTCATCAGGAAATTCTGTCGACCCTGCTGCCAAAATATACTGAAAATCCAACCTCCTACTAGTCTCCTAACAGGTGTCCTCTCTTCTATCCCTACCTCCTTTTCTGGATCTATTATCAGGCAAGATCTATTTCAAACCCACAGCAGCCAGGGTTTACTTCCTAAAATGATGTCTGATCACGTCAATTCTTTAAAACACCCCAGGAGCTCACCATTTTGCTCCACATAAAAGTCAAAGTCCTGGAGCTCCTTTGGTGGTCCGGTGGCTGAGAATCCGCCTGCCAGAGCAGGGGACACGATTTCAATCCCTGGTCCATAAAGATCCCGGACATGCCAGGGGGCAACTAAGCCCGTGCACCACAACTAACTAAGCCTGTACTCTGTAGCCCAGTAGCCACAACTACTGAGCCCACTTGCCCCACAGCCCCTCCTTCAAAATGAGAAGCCCACACGCCACAACTAGAGAGTAGCACCCCTGCTCTCCATAACTGTGCAAGCAACCAAGACTCGGTGCAGCCCAAAATAAATAAATATATACTCTTAAAGTCAAAGTCCTTAAAAAGCCCAGCAGGGCCCCATATGATCTGGACACCCGGCAAGTCTCTGACTTCACGACCTCGCACCTCAGCTCCAGCCCCCAGGCTTCCTTTCTATTCCCGAACATCCCAGGGACACACTTGCTTTTGTTGTCCAGCTTCTGGGCTGCTCATCCCAGGGAGATGCTTGGCTAATTTCCTCACTCCTACAAGTCTCTGTGCAGATCCCTCCCTCTCAATGACACTCACCAAGCCTACCTCATTTAATCTGCAAACTGCCCCCACCTCCACCCACATCTTCCTCATCTCTGGTAGCTTGTTCTATTTCCTTATTTTTCTTCAAAATACGTTATCACCTTCTGTCGTACAAACTGTCTTATTCACATGCTACGTTTACTGTATAAGCCCCATCTCTCCTCCTCAGAATGTCAGTTCCAGGAGGCAGGGATCTTTGCTGTGTTGGGTGATGCACTCCATGTGCCTAGAATGGTGTCTTGCACCATAAAAATTTACTGAACAAGTCAATAAACCAATTACACAGACAGTGCCCTGAAAGGACACTATTTCATAGGACAAGTCTGCATATTTCAATCACACCAGGTAAGACAGTTTGTATTTGAATGGAGCCAATATCAATTCGGTTGTGCCACTGAACATGAAGAACATTCTACAGAACATTAAACTTTGGATGGAAACACTGGAGAGGTTCTCAGATTATGTCAGATCTAATCACTAGTGGGCCATTTTGGTAAGAAAATCTAAAATGTGTTTTCATCAGGCTCAAAAATTTTTTTTCTGTATTGGGGAGGGTGGTGCATGGAGAGTGAAAAAGGGCAAGAAGGAAAGTCAAGGTGAGGGAGAGTAGGAGGAATAGACAGAGAGACAAATATAAAAAGAGTCATGGGAAATGCGTCAATATGAAGCATTTCTGCCACTAGGATCTTGTAACACAGTATTTCCAGCTGGAAATCTGCTTAAATTGATAAGTTTCCCCATTTTGGTTAGAAATGCCACTGAAAGGAATTTAAACTTCACCTGGACAGTCTCCTCCCAGCCCATCCCTGTGATGGAGGGATGTGTGAGGGGGAAGGCAGGGGAGCATTCACAGCTGAGGGGCGAGGGGCTTGGGGCAGGGGCCAGCTGAGCGGGCCCTGAGCGAGGGGCTCTGAGCTGGCAGAGAGCAGCCTGAGGAGGCCGGAGAGCAGTGGTCAGTGTCAAAACAGGTTATGTTTCTTCATGAAGAGAAAAACCTGTCATTTCAAGGGAAAAGAGAACAGAGCAATGTGCTGTCCTGTTTATTTTAATCAGAATGAAGGCTGGAAATGAAGGCCTTTCCCGAGAATGCTTTGACAGGAAAAATCGCAAGTGCTATCTCCTGAGAGTGCCATGCAAGGGATATGTTTTTGGAAACAATTCAGAGTTTATTTCACTAATTATTTTCTATAAAAGAGTAAACAGTTAAATGAGTATGGAAATCCAGTGATGTGCACATAAACCAATTTAGAAAACAGAAAAGAAATTCAAGGCCTATGTCTTAGCTTTCCAGAAAATAATCACCGAACATTTTTCAAGTTTCTCTTCTTTCCAAATGAGTGTTTTTAGACTGAGAGAGAATGGCATTTTGTTGCCTATTTGCCAACATCCACCTGTACCTATTCCTTGGGAATTAGTGCCTGGTTGTTTCAGCTTCCATTTCTCTTCAGAAACTAGAGGCTCCATATGGCAAGTCCTTGGCCTTATAGTTACACTCCGAGCTGTCCTATGACTCACACAGTGCTATGTGTGAAGGTGTCCCATAACTTTTGGTTGAAGAAATGAATGAATGTCCTCATCATTCGGTTCCCAGCTGCTCTGGTTGCTCTCTAAGTTTGGTGTTCCCAGAACAGTTTAAAACAAATTTAACTCGAAATCCAGTCGAATTTCCACCAGAAGATCACCAATAACAAGCAATCTAAACTGATGTTTGGCTTAGAGGAAGCTTGTGCGCCTTCAAATTGCTTTCCCTTTGACTTTGCTCTTTGAAAGCATCAACCCTATGAAGGAGAAAGTAGATAAGTAACACTGAACTGGCCTAAAGGACTGGTGACTCTATGGAAAATATTTCAAACTCTAAATAGCTGTTTAGTGTATCATTTTAACAGTTACTCTGGGTTAAAATGTGCCTCACTTTCCACTGTTATGCTGCTGCTGCTGCTGCTGTTGTTATTTCCCAGGGAAAAATGACTGCCTTTTCCCAATGCTGGAGGATAAAAATTCATGTCATTTTAAGAAATGTAACAATTTCCTTCAATGTATGTGGCCCCCTTGTAAGTGCATCTTGTCATCACTGTCAATGAATGAACAAGGAAGCAAATCTATAAGAAAACAGATTTTCAAAAGACAATAAGCCTATAAAATTTTTTTAGGATAATTATTTTGATTTTTATGTATATTTAGGTGTTTTTAAAAGCCTACATACAATAGCTTTTCATTGTCATACTTTTCTGCAAAATAAAATATTTTTATGGCATTGTACAGCAAAGCATCATTAGTTTGAATTTCATCAATTGGGAATTCATAAAAATTTTGTTTATTTCAGCTTATATATAATCTCTGCATTGGCTATGAAAAGTAGTGGGCAAAACAAACTCAGAGTATGACAATTAAGGAATAATTGCCTTACATAAGAAAAGTTTTCACAATGTTTTAGCATTATCTATCCACACACAAAGTGATATAGATAGATAATGGATGAGTCTATTAGATAATGGCTAAATAGTTTAGATAATATTTGAAAGACCACATACTGTGGAACTTTTTTTTTTTTTTGGTGAGCTATTTTAGTTGTATTAACAAGCACTTTGGACTCAGTTAACATATATTTATTAAGTAATTACTATGTGCTACACTCTCATGGGCTATACTCACTCTACTGAAAACAAACAAAAAGAGCTCCTCTGCTCAAGGAGCACTCAAGTACGGAAGACAGACGGACATGCAAACACCAACATAGAAGTAAGCACACTGCTCCCCCATATACTCGCCACAACTTTAGCTGAGATCTAGATCATCAGAGAAGACCCAAGGCATCCAAACTGAAGATTGAATGTAAAGATTCTGGGAACAAACTTTCCAAACAGCAAGAATAAAATCTGTAAAGTCCCCAAGAAGGGGATGAGCCAGAGGCTCTCAACAACAACAAAAGACTGTAGTGGTCCAAGAGAAGTGAGGGGAGATGAAGTTGGAGGAGTAGAGACAAGACCCATGGTGTCAGTGAATCAACAAAAGGAGATGCGATTTTATACTATTTGGAGCAGGGATCATTAGGGAAGGGAGGCTGGTACGTTACAGTGGCATCAGTTCAACATGTTGGTCACCTGGTGTGAAGAGCCGACTCATTAGAAAAGACCCTTTTGCTGGGAAAGATTGAAGACAGGAGGAGAATGTGAGTGTAAATTCCTAGGCAGGTTGATAAGAAGTTCAGAGTCTCTGAGAAGGAGAAAGGTGTCTGAGGCTCTCAAGAAGGAGACGGGAGTCTGGCATGCTCAAGGAGGAGGAAAGGACAAACTTTTTTTTTCCTACATTTCTTTAGTTCAGTCGCTCAGTCATGTCTGACTCTTTGTGATTTCATGAATCACAGCACGCCAGGCCTCCCTGTCCATCACCAACTCCCGGAGTTCACTCAGACTCATGTCCATCAAGTCAGTGATGCCATCCAGCGATCTTATCCTCTGTCGTCCCCTTCTCCTCCTGCCCCCAATCCCTCCCAGCATCAGAGTCTTTTCCAATGAGTCAACACTTCGCATGAGGTGGCCAAAGTACTGGAGTTTCAGCTTCAGCATCATTCCTTCCAAAGAAATCCCAGGGCTGATCTCCTTCAGAATGGACTGGTTGGATCTCCTTGCAGTCCAAGGGACTCTCAAGAGTCTTCTCCAACACCACAGTTCAAAAGCATCAATTCTTTGGCTCTCAGCCTTCTTCACAGTCCAACTCTCACATCCATACATAACCACAGGAAAAACCGTAGCCTTGACTAGACGGACCTTAGTCGGCAAAGTAATGTCTCTGCTTTTGAATATGCTATCTAGGTTGGTGTTAACTTTTCTTCCAAGGAGTAAGTGTCTTTTAATTTCATGGCTGCACTCACCATCTGCAGTGATTTTGGAGCCCAAAACAATAAAGTCTGACACTGTTTCTACTGTTTCTCCATCTATTTCCCATGAAGTGATGGGACCAGATGCCATGATCTTCAGTTTCTGAATGTTGAGCTTTAAGCTAACTTTTTCACTCTCCACTTTCACTTTCATCAAGAGGCTTTTTAGTTCCTCTTCACTTTCTGCCATAAGGGTGGTGTCATCTGCATATCTGAGGTTATTGATATTTCTCCCAGAAATCTTAGTAAGGATTTTATAACAAAACTACATCCTGCTTGAGGGAAATTTCTTCTTCCTGAAAACCTTCTGACTAATCCTGTTCTTTCTATTGTTAAATTCTAATCCTGTTATCTTAAAATGTAAATTGTGGGAATGGGTCTAGTAAGATATTTACAACCTTGAGATATTCTTTTGATTTATTGTAATAACCAATTGAAAAAGTATATAACTCCTTTTTCTAAGACTAGTGAGGGGGACACTCTCCTTCCCCCTTCTGATGTCAATATCAGGAGCTTTCTTTGTCCCTTTTCACTGTAATAAAACTCTGCTACACAAAAGCTCTTGAGTGATCAAGCCTGGTCCCTGGTCCCAAAGCCAGATCTTCTTCTTCAGAGATCATGAATCTGACATTGTTCACTGTAAGCTATCGAAGGGAATGACGGAGGATGAGATGGTCGTATGGCATCAGCGATTCAATGGACATAAGTTTGAGCAACCTCCAGGAGATGGTGAAAGAAAGGGAAGCTTGGTGTGTTGCAGTCCATGGGGTTGCAAAAAGTCAGACACAACTGAGTGACTAAACAACAACAAATCTCGTAAGTCCTATTAAATACACCCAACACAGGGCACCCTGGATATGTTCATGATGGTTTTCATGCCCTTTGATTTCAGAGACACCTGATCATAGTGCAGGAGGGAGGGCAAGTTCTAAGAAAACTTTGCATCTTTCTCCATTCCCAAAGATTCAATCATCTTGTCTCACTAAACAGTTACTAGGCAACAAACAACAGACTAATCAGTTTGGTTAAGCAAGTGTATCGGATAATACCCTTAATAGCTAATAATTTTAATTTGATTATCATTTATCAAGCAATTTACTAAAGGGGCAAAGGCATTTTTCACATGCAATACTGCATTTAATCCTGACTGCAAGATCATGAGAAACACTGGACTGGAAGAAGCACAAGCTGGAATCAAGATTGCCGGGAGAAATATCAGTAACCTCAGACACACAAATGACACCACACTTACGGCAGAAAGTGAAGAAGAACTAAAGAGCCTCTTGATGAAATTGAAAGAGAAGAGTGAAAAAGTTGGCTTAAAACTCAACATTCAGAAAACTAAGATCATGGCATCCAGTCCCATCATTTCATGGCAAATAGATGGCAGTGGCAGACTTTATTTTGGGGGGCTCCAAAATCACTGCAGATGGTGATTGCAGCCATGAAATTAAAACACACTTGCTCCCTGGAAGAAAAGCTATGACCAATCTAGAAAGCACATTAAAAAGCAGAGACATTACTTTGCCAACAAAGGTCCATCTAGTCAAAGCTATGGTTTTTCCATTAGTTATGTATGGATGTGAGAGTTGGAACATAAAAAAAGTTGAGCACCAAAGAATTGATGTTTTTGAACTGTAGTGTTGGAAAAGACTCTTGAGAGTTCCTTGGACTGTAAGGAGATCAAATCAGTCAATCCTAAAGTAAGTCAGTCCTGAATATTCACTGGAAGGACTGATGTTGAAGCTGAAACTCCAGTCCTTTGGCCACCTGATGTGAAGAACTGACTCGACAGACATGAGTTTGAGCAAGCTCCAGGAGTTGGTGATGGGCAGGGAAGCCTGGCAGGCTGCAGTCCATGGGGTCGCAAAGAGTCAGACACAACTGAGCGACTGAACTGAACTGACCTTCAAGTAAGCCAGAGTCAGCCAAAGTAAAGCCAGCAAGTTTCTAGTTCAAAAACCACCAAATCACCCCTGGCTAAGTGCTTGGATTTGCCAAGTCATTAGGTGCTACTGAGGTGTAAGTTGCTCAGTCATGTGCAACTCTACGACCCAATGGACTATAGCCTGCCAGGCTCTTCTCCTCTGTCCATGGGATTTCCCAGACAAAAATACTGAAGTGGGTTGCCATTTCCTCCTCCAGGGGATCTTCCCAACCCAGGGATCAAACCTGGGTCTCCAGCATTGCAGCCAGATTCTTTACCGTCGGAGCCACCAGAGAAGACTGCCAAATCATTAGTGGGCTTAATGAACACAGATACTTTTTACAACATGCTCTTTGAACAATTTTACAAACTTCTTACAATTCAGAAACCTACAAACTAATCAATCCTAAAGGAAATCAGCCCAAAATATTTGTTGGAAGGACTGATGTTGAAGCTGAAGCTCCAATACTTTGACCACCTGACGTGAAGAACTGACTCTGGGTCTGAAAAGGGTCTGGAAAGACCCTGATACTGGGAAAGACTGAAGGCAGAAGGAGAAGGGGACAACAAAGGACGAGATGGTTGGATGGCATCACTGACCCAATGGACATGAGTTTGAGCAAGCTCCAGGAGATTGTGAAGGACAAGGAAGCCTGGCATGCTGCATTCCATGGGGTTCGAAAGAGTTGGACATGACTGAGCAACTGAACAAGCATGAAGAAAATTCTGCACAAAGGCAAAAAGCAGTTTCTTCTGGCTTGCTGATGTCTAATCTGAGTTGTTTCCACAGCAGCTGCTTTCCTGGATTCGCTTCTGAACTGATGGGGAACCCAGTGAAATGTTACCCACTCTGCTTAATTTAATGCTGTTTACCATGCTTCCTGGTGATAGCAAAATGAAATCTGATATACATCACCTCGTAGGAAGCTGGACAGAAGTTGGTTATTCCCCCAAGGCAAATATCTCAACACAGTATTTCTAAAGTAATCATCCTTGGCCACAAAATCCTATAGACACTCAAAGTATGTATCAATACTTAATGAGTCATGAGAAACAAGAGCAGGTACAATGAACTTGTACACCTAAAGTAACTGTAATCACCAAACAATGACGTCGCAAGCTCCGTACAGTCTGAAATTATACACACAACAATGGAAAGCATATTTTAACTTCATTTTGGCCCTGCAATGAATTTACTAAATTCTGTTTATACTAATTTCCAGATTGATAATGTATTATCCTAGAAATGTTATGTGTTGTATTATAAAATGACATCATTGAATCAATGACTTTTATTCACCCTCACAAAATATGAGAGCTTCTTTGACTTTCAAAGCAGATGGAATTGAAAATCTTTACGTTTTCACTTGTGTTAACTCTTCTCAGTGTAGTCTCTATTTAGGGAAAACCTTAAGTTATCAATAAAAGAAATGCATAAGTCAAAAAGTAAAAGAAGAAATAATATAGAGTGTGAAATCCTAAAATAAACTATGAAGTCCACATTCCTTAGGGAAGGGACTGTGCTTTTTTTTTTTTTTTTTTCTTTATAACCCAAGTCTGGCACCAATATTTAACTTCAAATAGATGTTAAACTAAGGTGCATGCCTCTTCAACATGAAAATGACCTTTGAGTATTTTAAGAATTAAAAATGTCTCTATAAAGTTCAAGTGTATGTGAGCTGAAAGACAGTCCAAGCAGGTGACTTTAAGGAAGAAGTGTAACAGTGAATAAAAGCAGCAGATGCGCAAATCAGATCACAATAAAAACATTTCCCTTTAAAACACATTAAGAAAAAAGGTCTACCTGGTCTCAGATGGGCTGAGTAAAGGATTCTAATTAAAACAATAATTAAATGATGTTTTTATACCCTTGGGAAAATTCCATTCTAAAGAGATATCTTAGGGCATGCTAGGTGGTAGGAGACTGGTTAAAGAGGTACCCCTTGCCTGTGTATTCCTTCAATTAATAATTATTATTTTAAACATTATTCTATTCCTACTCCTCTGGGAGTACACTGCTCTGGGGGTGGGTATCATCATTGTGAAGAGAGAATTATGAGTCTAATATTTCTCCTTGAGAATAAAGCTATGCAGGAATTTACAACAATGCAAGAAGAGGGGCGGGATCCACCAATGGAACTGTTTATAAATATATCCTTCTCCCCTCTATGGACAGCTCAGCTTTCTGCCATTAGCACCAACAAACTAACTGGGGCTCCTGTTTATGGCTATTGGCTTAGCAGATTTATCAAGAAAAGGCTTCTTAAATCATCACATTTGACCCAGGAGTGGGACAAGATAAAGTATTTTTAATTTGCTGTCTGTCCATAAGTACTCAGGAATATTAAGATAGAATAAAACAGTAGGTCCATGGCCCATGTAAATTCAAATCCATGGAAAATGAAGAATGCCTCTTAAATTTACAAATGTATATATCTTTCCATAATGTCCATTTTAATGAACTGATTTATAAAGAGATAAATTGTCTTAGTCTAAATAGCAACTCACTTGAAATTTATTTTCCTATTGCTCTCTGTGCAGCCCCCAAAGACATTCATCTGGGATCTGGTATAGACTAGAGGTGAAGAGCATGGAGCCAGACTGCCTGAGTTTACATTCTCACTCAACCACCTCCTCTGTAGCCTTGTGTGAGTTATTAAACTCAGTTTCCTCATTTGCAGATGGATCAGTAACAATCATCATGAGTACCACTCATGACGTAGGTACTGAGTGAGTTGCCAGGTAGAAGCACCTAGGACAGTGCCTGGCGCCTAGGGTAAGCCCCAGCTATTCTTAACTCTTGCCTCCCTTCTAGTGCTCAGTGTGGTTCTGAGGCCACCACCAGCACCACCGGCCCTGTGCCGTGGAGCAGGCTGCTTGCTTGGCCCTCCTCCTTCCAGATACTCTATGGCAGACAGGACTGTGCTCCACACGTGTGCGGTCTCCTATGCACATGCATTTCACAGGCTCTTCAGCCTTGCTCTCTGGCTACTTTGTCTCAGCCATACACGTGAACCCTGGGAAGTCACACCTTTCACTGAGCACAGCCTGACCACTGCATCTAACACTGAACATCAGCAAAGAGAATCTGTGAGATGGGAGTGAAAACCAGCTGAATACAAATGGGTAAGAAGATTCAAAGGAAAGGGAATGCCTATGTTTGGGAGCAGCACTAACTAAATGTGCACACATCTCATTTCATTAGTCTTTATAAAGTGACTAGTGACCCTCTGGCTGCTAATGAACACTGAATTTAGGCCAAAAAAGCATAATTTTTTTATACAGCAAATAGTTGAATGTTTCGAACATGGAGCTATAATGGAGAACAAACAACAGATAAGCATGAAAATAAAATAATTTCAAATGTGCTAAGGGTGATGAAGGAGTGGCTGGAGAGTTAGAGAAGGACCCTCTAAAGAATGGGCATTTAAGTGAAGAAATAATGACTGAGAGCCATGGTTTAGAAGATGAGCAGTCTAGACAAAAGGGGCAGTGCATGCAGAGGCCCTGTGGTAGAGATGAGCAAAGTACTTATTTCTTTTAGTTAGAAAATATAGGGACTTCCCTGATTAAATGGTTAAGAATCTGCCTTGCGATGCAGGAGACATGGGTTCGATCCCTGGTCAGGGAACTAAGATCCCACATGCTGTGCAGCAACTAAGGCCACAACTACTGAATCCTGGGTGCAGAACGAGAGTTTGTTCACCACAACGAAAGATCCCACATGATGCAACAAAGACCCCCATGTGCTGCAACTAAAACCTGATACTACCAAATAAAATAAATAAATATTAAACAAATAAATAGTTGAGCACAATTAAAAAGAAGAGTATTAGGCACCAGGTATATATCTGGTGGTTAGGTTCATGTGATCCCTTCAGGTCTAAAACTCCATACATCTCTCTAGAAGGTGATGTATTGGTAGGCACAGATAAGGCAGATTAAGCTGGCTCTCACACTCTGGACTGACTATACAAAAACGCCAGAGGAAAGCATTTCAGTGGATGATGTGCATAAGCAGTCATCACAAGAATACAGAAGATGGATTGGCTTTTATAAGTTTTGTTACCATCTGGTGGGTCAAAGAAAGAGTAAAGTGGTCAAAGACAATCCCCCATCTTCACAATTTAAAGACCATGGGACTTGAGGATGAAGGAGATGCGGAGAGAGAAGGTGGGACTTGGAGATGAGACAACAGCCAAGCAGATACATGAACGACCTGGAGTTTAAAAAATCATTAAAAAAATTTTAAGTTTCAAAGGCTGTTCATGGACATCAGTCACACTGCTCTGCAGGACCTCGGAAACAAACACCCTCTTCAAGTCCCTTCTGAAAAATTCTTTTCCCATTATGAAGACAACTCCAATATTTTAGGTAAAATTTCCTCTTAATGAGGGAAGAGAGAGTCTGAGGATGGATAAACCGAGTTGCCTGGCTAAGTATTTAATTTCCCACTCAGTCTGGCAAGTCAAGACAGAAAGCTTTAGTTCATACATTAATATCAATGAAAAATGGCATAATGTTCCTTTTGGAAAAAAGATTTGGGGGAAATGCTACATCCAGCAAAGCCACCTCAGACTCTCTGGACTACAACCTGCTGGTGCAGGTATGCCCCTTATTAGGGAAGGTAAACTTCCAATTTGGAGAAGGCAATGGCACCCCACTCCAGGACTCTCGCCTGGAAAATCCCATGGACGGAGGAGCCTGGTGGGCTGCAGTCCATGGGGTTGCTAAGAGTCAGACATGACTGAGCAACTTCACTTTCACTTTTCACTTTCATGCATTGGAGAAGGAAATGGCAACCCACTCCAGTCTTCTTGCTTGGAGAATCCCAGGGACGGGGGAGCCTGGTGGGCTGCCATCTATGGGGTCACACAGAGTCGGACATGACAGAAGCGACTTGGCAGCAGCAGCAAACTTCCAATTAATGCGGAATTTCTGTTGTAAAAATATCTTCACAGATAAATAGATCAAAGAGAGGCCTCGGAAACCACAGAAACTATATATTTTAATTAAAGTTTGCTGCTCAAAAGGAAAGTCTTAAATAACTGGTACCTCCAAGTCTTTGCTGAATTAGCTTAGCTATGGGAAATACAGGCTTTTAGAAGCAAAAGAAAAATCTTCAACTTTACCATCTTCCATTTACTACACGCATCTCTTAGAATGTGAGATAGCCTGAGTTAATTCTCCAATATGTGAAGCTAAAATTTACCCTCTGAATAGAAAGTCCACTTGAACACAAAATAGAAGAAAAATTATAACTCTGGCTTAGGAATGTTTTTCCAGCCACAGGTAAGATGAACACAAAAGACATTTTAAAAACCTTTTGACAACTACCATTAGTACTCTCAATTTATTGAATGTCAGTGATGCCTGTTTCTCATAGAAAAGTGACATTTTGCTACTTTGTGAATAATTGCCTGAAACAGAAGTGGAAATGCTTAACCACATACTTATTCAACAAACATTTTATGGGCAGTCAACCATATGTCTGTATGGAAAACAAATATCCTAATAAAATACATTTAACAGAACATTCCCATACTATGCACATTCTGGACACTATGCTTTATTTTCACAATAATATCATAACTATTTGACAGGCAGGGTGACAGTGATCTAGTGAAGATTAGTGACTTTTTCTAAGTACTAAGACTGTGTCTATAACTGCAAGCCAGTCAAAGCTTCAACAGAACTAGTCAGTTAATTTCATCAACAGCCTGTCAATTTCTGTCAATAATACCAAAAATAAAACTCAGGCAAATCACTGGAGTGATATATCTATGCCCAGGAAAAAATCCAAATGGGATCAGACTGCTTTTGTCCCTAATAACAAAGAACATGTTTTAAGAGAACCATATAAGTGTCTGAATGATCATATAAGCATCCTGGCAAAGATTAATAGTTAAATGCCATCCAAACCAAATGTGGCACTGGGGCAGTTCTTGGAATGATTCCAGAAGGAAACAGGCAACATTTTATTTGAAATCTATAATCTCCTTTGCTGTCAACTAATCCAAATATCTAATTATTTCAACAAATATGTCTCAGGAATATTGTTACTATTTATTATTAACATTGTGCTCCCCTATCACCACTCTATCTGGTCCCAGGTCTGCCAACACCAAGTCCACCACTGAACCGACTCCTTCTATCATAAATGGGTGTTCTATGCGTAGCCACCAAGCTGAGAAAGTTGCAACTTACAATTAAGCAGGGCAGCTGGGGTGGGATTCTTCCTGTTTGAGGTGGACACATTCATTCTCTCAGGTCCTGCACATCCACGTGCCACCGCAAAGGGGAAGTTCCCAAGATCACCCGCTGATACAAAACATTGCCTTGCACACAACAGGGCTTAAGAAGCCCTTCCTTTGAGGAGGTGTAATTTGCATATGCTTTTGCCCATCTAAACATTGTCCCTTTTCTTTGTAAGATCTACAATTCCCACCTGTCTTTCTGTAGTTGGCCCTCGAATCCTTCCATCTCGCAGAGACTCCATGGACTAAGTCGGTCTGTCACAGTCACTCCCATCTCTGAATTCATACCACACTTTGCCTTAACTCAATGTAATGCTACACAGAATAACCCTGGACTCCATGCTCATGTATCCATGAGAACAGTGGTTCTGCCTCGCCAGTTGTTTCAGTCCCTTGCAGGCAGAAGCTTGGTTGATATTCCATGGTGTCAGGGACAATGACAGACACACAGTATAAGCTGCATAAATACTTTCTATGTGGTAACTATTTTCATTCTCAAAGTCATTTCCATAGCTGGATTCAGTCACTTAAAAAATAGTCACTTTTACTTCCACCAAGTTTTTAATGAAATTTCCCCCATTCCCAAAAGACTTCTGGTAAAAAAGTTATTTATGCAAAATGCAGCCTGATAAAACAATTAGTATTTTTCCCACTCTTGATTATAAAACGTTTAAACAGATTGCAGTTAAGAAGTTACCTCAGCCAATCCAATGGGAGGTGGGGTGGGTGGGCAGAATTCCAAGAGTTTATTTGTAAACCAGTTGTTGGGAAAAAGGAAAACACGTTCCAAGTGACTGACATAATATCCCAGGTTTGGAGGGGCGGGGGCGGTGTTGTCCGTCTTCCAGCAGCCTGTAACTGATCAAGCCAAAGGGGCTGAGAGGAAGAGACACAGCATCAGGGAGGCCGACTTGACGCCCAACATCAAGGCTCTGGGAAAGGAAGGAGGAACAATAGCAGGCACCCTCCACACCCCTTCCTCTAAATCCTGATTGGGAGTCAGGGACCAATGCTCCCATGCTGGGGGTCAGGAAATTCCAAAGAGCAGTGAGTCTCCACTATAACTTTCAAGAGGGAAGGAACACCAAGTTAAAGTAGAAAGGAAAGGACCACTTGCGGCTCCTCAACTGGATGGGTCATTTGTGTATCCATGGCCTCTTAAATGAATGATGGATGTACTTAGGGTACCCTCCACCAGCAGGCATCTGGGAGATCGCTGAGCACAGTCTTTCTCAAGCTTGAAACGCCCTCACCAAGTCAACAGCTTCTTTGGGAGATGACATGCCATGGTCCATCAATCTGGGAACCACCGGGCTAAATAAAAATCATTGCAGGTCACTACCGGCTACTGGAAGATAACAATGAATATTGTAAATCTTGTCAATGTTGAGGGAAGACAAACCATGCAACATTTCCCAAACTATATGAACACAGGATGCTTTTCCAGAAGGCAGCACTGTGCAGATCATAGGGTAGAAAACACATATTAACCCATCCTCTGTATTTTACGGATGAGACAACTAAGTAATTTCTGGAGACAGCAGGATTACTATATGGAAGAACAGGAATAAGACTCAGAACTGTCCTACTCTAGAGCTGTACTCTTTCTTCATAGCACCTCCCAGTTTGTAACTGCAACTCTGACCACAGAATCCATTGCTAGGAAGCTGTGGCTCACCCAACCTTCTCTCCTCACTATCCTAAGGCTCTGCCTTTCCCCTCCCTTCCATAGCTAAGAGCCCAAGCTCATTCAAGACTACCCTTGCCTCCTGAACTACTCTACTCTACCTAATATCAGATCCAGTCTCAACTACCTGCTCACCTGGATCTCCACAGATTACCAGAATCCTCATCTCAAGGTGGCTGAGCCAAAATCTGTTGCCCTTTTCAATGCTGACTACTGCTTGCAGCAACCCCATCTTCTGACCCCACACCCTGGCTCCCTCCACAGGCCCGGCCCTGACTATAAGGTCCCCCATAGCCTCAGGGGTCCAAGCAAAGTCCCTGCCCTCCCTGTGAATACCTGGTACTCACATCCCATCCCTGTTCCTTTGCCACCCAGCTAGCTGTTTGTTGCCACAGGCAACATCATGTACCAGGGCCAGGAGGACAACCTTCTGCCAGGGCAAGTATCCATGGTAACCAGATGGGGCCAGCAAATAGAATTAAACTCCATAGATAATTCCCCAAAGTTAGCTTAGCTGATAGATGATTTATCAGAGCAGTGAACATTTGGCAAAACCAAGTACACTGGGCTCCAAATACTCTTTGTTGCATTGTGATCTGCTGGGCAAAGACATGGCTTAAAGTGAGAATCGGAAAAAGACAGCAGTCCTAACCTTAACAGACCTAGCGAAAAAACACTGCCCAGGAGATGAAACAAATGCAGGCAGGATGCAAATCAAGATATTAGTTCTCCTTATCGCCACTTCAGATTCAACAATATTTATCAAGGGCCTGTGATGTACCAGGTAATATAAGGAATATAAAGAAATGTATAACACATGTGAGATTTGCACAGACTAGTTAGGAAAGTAAAACTAAAATGCATAAGAAGATAAATATGATTTAAGGGACTATTAAGATAAAAACAGAAAGCAAAGTTACCATAAAAAAGAACATGACTAGCTGTCAACTGAATGGTACAAACAACAATAGCCATGAATGGTCAGATGACAGGATGACAATTACTCATCTCTGCTCATAACAAAAGACTCTGAGGACACAAAAGGCAGTGAGACCATCTGACTCATTAATCCTTTGATCAAATGAGCATGTTAAGCCCTGACCCATGGGAGGGTTAGACAAGACGGCATCTATGAAGCAGTATGGAAGCATGAAGAACTCTTCATTTATCATGCTTTTGTATTTCAGGATGAAGAACCAGACCACCAAGTCAATTCTCTTCATGTGAAACTCCAGAAACATTACATCAAATCAGCTTCGGGGCTAGTGAATATTGTCAGATTTTCATAATTAGAGATGAATGTAATTAGCACAGAGAAGACAAGAAATACCAAATAAATGACATGCTGTGCAGATAGTATTTCCTTTTTGCCAAGTTAAAATCCTTAAACTCACTTTATAAAGTGGACTCTCATAAAGCAGATCATGCTTTCCCTCTGAGACTATACAGTAATTGGACGTTTATTTCTGACCAAGGTATCACAGCTGTCACAAATATAATCTACAGTGTCATAAAAGCAAAGATGGAATAATAATAAATCTTCATAATCATGGAACGTACTAAAGTTCTTCTTCAAACCCTGTAATAGAGGCATCTTGCATGGTACACAGTGATTACACAAAGGACCCAATGCATCATAAATTGTACCTACATCAAAATACAACCCCATTATATTATAAATTCAAACCCAAACCACTGTAGTAACTATAATAAACATTTAATTAAAAATGATTTTCTTGCTGGCTTAGCACTGTCTCCAGGAACTCAAACACAGTACGAGAAATTCTGATTTAGGCTTCAATTGTCTCCCAATAAATGTCTCATAAGAGGCATTCTAAATCAATCCATCAACTGAGAGCTGCCATTTAAAGAAAAAGGTTTTAATAGATGCTTTCTAGTGATCATGATAGTGATGCAAGTGTGTCTACACCTCAAAAATTACTCTGTCGGTCACCATTAACACAGCCCATGTCTTCTTCTTTTGCTCCTACCTCCTGCTTTAGTCACAGTTAGAAAAGCAAATGCCCCATGTCACAGCTCAACAGTGCCACCAGGAAGCAAGTGCCCCCAATCTGTAACAGTCTCTGGTTTATCAGACTTCTGTGATAGCAGTGCCTCTCCACCATTAATGTGCATACAAGTCACTTATGGATTACCTTAAAGTGTGAGATTTTGGTTCAGCAATTCTGGGCTGAGATGACACTCCCGTTGCCAGTCTTGGTACTACCCTTGAGAAACAAGGTATTAGAATGCTGCAGATGCTTGAATTCCTGCTCTGCCTTCCACTATGTGAGACCCCGAGCAAGTCATTCAGCCTGTAGAACTGGTCTGACATCTGCAAAAGAGAATTTCCACTGCTCCATTTTTGGAATTACTGTAAAGCTCTTAGTAAGGTACCTGACAGATAACTAGATTCTCATTAAGTGTTAGTTACCTTCACTTTTGGAGAAGGCAATGGCACCCCACTCCAGTACTCTTGCCTGGAAAATCCCATGGACAGAGGAGCCTGGTAGGCTGCAGTCCATGGGGTCGCTGAGAGTTGGACATGACTCAGTGACTTCACTTTCACTTTTCACTTTCATGCATTGGAGAAGGAAATGGCAACCCACCCCAGTGTTCTTGCCTGGAGAATCTCAGGGATGGCAGAGCCTGGTGGGCTGCCGTCTATGGGGTCGCACAGAGTTGGACACGACTGAAGCGACTTAGCAGCAGCAGCAGCACCTTCACTTTATTGAAAAGTCATCAAAATGAACCAAATCAAGATACATTAGCTTAAGCTGCCAGAAGCAATCTGTAAACAACTCTTATCAGAATTGCTAGAAGCCAGCAATGGCCAAAACCCTGTGTTTAAATATTGATGGAAAGTGTGGAATGGAAAAAGGCACTGGGACCTAAGGGATGGTGTGACTGCTACAATGTGATGAGAGCAGGAGGAAAATGGGCAACAGTTAAAGAAGGCTATGAGATGTTAAAGCTTATATTCTCTTCCTCAGTCTCTTCCCCTGAGCCTTATCACCAGAGAGGACCAAGAATTCGGAAGAAATACTGGAACAAAATACAAATCAAAATTATTCTCTCCCTTCTGTATTTCAATCAAAATACCAACATATAAGGAAAACATATATAAGAATGACACCAGAATAAGAATCCACAGAAATGTTTAAGGACACTGCCACTGAACTTATAGGAAATGTGGGTAGAAAAGGTCATATTTGACATTCACTCCCTAAATTAAAAGTTGCCAGCATTGCAAGGATCAAGAGTTCCTGGAAGGTATGAATTCAAGAGACAGACAAATGGCTCAAGCTGTGGGAGGAATAGGGATTCAACAGTCTTTGTTTTCTGTCTATGCACATCTGTAAATCTGCAGTGAAAATTTAGATGGGATTAATCGTTTCTTCCTGAAAAGCATATGCAATTTTTTGTACAGTCTTGCCATATATAATTCTCAGATGTAGCCATATATTTAATACAAACTCAAAACAAACTACTAATAATCAGTCTGAGAACCCAGGGAACATGAAATCAATTAAGAATGTGCTCAGATAATCCAATAAAGTAAAGCAAAGTTGATCAATTTTTTTGTTTGTTTATTTGCTTGATCGGTCTAGTTGGATTGATTTGGTTCTTAATATAAAATCATTATTGTAGTCCAACTTTGTAAGGACCTCATTATAAATTAGAATAAAGGAAGTCCATTTTGTCTAAACAGAATTGTTCTGAGATTCCTGCTGTGTCTCTCATGAACCCTGGGACTTCTTGTTGCTTCTGGTAGCTGCAGGTGACACAATAGAAAGGTAGATTCCATCAAGAATATATGCTAACCTCCACAGCATCTTAAGCTGGTCCATGGTCCACTAGAAACTGCTTCATGTATTTAGGGGAAACCCTCCTCTCCAGACTTGCCCTTCACCTTTTCCAGATAAGTAAACCTCTGCTCAACAATCAGTTGTATCAGTGAACATGGCCGTGGCATTTCATCCAAAGCATGTCTCTGTCTTACCTGAGACTACAAGTATGTAGGTTAAACAGTAGTTGGAACCAGAGACAGCAAATAATTCCAGCCCTTCCACAATTGGATGGGATCAGGAATATATCATTTCTTGAAGTCCCTGGTTCTTCATATGTCATATGGGCTAAACTGAGATTCACAATGTGACCAGTATGACTCCTCTAGGGCCTTACACAAACATATAAGAAGAAAGAAAACCCTTTTTCTCTGTTAGGCAAAGTGCATATTAAATTATAAAAACTCAAGAAGCAGGACTTCCTTGGTGGTCCATTAGTTAACACTCCATGCTTCCACTGCAGGGGGAGCCAGTTCAACCCCTGGTTAGAGAATTAAGATCCCGAATATTGCATGGTATGGAAAAACAAAACAAACAAACAAACAAAAACAACCAAAGAAACAAACAAACAAAAACTCAAGTAGCAGCCATAAAGTTTGGGCATAGAGCTAGACTTATATTTAGCCAACTGTGCTGTGATGAATTCAGCTTCAAACCCCACTGTCAAAACCCCAGCACCTTCTCAGAAGCATTCAGTTTCCTAGTTAACATCCTTTCCTGCCCTCAGATAGCATAATGGTCAGTGACAACTTTTCACCACGGGGTACATGACGGCTTCTTTATTTGTCCAAATTCCTTCCTAAAGCTGTTGAATAAACGTGACCATCAAAAGACGAACCAATATCAAGTAGATTCATTTCCTCAGTTCAAACTGCCCCAAAATTGATTTTCAAAATCACTTTTATTATTAATCAAATGTTATAAACAATCTTGTCACCTCGCCCATCAGCATCACCATTACTTTCTGAGAACTATTTTATACAGTGCCATTAGATAAGTTATCACTATATCATCAAACGTTTTAGAAACTGAGCTTCTGATACCAAATAGGGTCTCTGAAGCTTTTACGATCATTAAGCTGATGGTCTCACTTAATGTGTTGTAAGCGGAAGCTCATAAAACATTCTTACAAAACGTCTATCTTCAGAGAGTTGCCTATCAGATTCAAAAGCCGGTTCTGATTTCAAGAAATTTAACCATTACAAGGATTCACATCATAAGTTACTTATTTTCTTTATTCTGTCTTCAGATAAGAAATAAAGTCTTAAAAGTTTACTCTGTAAAGTTATCTTATGAAAAAGCTTTGCTACATAAATTCATATACTATGGGTTTTTTTCTATTTTTTCCCACAGAAAGAATGCCCAGGTTCCCATTTAACCAAAATAAATCTCAACAACTCTCAATACAGCAGACTTATCTTATTAATAATAATATTTTCCCATTATTTCTATAAGAGGGAGTCTCAAGGTCACTTTTAGTGTCTGGAACTTTGGAAACTGGGGAATTCACCTCTTTGCCACATCCAAAAGGGAATTCTGGTTTCCAAAGAGAAGAATCCCCTCACTTCCCCCAAAGGAACAGCTTCTCTCTCTCCAGGCAACAGCCTGTAAGTTGCAAGGCTAGGACTCCAAAGCCAAAGAAACTTGGACGATACAGTACATGGTACACAGATTCAGTGTAACTGTAGACCTGTCAAAGGACTGCAATCAGTGGACATCTAAAATACAAGTTTCTTCCCACTCACAAATAATTGCCATTCTGGCTGAACCCCCCTTCTTTGCTTTCAATGAATAGTAGTATCAACAGTGACAGAGCTTTAAAAAAAAACATCCACAGTAGGTTATCATTAGGTTCAATTTTCCAGTTGAGGGAAAGCGAAGTTCAGGAAATTCATCTCTCCAGTATTCACTAATGTTCAAATAACTAGCAGATAGCAGTCAAGATTTGAAGCCACATCTTTCTGAGCCCAAAAGCAAGTGCAATCTTGTTAACTCCCACTTTAAGTGGATCCTCACAGTTCCAAATGCTGTAAATAAATCCCCGTCTAAAGTGACACTAGCTGAACCCAGAACCCTTACATGGATCTACTGATGAGAGCTCCCCCAACACTGTCCTCCATTTTAGTCCAAAACAGGTTAGGCAGGAGCAAGGAGGAGTTCTTTCTACAGAGACATAGACAGCTTGCAGGTATACAGACAGCTTGCAGGTAGCAGAGTGGTAAAGAATCCTCCTGCCAATCCAACAGACATGGGTTTGATTTCTGGGTTGGGAGGAAAACGGCAACCTGATCCAGTATTCTTTCCTGGAAAATTCCATGGACAGAGGAGCCTAGTGGGCTACAATCCATGGGGTCGCATGACTGTGTGACTAAACGACAACAACATAGCTCAAAGAGTGAACTTCAGAACAGAAACATTTTAATGAACATCAATTAAATCTCTCTCTAGTGGAAGCAGCTCAGATATTCTTCACTAGGATGGATAAATAAACTGTGGTACACCCAAACAATGAAGTATTACTCAGTGTTAAAAAGAAATGAACTATCATCCTATGAAAAGATATGGAAGAATCTTAAATCTATATTAAGTGAAAGAAGCCACCCTGAAAAGACTACATACTGTATGGTTCTAACGCTATGACATTCTGGAAAAGGCAAAATGATAGAGACAGTAAAAAGATCAGTGGTTGCCAGAAGAGGGGTGGGTGGATGAATAGGCAGAGCATAGAGAATGTTTAGGGCAGTAAAAGTAATCTATATGACATTAAAATGAAGGATGTTGGCTATTACACTTTTGTCCAGACCCACAGAATGTACAACACCAAGAATGGACCCCAAGGTAAACTGTGGATTTTGAGTAATTAGGATCTATCAATATAGATTCATCAGTTGTATCCAATGTACTACTCTGATGAGGGATGTTAATAGTGGGGGAGGCTATGCACATGTGGGGTAGTGGTTATGTGGGAAAACTTTGTACCTTCCACTTTTGTTCCAACTCTGAAACTTGTCCAAAATATAAAGTCTTGAAAAAGGGTCTCATTTGAAAAAATGACTGAAAATGGTGAACCACACCAGCTTCTCCATAACTAGTTTGAGCAAATGTCAAGATTTGCCCACGATGGCTTAGGCTGCTGTCAAACCACCAGGTCACCTCTTTAAATAGCTAGTCATGCTAAGAGAGGAAGAACAGAATGCTCTCAGATTGAATGAGCTTCAGAATGGGAGTGACTCACATAAAATGTACTTCCTAAAGACATTTAAGTGTTTGCTACTGACAATAATGTCATGAAGGCTGTGATCAGAAAGGCCTTTCTTCACTGCACTGTTACTCACACCAAGCTTACCTCAACTGCCAATAGCCACTGCTCAAAAAACTCAAGAAGTCATTCCTATATATGAGTCATAGCCACCTCTCTGTACATACCAGATGTATTTGGAAAAGATTTTTTAATAAATCAAAGTTTCTATATGTCAAATCATTTCATATCAGGTTTGCTTTAGTCTAAGGTATATTACATCTTCTGCAGCAAAGCCAGAAGCAGGCAGGAACATCTTGATATTGGAAGGAGCAAAACTACATAACAAGCATTTACAGGCACTTCTATCAACTTTGCTTCACTGCAGGTCAGTGCTGGGATGCCCTTGGGCTCTGTGTGCATCCTGCGGTTTCCACTTAAGCCGTCACTGGATTCCCCATCTTTCCTTGCTAAGTAAAACAGCACAGATATGGACAAGGCGTGGGCCTTGAGTCATGGAGACATTTGCTCTAATTGTGGTGCTACCAATTACTAGGTACACTACCGTTAACTGACTCTCAGTTTCCTCACCTGTAAGATGAAGATAACAATATTTTATAGAATTGCTCTAAGAATAAGAAATAACTGTCACAAAATAATCAATAGTAGGCTAAGGATGATCACTTTTACATGCAGACATCAATAAAGAAGAGCGGACCCAAAGTCCACTCATCAGTGTCATGCAGTAGAAGAAAAAGGGCTATTTGTTCAATAGATATTAGTTCATTAAGTTTCTACACTACCTTTTATCACTGTGCAAGGTACCAGGGTCACTTCTGCAAATGAGAGAGGCCAGTGTGGGGCTTGACTGAAAGCTGTCCTGATTCACACTGGACTTAAACCCAGTTTTTTTTTTTTAATGCACAAATGATAATTTATTATTATGGAATTAATGCATTTCATAATGATAAATTTCATTATTTGCTATTTTTCTTGTTTTACATACCTAAAAGTAGGCAATCACTTTAAGTGGTCATACTATAATATGCAAGAAAAGAAAGAAAAATGAATTTTAAAATATTTACAATAAACTATTTAAAAAGACTCCAATTTCAACTAGTTAAGACCCTGGAAGTAAATTATGAAGATGACCGCCTAAACGTCTTTGGCTTGGGCTGAAGTTCTAGAAATTCTTTAAATGTTTAACTTTATCTCTAGCTTAAAAATCTAAATTATTAAGAAAGTCACATAAATTTTGAATCAAGTAAAATCACTCATTCTGAATCTTCAATCAATCAACCTAAATTAGGCAAAATGCCTTTCCAAGATAACGAGGGCTGGGAAAGAGAAGAATGTAAACCACTTTGGACAATAATCATGTTGAATAGGGCAGTAACCTACTAGATCACGTTGTCCAGAAGGACCGGTGCTGCATCTCACCCACTGCTATAACTCAGCACCTAGCCCGGGCCCAGCCCATAGTAGGTGTTCAATAAATATCTATTGCCTGCGTGGGTGCATGCTCAGTTTTGTCCAACTCTTTGTTGGACAAATGGACTTTGTTGACCCATGGACTGTATGTAGACCACCAGGCTCTTCTGTCCATGGGATTATACCGGCAAGAATACTGGAGTGGGTTGCATTTACTCCTCCATCTATTGCCTGACCAAGTATCAAATTGCTTACTTGAAACTTGGCAGATCTCCAGCTAGAAACAGTCCCTGCTACAGACTAAACATGTCCTCAAATCCCTACAGTGAAGCCCTAATCATCACCCCATGTGATGGTATTTGGATGTGGAGCTTTTGAAATGTAATCAGGTCATAAGGGTGGAGCCCTCATGAATGGGATTAGTGCCTTTTTAAGAAAAACACAAGAGAGATGGTCTATCTTCTCTACCATGTAAGGATACAACAACCAGGAAGAGGACTCTCACCAATACCAATCATGCTGGGACCCTGAATCTTAGACTTCCAGTCTCTAGAACTGTGAGAAATAAAATTGCATTGTTAAGGTACCTAGTCTGTACCACGTAGTCTGTGATATTTTTGTTATGGCAGCCCAAGTTAAGACAGGCCATGACAGTGGGTAATTACAAGCAATAAAGACAGTAAGTAAAGCAATTCTAAGTTATTATTTTCACTATGGTTATGCAATGAGTTAAAATTTGAATATTTCTATAAAACATTTTCAATCCAACTCAAAAATTGCTGCTAAGAAAGACAGAAGTTCTTCTATGCTCAAGTTTCACAAAATTTGTGGTACAGAAGAAGAGGCTAAGACCACCCTGTTTGTGTTTATCATCATAACCACATCACTGAGCACAGTCTGGCACCTAAGGATTTAATACAATTTTTGTGAAGAAAGTGAAAGAAGGAACAAAGAGCGTGAGAAAGGAGGGAATCTCTTCTTGGAACAACTTTATAGTTCAACTGAAAAGAAATGTGTCAATCTTCAAACTGTCATTTTTGGTACCAAATATCATTATCTAGGAAACAAGAGTACTTGATTATTAAATCAGCAATGCTGATTACATAATCAAAAGCACTCTACACAGAATTAAATTCAGCAGTTAATCAAAAGCCAATGTGCCCACTTGTAAACATCAATATCAAATTTTAAGCATATAAACCAGCCAATCAATTAAAACTGAGACCATGACTTTAATCAGTGAATGTTGAGATGCAATTTGCTGAATTCTGCAAGTAAAGAAACAGGTCATTGTTGAAACCTGTTAAAAGGTAAACTAAGGCACATTAAAATTTTGAAAATCCTATGAGAAAACATTTATTGGCATTGGGCAGTACTAAACCAAAAGTGGCTGAAGTTCCACCAAGAGGAACTGGGGGCCAAGTTTTCATAGTGAAAATGTGAAAGCAAAGAATTTATAGTTTCCCTCAGTATATACAGGGGACTGGTTCCCCTGCAGATACTAAGATCCATAGATGCCTGAGTCTCTTATATAAAATAAGTATTTGCATATAACCTACACACAAGATCCATAGATGCCTGAGTCTCTTATATAAAATAAGTATTTGCATATAACCTACACACAACTTCCTGCATACTTTAAATCATCTCTAGATTACATTACCTAAAACAATGTAAATGCTATGTAAACAGGGACAGAAAATTCAAGCTTTGCTTCTTGGAACTTTCTGGATTTTTTTTTTTTTAATTTTCTATCATGGTTGAATCTGAGGATACAAAACCCCTATATAGGAAGGATCAACTGTACTTCACTATTTATAGCATATGTGGTTGGTGGTTGCCTTATCTGAAAAAGTCTCATTGTCTGTTTGTGACTGGGTGTCCTTTAGTTTCATTTTCTTGTATTCAAGTGTATTCACTCTGATTGAGATTTTGGTTAGCTCACCTAGGTGATCAAGGCATCAGCAACCAGAACCTAATGGCCTCCTTATCGTAATACTTTTAACAATCCTGATCTTCTTGCCTTTGGGGCAGATGCACAAATTATAGAAATTCTCAGTGTCATTATCTACTGGCTGTTCTCTTGCCTTTTGAATAAATTTGGAAGCAGAGGTCATATACTACATAGAGAAATCCCCTAACTGCGAACACAGGGCAGTATGTTTTAGCTTTTAAAAGTATAGGAACTAGAGACTACCCAAGTTCAAGTCCCAATTTCACCACTTATTAGCTGTGAGTAAGTAACTTACTAGGGTAGGTTACTTGGCCTCTCTGTTCAATAAAATGGGGATGATAATAATATTGGGTTGGCCAAAAAGTTCAGTAAGACCTGAACAAACTTTTTTGGAAGATCAAGTTAATGCCTGTATCTGTTACACAGTCAACTGTTCAGTAACTGTTAGCTATTACTAACAAATTTATGTATTCACCCTCCATTCCTTAAAGTCACAATGTGTCAATAACATTCTATTCTAAATATATTCATATGGTCATTAAAATTTTTTCTAATAATCCTAAGGATAATCTTCCATGGATTATTAAAACATTTTTTTGAAATTTCTAAACATTTAAAATTCAACATTTTAAAGAAAATTTACTAAAGTCAGACATTTTCTTTAAAATATTTGAGATAAGGACTTCCCTGGTGGTCCAGTGGTTAAGAATCCACCTTTCAATGCAGGAGACATGGGTTTGATATCTGGGGTGAGGGTACTAAGATCCCATATGCCATGGGGCAACTAAGTCCTCACGCCCCAACTACTGAGCCCCACACCACAACTAGATAGAAGCCCACATGCCACAACAAAGCGCTTGCATACTGCAACCAAAAATTTTTTAAAAAGAAAATTATTTTTTTTAATATTTGCAACACATTTCTGTCTCCCAGATTCCCCCATGAATAAAACTGAATATCAGGTGAATCGTTTTTTCATACATTTGCTATTTCAACATTTCTGAGTTTTATGTTCCTCACAGTATTATTTCAAGTGGCCCAATAGTTCTCCCCATAACTTGAATTTCCTATGCTTCCACCAGCACAGACACAAATAAAATCACAGTGTTATTTCACCTCATAATTACGTCTACTTGGCCCAGTGAATTCTCGTATAAATGCACTAGTCCTAGAGGAAATTATCAATGCCACTGCATAAAAGTCAAACTTGCATGCTTATCATGTTCCTTAGAATTAAAATTCTATTCAGAATCCATCTTCAGTGCAATTGTTTAGTGTGAGCATGACAATATTTCAAAACATTATTTATTTGAAATGTCACTTCAGTGAATCTCCCCTTAAGTCCAGAAAGCCCAAATAACAGGTGCTATCTTCAATAAAAACCACAAAATGTAAGGTGAACCTTCCTGTCAGTGGCACTGGTCATGAAATGGGATGGACTGCAGATAACATGTCATATTTCCCAATGAAAATGCACTTACAACAGCCCAATATACAGCAATGCAGGGAACCATCACAATTGCTACCGAGTTGAAATAACTCATGTAACTGCTGCTTTCCTCTGATGAAAATCGGTAGGACAGAGAGATCTAACATCTACTTTTTCCTCTTTTTGTTCTAATCTTTATCTCTTTCACAGCTTTTCCTGGCTTTCCTTGATATGATGAACTTCCTCAACTCTTAGTGTCAGTTCCCAAAAGTGCCCTTACAGACTCTTGGCTTCCAACCAGCCTGCAGGACATACATCACTCAACTTATTACTTGTCCATTAACAATGCCAGAACATAAGAGTCTAAGTTATACTTAATACTTATCAAATAATTGCTCCTTGTATTCACCAAAGACAGTTCAAAACTTTTATGGGTATAGTAATTTTGTTCCTGCAATCAATCAATCAAAAAAAAGAAAAGAAAGAAGGAAAGGACCTGGTAGTTTCTCATCTGCACTGTAAACAGAGCAACTATTCAGAGAGAGAAAATGATCAGGCTCTCATAAAGGCAGACTCCTCTTTCTCCCTAATCTTTTGCTCCTAGTAATTACCAACTTTAGAATGCCTTTACTGGACGGTACATTTCAAGCAAAGCCTACTTATTCTTTCAGATTCAGTGTTCAAATCATGTCCTACTTATGAGAGTCCTTGCTGATCTTTATCCATTTCTTCATGCAACAAATACTGATTAGGCACATAGTCTGGCCCAGGTCTCCAGCCAAGAACTGAGGGTGTATCAGAGCAGAAAATAACAGTTGATGTCCTCTGGGTTCTAGGTCCAGCATTATATCTTTAGAACTATTTGAGTTTGAACCATGACAGTATGCATATTCTTTCATTTAAACATTACATAGGTGCACGGGCACGGGGGCCATAAAATATAGAAAGGACAAAATCATAGACCTCAGGCAGCTTTTTCTGAGCCCAGCACAGGGGACAGACAGATACGTAAGGAACTGCAGTACAGAGAGATTGGTTTGTAAAAGACTGGTATAAGGGGATATGAAAACACAGAGAAGGATTCTTTTTAGGTTGAGGAGGAAGCTGGAGATGCCTTCACAATGGTAGCACATAAACAAAGGGCAAGGACAGTGAATACTAATGCAAAAACAATGCAGACAGACATAAGGGGACAAAAGTAGTGCCAGGGAAGTGGGAGAGAGGCCAGGAAGGTGGGCAAAGGTCAGGGGATGAAGAACCTCTTCCTATCTTCACAATGCCCTTTGACTAGGGCATTGGATAGCCACTGAAAATTGATAAATGGAAGAAGAACAGACCAGATCTGTGTGGTAAGAGACAGGTATATAACAAGTTAAGAAACTAGTACAGTTTAAAAGGACAGTATAATTTTGTAAGTAGCTAATGGGGAGAAAGATAAAATTTAAAAAAATATTCAGAAAAATCATGGAAATTAGGACAGAGTTCATACTATGAAGAGTGAAGGAAGAAGGTGATAGATGCAAGAGAAATCTGTGTTCTTTGATGATGGGTGCTATGTTTCAAAATTCTTTTGTATCATAGTGCTTACCCACTGCAGTATATGGCAAATAGGAGAGGGTGTCAATAAAATTTAACCATTTGATCATTTTGGAAAAAAATCAGGGTGTGGAGAAAAGGGAACCTTCCTACACCATTGGTGGGAGTGTACATTGGTACAGCTATTCTGGAGAACAGTACAGATATTTCTTAAAAAAAAAATTAAAAATGGAGTTACCATAAGACCCAGAAATCCCACTACAGAGGATCAGTTCAGATCAGTTCAGTTGCTCCGCCGTGTCTGACTCTTTGCGACCTCTTGAATCGCAGCATGCCAGGCCTCCCTGTCTATCACCAACTCCCGGAGTTCACCCAATCTCATGTGCATCAAGTCGGTGATGCCATCAGGCCATCTCATGCTCTGTTGTCCCCTTCTCCTCCTGCCCCCAATCCTTCCCAGCATCATTGTCTTTTCCAATGAGTCAACTCTTCACATGAGGTGGCCAAAATATTGGAGTTTCAGATTCAGCATCAGTCTTTCCAATGAACACCCAGGACTGATCTCCTTTAGGATGGACTGGTTGGATCTCCTTGCAGTCCAAGGGACCCTCAAGAGTCTTCTCCAACACCACAGTTCAAAAGTATCAATTCTTTGGCACTCAGCTTTCTTCACAGACCGACTCTCAAATCCATACACGACACTGGAAAATCCATAGCCTTGAATAGATGCACCTTTGTTTGGCAAAGTAATATCTCTGCTTTTTAATATGCTATTTAGGTTGGTCATAACTTTCCTTCCAAGGAGTAAGCGCCTTTTAATCTCATGGCTGAAATCACCATCTGCAGTGATTTTGGAGCCCCCAAAAATAGTCTGACACTGTTTCCACTGTTTCCCCCTCTATTTCCCATGAAGTGATGGGATCAGATGCCATGATCTTTGTTATCTGAATGTTGAGCTTTAAGCCAACTTTTCCACTCTCTTCTTTCACTTTCATCAAGAAGCTTTTTAGTTCCCCTTCACTTTCTGCCATAAGGGTGGTGTCATAAGCATATCTGAGGCTATTTATATTTCTCCCAGCAATCTTGATTCCAGCTTGTGCTTCTTCCAGCACAGCGTTTCTCATGATGTATTCTGCATAGAAGTTAAATAAGCAGGGTGACAATATACAGCTTTGACATACTCCTTTTCCTATTTGGAACCAGTCTGTTGTCCAGTTCTAACTGTTGCTTCCTGACCTGCATATAGGTTTCTCAAGAGGCAGGTTAAGTGGTCTGGTATTCCCATCTCTTTCAGAATTTTCCACAGTTTATTGTGATCCACACAGTCAAAGGCTTTGGCATAGTCAATAAAGCAGAAATAGACGTTTTTCTGGAACTCTCTTGCTTTTTCCATAATCCAGCAGATGTTGGCAATTTGATCTCTGGTTCCTCTGCCTTTTCTAAAACCAGCTTGAACATCAGGAAGTTCCCAGTTCATGTATTGCTGAAGCCTGGCTTGGAGAATTTTGAGCATTACCTTACTAGTGTGTGAAATGAGTGCAATTGTGCAGTAGTCTGAGCATTCTTTGGCATTGCCTTTCTTTGGGATTGGAATGAAAACTGACCCTTTCCAGTCCTGTAGCCACTGCTGAGTTTTCCAAATTTGCTGGCATATTGAGTGCAGCACTTTCACAGCATCATCTTTCAGAATTTGAAATAGCTCAACTGGAATTCCATCACCTCTAATAGCTTTGTTAGTAGTGATGCTTTCTAAGGCCCACTTGACTTCACATTCCAGGATGTCTGATTCTAGGTGAGTGATCACACCATCGTGATTATCTGGGTTGTGAAGATCTTTTTTGTACATTCTGACAGAATGCGGCCCCGCTGGAGAAGGGAATGGCAAACCACTTCTGTATTCATGCCTTGAGAACCTCATGAACAGTATGAAAAGGCAAAATTATAGGATACTGAAAGAGGAACTCACCAGGTCAGTAGGTGCCCAATATGCTACTGGAGATCAGTGGAGAAATAACTCCAGAAAGAATGAAGGGATGGAGCCAAAGCAAAAACAATAGCCAGTTGTGGATGTGACTGGTGATAGAAGCAAGGTCCAATGCTGTAAACAGCAGTATTGCAAAGGAACCTGGAATGTCAGGTCCATGAATTAAGGCAAATTGGAAGTGGTTAAACAGGAGATGGCAAGAGTGAACATCAACATTCTAGGAAACAGTGAACTAAAATGGACTTGGAATGGGTGAATTTAACTCAGATGACCATTATTTCTACTACTGTGGGCAGGAATCCCTTGGAAGAAATGGAGTAGCCATCATGGTCAACAAAAGAGTCCAAAATGCAGTACTTGGATGCAATCTCAAAAATGACAGAATGATCTCTGTTCGTGTCCAAGGCAAACCATTCAATATCACGGTGATCCAAGCCTATGCCCCAACCAGTAGTGCTGAAGAAACTGACGTTGAACAGTTCTATGAAGACCTACATGACCTTTTAGAATTAACACCCAAAACAGATGTCCTTTTCATTATAGGCGACTGGAATGCAAAAGTAGGAAGTCAAGAAACACCTGGAGTAACAGGCAAATTTGGACTTGGAATGTGGAATGAAGCAGGGCAAAGGCTAATAGAGTTTTGCCAAGAGAACCCACTGGTCATAGCAAACATCCTCTTCCAACAACACAAGAGAAGACTCTACACATGGACATCACCAGATGGTCAACACCAAAATCAGACTGATTATATTCTTTGCAGCCAAATATGGAGAAGCTCTGTACAGTCAGCAAAAACAAGACCAGGAGCGGACTGTGGCTCAACTCATGAACTCCTTATTGCCAAATTCAGACTTAAATTGAAGAAAGTAAGGAAAACCACTAGACTATTTAGGTATGACCTAAATCAAATCCCTTATGATTATACAGTGGAAGTGAGAAATAGATTTAAGGGCCTAGATCTGATAGATAGCGTGCCTGATGAACTATGGAATGAGGTTCGTGACATTGTACAGGAGACAGGGAGCAAGGCCATCCCCATGGAAAAGAAATGCAAAAAAGCAAAATGGCTGTCTGAGGAGGGCTTATAAATAGCTGTGAAAAGAAGAGAAGCGAAAAGCAAAGGAGAAAAGGAAAGATATAAGTATCTGAATGCAGAGTTCCAAAGAATAGCAAGGAGAGATAAGAAAGCCTTCCTCAGTGATCAATGCAAAGCAATAGAGGAAAACAACAGAATGGGAAAGACTAGAGATCTCTTCAAGAAAATTAGAGATACTCATGTTGAGATACATTAAATGTTCATGAAAGGGAACATTTCATGCAAAAGTGGGCTCGATAAAGGACAGAAATTATATGAACCTAACAGCAGCAGAAGATATTAAGAAGAGGTGGCAACAATACACAGAAGAACTGTACAAAAAAAAAGATCTTCACTACTGAGCATATATCCAGACAAAACTCTAATTCAAAATGATGCTTTCACCACCATGTTCATAGCAGCACTATTCACCATAGCCAAAACATGGAAACAAATGGAATGTCTATTCACAGATCAATGGATAAATAATATTTAGTATACACACACACACACATACAAACACACACAATGGAATATCACTCAGCCACAGAAAGAACAAAAATAATGCCATTTGCAGCTTTTGGAGCAACATGGATGGACCTAGAGACTGTCATACTGAGTGAAGTTGGACAGGCAAAGACAAATACCATGATATCGCTTGTCTGTGGGCTTCCCAGGTGGCCTGCTGCTGCTGCTAAGTCATTTCAGTCGTGAACAACTCTGCGTGACCCCGTAGACAGCAACCCACCAGGCTCCTCCGTCCACGGGATTTCCAGGCAAGAGTACTGGAGTGGGTTGCCATTGCCTTTTCCGTGCCAGGTGGCCTAGTGGTAAAGAACTCATCTGCCAGTGCAGAAGACATAAGAGGTGGGTTTAATCCCTGGGTCAGGAAAATTCCCTGCAGGAGGACATGGCAAGCCACTCTGGTATTCTTGCCTGGAGAATCCCACGGACAGAGGAGCCTGACACGCTATATACGGACCATAGGGTTGCAAAGAGTCGTACATGACTGAAGCAACTTAGCAACGCTTATATGTGGAATCCAAACAAAGACTACGGATGAACTTATCTACAAAACAGAAATAAAGATACGATGTAGAAAATAAACTTATAGTTACCAGGGGATAAGAGTGGGGGGAGGGATAAATTGGGAGACTGTGATTGACTTGTACACACTACTATGTATAAAATAGATAACTAGTAAGGGTCAACTGTAAAGCACAGACAACTCTACTCAATACTCTCTAATGTCCTACATGGGAAAAGAATCTAAAAAAGTATATGTGTAACTGATTCACTTTGCTGTATACCTTAAATTAACACAACATTGTAAATCAACTATACTCCAATAAAAAAATTTTTAAAAAGAAAACAAACCAGCAAAACATTTATCTTAATGGGTCTGCTGCTGCTGCTAAGTCACTTCAGTCATGTCCAACTCTGTGCAACCCCATAGATGGCAGGCTACTAGGCTCCTCTGTCCCTGGGATTCTCCAGGCAAGAACGCTGGAGTGGGCTGCCATTTCCTTTTCCAATGTGTGAAAGTGAAAAGTGAAAGTGAAGTCGCTCAGTCGTGTCTGACTCTTCGAGACCCCGTGGACTGCAGCCTAGGCTCCTCTGTCCATGGGAGTTTCCAGGCAAGAGTACTGGAGTGGGGTGCCATTGCCTTCTCCATCTTAATGGGTCTAAGTCCAGATTAAAAGAACTAAGATATGGTAAATAAAAATAATGAAGAAAGTCATGTCTACTAATAAGATACTGAATAGTAATATCACCTTCAAATGGTTGAAATTTTATTTTAAATGGGAAAGAAATTATTCCCTTGGAAGTTTCAACCTCATTCTTTATCTTCAGCCCTACAAGATACATTAAAAAATGCTACAGTATGCTTTGGGGAACCTAGGGTTTACAATCCTATGTAAGCCCCACATGCCTTGCATGTGGAAATGACTAAAAAGTGAAGGATTTCTTTGAAACTTCAATTATCAGAAATATATTCAATCAAAACTCTCTAAATCCACTAAAGAGTGTCCAGTTTGCAACTGACAGCATGTCCTATGAGTTAAGTACTATAATCAGCATCTCAGAAGACAGCACACTACAGTCACACAAGAAGAATGAGGGACACTGAGTGATCACATTAGCAACGTATGATTCCAGCTTGGAGAGCCCCAGAGAAACTTTGTTTTTCTTTTCTTTTTATCCTCCCTTTTCAATGTTAATCAAGTACTTATCAATTTGGGGTCTGTTTCTTATCTAAAATAGCCATAGAAATAGTTCTACTTCACAGGGTTAATATAAGGATGAAATAAGTCAACATGTATCAAATATTTAGAGAAAGAACATAAATCCCCAGTATTTCCTATTATGTTTTCTTTTAGATGATAAACCTAATCCTATGACAAAAGTTGAAAGCATATTAAGTCTCTGGATTTTATAAGAAATCTGTGACTGGAAAACAAGTAATTATTTCCAGCAGTCTATAAGCTTTATACCTGGGTCAAGGAGAGAATAGAAAAGAAACTAGCAAGTCCATTCAAAGGGGGCATGACCAGTGGACAGGAAAGGCACTAGTCTGACTCCTCTGTCTAGCTCTGCAAGACACAGAGCACAAATCTTAGTTTCTCCCCTACTCAGGTTATCAGCTTAAATGCATCAACAAAGTCTTGTCAATTTCATCTGCCTCACAGGGTTCATATGAGCATCAAATAAAGGAAAAAGAGGGAAATGCAATTTACTAAAACCCTCATTCTCAATTCTTATTATACCAGGCTGGTTGTAGAGAAGGGTATAAAAAGCTTAGAAGAGCTGACATAACATACACTAATAAATATAACACACATGCTCACAGTGACTCTAACAGAGATATTTGTAAAAATGAGCTTTACGTTGCAATTATGACATTAGTTTAATATTAGGTTTATGGCAGAAAACTGAGGAAACAAAGATATCTTTGTATTCAGAAAACATTATCTGAACACATTCACCTCTATCTAGATCTTATTGTCCTTAGCAAATAGTACAAAAGCAAATACATTTCTTCCAAATAGCTTTCCCCCTGTAATCATGTGGTTAGTTTTTCTGGTCCAAATTTCTGAACACTATGCCCATCTGGAGGTGGGATGCAGGAAGGAAACTTATGTGGATCAAAGCATCACATGTTATTCTCAGTGGTTTTACAATCAGTCTCATTTCTGTCTCTCAGTGTTTCTCAGAAGTCCTTCATTATATTTCACTTCATCATGCCTATCTAGGTATCTACTGCCCTAGGGAAAACAAAGTCTTCATCCGATGGTGCAGGTCTATTTATGGTCTTTTAAACTCTATCTTTTGTTTAAGTCATTCTTCGTGCAGAAAGTGTCCATCTCTTATCTCAGAACCTAAAAAAAAAATTCAAATTCCAGATTGCCTATAAAGTTTTTCCCAACACCCCAAACACCATCTCCAATGGCCTTTCCCTTTCTTACTTGCTATTCACTTGGTGTTAATCACATCTTGTCCAAAAACTCATTCAGCCTGATATCCCATGTTTCAGAATAATGCCTCAAGAAATTCGGCTTGGAAAGTAGGGCCAAAGAAGCTACACTTAATGGCACCTTAGGGGATTCTTTCTCGGGTGGTAGAAAGGCCACACTCAGAGGAAGTCCCGCCACTAATTCATCCCATGACAGAACTCTGCACACACACGCACGCACAAACACACATTTAGCGACCACCGAGTAATTTGATTTGCCTCATAGATACTTTCATGACATTATATTGTTTCAGTAAAAGCAGTATCCAAAGTGTAGAGGTTGACTTCTTTTACATTTTCTGGTTCAAAAACTTAGTTTAAGCAACTTGAATAGATTAAAAAATAGTTGGGGGGGGGGGGGGGTTGAATATTACTGTTTCCACTCATTGCTGCTTATAAAATAAAGCCAGGGTTTCAAAACCTGTATTACTTAGATGATAATGTAGACTAAAATTCACAGTTTGTAGGAAAAAAATAATGTGATTAAATGTGACTCAAAACATAAACTCTTAATGTAAGATTCACTGTCTTTCCAAGGCAACCAACACAAATGCAATTGTACTGGGAGAAAACATTCTAGATTTGAGATGACAAGAGTAGGCCAGACCATGCACACTGACCAGAGTGCCCCATACTGCCACCTATTTTTACATCAGGTTATCTGTAACTACTTTGGAATGATTCCTTAAATCCTCTGGTTAAAAAAAAAAAAAAAAAAGACTATAACTGAGTTTACAAACAGAAAGGTACTCCATCCTTGAAAATTCAGGCACTGGTGTGCTAGAGCGACCCATGTTTTCTGCATCTACAGGCTCTTCCACCCAACTAGGACACATTGATCATGTTCTAGGGGGCTCTCTTCCCCTGACCAGGCTCAGCCTCAATCCGAGGTGACTAAATCTGCCGTTACAGTAGGGGGAGGGGGAGAAGGGATTGCTGGGGAACTCTAAGTCAACTCACTAACAGATCCATCATTATATTATACTTGCTGATCAGTCAGTTCAGTCGCTCAGTAACATCCAACTCTTTGCAACCCCATGGACTGCAGCACGCCAGGCCTCCCTGTCCATCACCAGCTCCTGGAGTTTACCCAAACTCATGTTCAGCAAGTCAGTGATGCCATCCAACCATCTTATCCTCTGTCCCCCTTCTCCTCCAGCCTTCAAGTCTTTACCAGCATCAGGGTCTTTTCAAATGAGTCTGATAGATACACCACCTGAATCTATTTTCAGCATCAAGAAAAAGTGTTTTCTTTAATCCATTTTGAGTTTATTTTTGTGTGCGGTGTTAGAAAGTGATCTAGTTTCATTCTTTTACAAGTGGTTGACCAGTTTTCCCAGCACCACTTGTTAAAGAGATTGTCTTTACTCCATTGTATATTCTTGCCTCCTTTGTCAAAGATAAGGTGTCCATATGTGTGTGGATTTATCTCTGGGCTTTCTATTTTGTTCCATTGATCTATATGTCTGTCTTTGTGCCAGTACCATACTGTTTTGATGACTGTGGCTTTGTAGTAGAGCCTGAAGTCAGGCAAGTTGATTCCTCCAGTTCCATTCTTCTTTCTCAAGATTGCTTTGGCAATTCGAGGTTTTTTGTATTTCCATACAAATCTTGAAATTATTTGTTCTAGTTCTGTGAAAAATATGGCTGGTAGCTTGATAGGGATTGCATTGAATTTGTAAATTGCTTTGGGTAGTATACTCATTTTCACTATATTGATTCTTCCGATCCATGAACATGGTATATTTCTCCATCTATTAGTGTCCTCTTTGATTTCTTTCATCAGTGTTTTATAGTTTTCTATATATAGGTCTTTAGTTTCTTTGGGCAGATATATTCCTAAGTATTTTATTCTTTTCGTTGCAATGGAGAATGGAATTGTTTCCTTAATTTCTTTTTCTACTTTCTCATTATTAGTGTATAGGAATGCAAGGGATTTCTGTGTGTTGATTTTATATCCTGCAACTTTACTATATTCATTGATTAGCTCTAGTAATTTTCTGGTGGAGTCTTTAGGGTTTTCTATGTAGAGGATCATGTCATCTGCAAACAGTGAGAATGTAAGACCAGAAACTATAAAACTCCTAGAGGAGAACATAGGCAAAACACTCTCAGACATAAATCACAGCAGGATCCTCTATGATCCACCCCCCAGAATTCTGGAAATAAAAGCAAAAATAAACAAATGGGATCTAATTAAAATTAAAAGCTTCTGCACAACAAAGGAAAATATCAGCAAGGTGAAAAGACAGCCTTCTGAATGGGAGAAAATAATAGCAAATGAAGCAATGGACAAACAACTAATCTCAAAAATATACAAGCAACTTATGCAGCTCAATTCCAGAAAAATAAACGACCCAATCAAAAAATGGGCCAAAGAACTAAATAGACATTTCTCCAAAGAAGACATATGGATGGCTAACAAACACATGAAAAGATGCTCAACATCACTCATTATCAGAGAAATGCAAATCAAAACCACAATGAGGTACCACTTCACACCAGTCAGAATGGCTGCGATCCAAAAGTCTGCAAGCAATAAATGCTGGAGAGGGTGTGGAGAAAAGGGAACCCTCCTACACTGTTGGTGGGAATGCAAACTAGTACAGCCACTATGGAGAACAGTGTGGAGATTCCTTAAAAAAGTGCAAATAGAACTCCCTTATGACCCAGCAATCCCACTGCTGGGCATACACACCGAGGAAACCAGAATTGAAAGAGACACATGTACCCCAATGTTCATCGCAGCACTGTTTATAATAGCCAGGACATGGAAACAACCTACATGTCCATCAGCAGATGAATGGATAAGAAAGCTGTGGTACATATACACAATGGAGTATTACTCAGCCGTTAAAAAGAATTCATTTGAATCAGTTCTGATGAGATGGACGAAACTGGAGCCGATTATACAGAGTGAAGTAAGCCAGAAAGAAAAACACCAATACAGTATACTAACACATATATATGGAATTTAGAAAGATGGCAATGACGACCCTGTATGCAAGACAGGAAAAAAGACGCAGCTGTCTATAACGGACTTTTGGACTCAGAGGGAGAGGGAGAGGGTGGGATGATATGGGAGAATGGCATTCTATCATGTATACTATCATGTAAGAATTGAATCGCTAGTCTATGTCTGACGCAGGATACAGCATGCTTGGGGCTGGTGCATGGGGATGACCCACAGAGATGTTATGGGGAGGGAGGTGGGAGGGGGGTTCATGTTTGGGAACACATGTAAGAATTAAAGATTTTAAAATTAAAATAAAATAAAATAAAATACAGTGAAAAAAAAAAAAGAAAAGAAAAAGTGTTTTCTATGTTTACCTGTTCAACAAATATTTATTTAGAACCTACTTTGTATAACATATGGTATTTAATTTCAAGAGTCTTATGGTCTAGACACCAAAGTCAAATGCCAAACTCCACCCATCTCTTCCCCAAAGAACCATGTCCTGTCCTTTGTCCCCAAATATCTCATTCTGTGTCTTGATAACCTGTCCAGCAGCCAGCTCCTTCAAGTCCAGGGTCCATGGAATCCTTTCTGTGAATCTCCGTCACCTTGGAGGGGCCTGGTCGGCCTGGATCCACATGAACTATTTGTCTCTGAATGCTGGCAGCTCCCAGGGCCACCACTAATACCTCTTTATGTCACCTGGGTGCCTCTTACCTGCCACCATTCTCTCCAGATACTGTACTCCCTTATTCCCCAGAATAAGGCCTATTGAATGTGCCAAAGGTCAAGTCTCCTGGCCAGCTGCTCATCTCATTCAGTTTTTCCCAAACTGGTAAAGTTCACTCTTCAAGTCCCCATTTTGCCCTTATAAATCATTGCATCTGGGACATCTAAGAAATGGGTCCCCCTTGTACTCAGACCTGAAGTGAACCACTGTAGGTCTTTAGTTAGCAAAAACCCACTTCCCACCCCACATCAAACACCTTAATCCAGCTGTAAAAAGCGATGGGGTGGGGATGAAAGCTGATTTCATGAGGACAACGGCAGGGATTTGCAGCTAATATTACTTCAGGGAGCTAATTCGGTCTGTCTTTTTGCTTACAATGAGCTGTTCCTCACCCTGCGCAGTTTCTTGAATCAGGACAAGTGTTCACCAGCCACCATCCTTTCCCATCTCCACAGCAGCTGGACTCTCCTCTTCCGAGTCAGACAGACTGTAGCTGACCACCCTCCACTCCCAGTATTTTCTTTTCTGTGTTCATGCTGCTCATCCAACAACCAGCCCACTTGCCATAAAATGTGTTTCCAGTGGCAAAGCAAGGAAACAAAAGGCCTCTGGGATCCAAAACGGAGAACAGCCTTGCGCTCCCAGGCAGACATTGCAAACCTTAATTCTAGACTGCAGCACGGATGCACCCAGGCAGGGACATTAGAACAGACTAATCAAGGAAGAACTCAGCAGGGGGCATCCGTGCAGTGGATGGCTGACAGCACTCTAAGCTCAGCACAGCCAAGGCTAATAGCCTCCTTACATCCTTCCTGCCCATTAAAGATGCCCTGAAAACAAGCTACCCAAGAATACTGCTGCAGTTATCACAGTTACCAAATTGGCAGGCCATCTTCTCTAAGTGCACTAGGCCAAGAGCTAAGGATTTCCGATGAACCCTTCTCTCTTTCAGATGGAGTGCAGTTATAAGAGGAGTGAGAGCAGAGGTGTCATGATAAATAATGCATGAGAACTACAGGTGCAGAAAGCTTTAGACCTGCCAGGCTAATGCATGCCTAAGCGCTGCTCCCTCCCTCCCCGCTCCCAGCATTTGCTACAATGTAACTGGATTTGCTACTCTGTGTGTCCACAATGGTAATCAGAATGACAGAGTTGAGGAAGGATCAGTACCTTTGATCTGGTCTTTACCCTCTCTCCAGCTGCTCTGTCCACTCTGCTCTGCAATCCTCTCCCATCCAGACCTTTGCAATTTGCCTAGCTAATAAAATCACAGCATTTCCAAGGCCACAAAAGTAAACAGAACTAATGTGTGCGGTTAAATACTCTTTATTAGTAAGCCCACAAATTTCTAACCTTGCAAAGCTTTATTTGCAATTAAATTAGCTGCCGCTCCTAATTTCCAATTGTTCTCTACTCTTTAGATTGGTGATGTCACCATGAACCATTCAAGTGACTGCTTCGACTTCAGTTATCCTAGAAAGAGTGGAAGAAAATCTAAAAATGTAAAAGTTATAGTAGGCTCCAAAGATAACTTAAACTAATCAAATCCTTAGGATTTGATATCACATATATTAAAAAACCTGGAGGAGGGCATGGCAACCCACTCCAGTATTCTTGCCTGGAGAATTCCCATGGACAGGGAAGCCCAAAAGGCAACAGTCATGGGGTCACAAAGAGTCAGACACAACTGAGCGACTAAGCACACACACTTACATATTAAAAAGAGATTCCTCAAACATTTCTGAATTAAGATATTCAGCTGGGCAGAAACAGAAGTAAGGATCTAACTACTTACTGAAAGCATTAACATGTGCCTTTAACCAACTGTGGAACAATATCACTTTTTCTCCACAATGCAGACTAGCGTGCGGTTGAAATGAAGGCTCTCCTGCACTTAGGAGATGCCAAGATCTGAAATTCCATGATGTTTCCTATCTATGTAGGCATCTGACTGGAACTTTTTCACACACCAGAACCCTCACTTCTGCAATTACCTCTGTGTAGAACACAGCATTGGACATTACTTCAGTCTTGCATATTCTCTCCCCTGCTGCCATTTCTCACCCAGGACTATTAAGTCAGCTTCCAATTATCCCCAAACAGCACAGGTTGCCATTTAGCAAATGCATCCACAAACAAGGAATCATCATGTTTCAACATAACATCAACCCCATGAAGGTTCCATGGCTGTGCAAGATGGCTCCAGGGTTTGGGCATGACCTTGTAAATCTCTGCAGCTCTGTATGGAATGGCACAGACTGGGAATCATAGCTAACCCTTTCCCAGAGTGACTACGTAGGTGATAGCAGATCATAGAGATTTAAACTCGGAACAGGTTGAAAGGTACCACCATTTCACAGACTTCTTTTTTTTTTTTTTAATAAACAACCCTAAATACTGCCAATAGTTGGTGCCAAGCTCTGTATGCCAAGTGCCACCCAGTTTGGCCAAATGGCCGAGGGAGAATGCAGCTCTGGACCCATTTCAATATACTAACACCCAAGGCCCCAAAAGCATTTCAGGAGGCAAGCTCTGACACTCACCTGAATTTAGTGAGAAAATATTTCCCACCATCTACGCTATTGGAATTGACTGAGAATGGGGCATACCCTTGATCCTTGGGGACCTCAGTGTAACACAGAAAACCTACCAATGAGAAACCACTTTCCTCGGCCCTGAACTGTGATTCCATTTGAAATATATCAGCATTTAGTTGATTAACTCTTCCTTATTACGTAGCTACATCACAAATGCCGTAACTCTTGGCCCTAAAACTTGAACAACCTCACACGCATGCTTTGGAAACAGAAAAATGTACATATGTCACATAAAGGCCACATAATGGAAAACACAGACAAGTACAAAGGCTGGGGTCCAAAAAAGCTAAGAAAAGGACGTGGTTTTCTAAACACAGAGCTAGAAGAAAGGCATTGCCTCTCTGTTGTCCTGAATATGTTTCCCGAACTCATCCATACTCCACTTAACATACTGATAAGAATTCAATTCAATGAAGCAATGTGGCTTGGCTTGCTTCTCATTCCCCCGATCATTTTAGTGCCATTGTGGGAAGCATTTGTAATGTGCTTACAGATACATGCCCCTACCTCTCAACAAATAAGTATTTCCTCAGTAAATCCCGCTGAGAATGCACTCCAGAAAAAGCAGTGCTTGCAAAACATCTCATGTTCATTTTTCAGAATTCAGAATGAAGTGACTAACCCCTGATATACAATAAAAATGATTAAATGCAAACACTACTGAGCCTCCATAATAAATATTTTATATACTAATACATTTTCAAAAGTCTTTTATCATTTTTACAGCTTTTCGTACAGCATTATTCTATTTTAGTACATGCAATGAAATAATCTTTCATGAAAAAAGTTGGATTTTCCGGTCCATTTTAAATAAGCAAATGGATAATTATTGTGTTATTAATTCGCTATGTAAATTATTTAAACTGTTCTTTCCTCTTTCCATTATTAGAGATGGTTGAATTCTTCCCAAGGAAAATGGAAAATTCCTTCCCAAGGCAAACTGTTTCCTCCCTCACATTCAAAACATATAATCCAGGTGCTCTCTCCTATGATTTTTTACAAAATAAGTCATAAACTCAGTGAGAAGCACTGAGTATAATGCCTGCTTAATGCTCATTCAATGTCAAAATCCACTAACATTCCGTTCTCTACTCCAGAAGCCACCACCTTGCTTAGGCAAAAACAGCTGATAGGGACCACTATTGTCTCCATAGAGTAATAATAGATGTCTGGTGATGCTGTCTTCTCCTCCGACAGGCTTAGGTGTGCTTCAGCAGTCTCCATTCCTTGGACCTAGAGATTATCCTGCTAAGTGAAGTAAGCCAGACAGAGAAAGAAAAATATCTTATGATATCGCTTATATATGGAATCTAAAAAAAAAGGGAAAAAATCAATGATATAAATGAACTTATACACAAAGCAGAAATAGATCCACAGACACAGAAAAGATATCTGTAGTTACCAAAGGAGAAAGGTGAGAGAGGGATAAATAAGGAGTTTGGGATTAACAGATACACACTAGGACATATAAAATAGATAACCAACAAGGACCTACTGTATAGCACAAGTATACTCAATATTTATTAATAACCCATAAATCACTATATTACCAAAATTAACACAACAGTGTAAATCAACTATACTTCAGTAATAAAAAAAAAGTCTCTATTCCTTGTTTTCATTTGCTGCTTATGGAAAAGGGACAGAAGAAAACTACCGCATTCCAGGGACTCCTCAGTAGGTATGATAAACAGTTTTTATAACATCCTGGCACAGTTTAGCAACAGATCATTTTCTAAAATAAGGGACACACCTTTTATCCAGGTGCTATGATGGCAGCCAGGGAGGCACTCACGTAGCCGCAAGACACATTTAGAAGCTTCGGTTAAGTGGGAAATATTAAGGAAGAGGATAAAAAAGAGGCAATGAGAGCTAAACCCATGAGATTCTGTCAGTGTGCTAAAGTTCCTGATGTTATTTTCACATAGAAGAAAGGGAAATTGCTTCCTGTAGATTTCACATTTTAAAAACTGACTCCTTTTTTCATTTTCAGGGCTGCCTGCCTCCCATCTCCTTATCATATATGTAAGAAAGATGTCAACACTTTACTGACTTAATTGGAAAGTAGTAGAAAACCCTGTCAGCTAAATTTACAGAATCCTGACCCAGAAATCTTCAGGCTCACAGCACGTGGGCAGCCACCTAAGTGGCTTGGCACCTCCCCCTCTCACCAGGCCTGTGCCTGAAGCTAGAAGCTACTAGGTGTGGGCGGGAGAGGGATTCCCCCAGGCACAGCCTTCTCATTCTATCCCCCAAAGATTTTCCTGACATTAGATAATGATGCTAAATCTCCTGGGAAGAAGTCACTACACAGACCTTCTTAATTTGGACAGAGATGATCTGGAACAAGAGGGAGTAGCAGCAGAGTGCCCCTCCTTAGAGAGAGGGGTCACTCCTCTTTAGTGGAGCCAGGCACCACTATCCACTCTGAATGGCACCCTCTGAGGACCCTTAGGATGGACTTCAGTAGCATCCTTTCAGAAAGAGGTCAACCTCCTTCCCATTAATCATGTGCAGGCTGAGTTTCCAGATCACAAAGACAGAAGACTGAACAGCGTGCTGTTAATCAGTTAGACTCACAGCACAGCCTGTAAGCAAAGCCTGGCCCTTTGTAAAGAAACCTACCCATCCTGGAAGATGACAGATTAATAAACACAAAGGGACCCTTGATTTAGGCCTCATTATACAAAAGAAAATAAAATTTAGGATAAAGTTCAGAAATAATGCTCTTAAAAACAAGTGCAAGGGAAAAATAAATAATAAACACATGGGCTTCCCTGGTGGCTCAGACAGTAAAGAATCTCAGCAATGCAGGAGACTTGGGTTTGATCCCTGGGTCTGGAAGATGCCCTGGAGAAGGGAATGGCCAACCTACTCCAGGATTCTTGCCTGAAGAATTCTATGGACAGAGGAGCCTGGTGGTCCATGGAGTCGCAAAAGAGTCGAACACAATTGAACAACTAACATGCTTGTCAAATTAGCTTCTTTATTTGAAGCTGTGAGACTATTTTTAGTGGGTGAAATTTAGGTAGGTGTTTGACTTATTAAAAAAAAGGAAGAAAAACAACTGGCCAATGAAAAAGATCTGGGCAGAAAAAAATGTAATATTTGGGGCATATTCCTTCAGCAATCTGGATGCTATAAATACAATGTTTGAATCTAATACTCTTATCAGGTAATGTATATAGTTCAATGACTCAAGTTTCTGCTATCACATGTTTAGTCTTCATGACTACCAAAATCACTGCTGGAATTTTTACTACTATTACCACCACCAACCCATTCTGAGAATTTTGGGTATCTAGCAATGGGAGGTCAGAGAAGGCTATGGCACCCCACTCCAGTGTTCTTGACTGGAGAATCCCAGGACAAGGGAGCCTGGTGGGCTGCCGTCTCTGGGGTAGCACAGAGTCGGACACGACTGAAGCACTTAGCAGCAGCAGCAGCGGCAATGGGAGGTACTGGCCTTGGGAACCACCACGCACTTCCTCACAGCTAAAGCTCTCTTCAAAGCAGCAAATCTCGTATTAGACTTAGGGTCTTCTTTTGTCAATAGAGGTATAGTTGATTTGAAAGTGAAAGTTTTAGTCACTTAGTCACATCTGACTCTATGCAACCCCATGGGCTACAGCCCACCAGGCTCCTCTGTCCATTGAAATCTCCAGGCAAGAATACTGGATTGTAGTTGATTTACAATGTTGTGTTAGTTTCTACATACATAAAAGTGATTCCAATACATTATAGGTTTTCAGATTCTTTTATCTTATAGGTTGTCATAGGATACTGAATATAGCTCCCTATACCATACAGTAGGGCCTTATTGTTTATTTTGTCTGTTATCCCAAGCTCCTAATTTATTCCTCCCACCACCTCATCCCTCCCCACCTTTTCTTCTTTGGTAACCATAAGTTTGTTTGCTGTGTCTTTGAAGACTTAGAATCTTAAGTGTGAAATTTCTAGAAGTTCTCTCTTCCAGCTCAGCAACCTGGAAACACTATCCTCTTTTCATTCATCAACCCCCAAATTCTGATGCTGCTTAGGTAAGGGTTTTATCTGTCATCGACAGTCAGTCCCTGTATGATTACAGACCAAGTGACTGAAAAAGATGTGAATCCTCAATTCTGAAACTTTTCCAGTAGTCATGTACGGATGTCAAAGTTGGACCATAAAGAAGGCTGAACGCCAAAGAACTGATGCTTCCAAATTGTGGTGCTGAAGACTCTTGAGAGACCCTTGGACTGCAAGGAGATCTAACCAGTCAATACTAAAGGAAATCAACCCCAAATATTCATTGGAGGTACTGATGCTGAAGCTGAAGCTCCAATACTTTGGCCACCTGATGTGAAGAACCAACTCACTGGAAAAGATCCCGATGCTGGGAAAGACTGAGGGCAGGAGGAGAAGGTGGCTACAGAGGATGAGGTGATTGGATGGCACCACTGACTCAATGGACATGAGTCTGAGCAAGCTCCAGGAGATAGTAAAGGAGAGGGAAGCCTGCGGTGCTACAGTCTATAGAGTCACAAAGAGTCAGACACAACTTAGCAACTCAACAACAAGAACAACAATTCTGAAAAGAGCTATTAGGATGAACAAGAAGATAAACTAATTCCACGATGCCACTTCCAAACTAAGAATATCACTGACTAGATAACACTACTGGAACTATTTCTACAGAATGAAAAGCCAACACCGTGAGCTGGAAAACTGACTTGTAAGTCCCATTTATGGTACACGTTTGGCTTTTTTCTTCATACAGTCTGCCAGCGTAGAACATTCCAACTGGGACAGCTAGCAGGCAGCAAATAGGTCAGTAATAGGCCACAGACACTGATCCCCTCACCAACTGGAGCAGCCATCCAGTGCCCAAGGGGCCGGAGTCCTCAATCTGTGCTTCTCCAGCCTGGTCCATTCACTCCACTGTGCTGTACAAGGGCTCTCACTTCCTATGCGTGCCATGGCATGACAAGGCTGAGTATGTTATATTCCTCCATCTGGGCTTCACAGGATTATTTCACTTTAAAATATCCAGAAATTTATGCCTACATAGGTATGCACATTACTTCATTTTTAGCTTCTTTTTATAAATGATCTCATCAGTGTTAGCCATGATGGGATTGGCTGGGATAGCACTAAGCCAGGGACCAAAATCCACAATGCCTTTGTGGTCCCTTTGGAAGATATAGGTATAAATGCCATGTCCAAAGGAACTGTGCATTCCTGTAGACCCCTGGTAACCCAGAACAGATCACGTGGAATATTTTCACTATTTGCCTAGGTTTGAGGCAGTTACAAGTGACCTACAACATTAAAAGCAGGCCAGACTAATTTCATGTCCCACATGTGCGCATGCTCAGTTGCTTCAGTTGTGTCTGAGTCTGTGCAACCCTATGGACTGTAGCCTGTGGGGCTCCTCTGTCCATGGGATTCTCCAGGCAAGAATACTGGAGTGGGTTGCCATGCCCTCTTCCAGGGATCTTCCGGACCAAGGGATCAAAATTGTGTCTCTTAAGTCTCCTGCATTGTAGGTGAGTTCTTTACCATCAGCACCACCTGGGAAGCCTCTATTATCCTGTAAAGCTCCAACCACACTGGGCTCTGATGGCTCCTCAAATGTCCCTTCTTACTTCAGAAGCTTTGTACTTACTGTCCCTCTGATCTCCCAAATTTTCACAAAAATAGAATCTTTTCATCCTTTAAGTTTCAGTTTAAACATCACCTATCCAGGGAGGCCTTCTCTAAGCACCCTAGCCAGGGTAGCCCCCACCGTCATATTCCCTCTCAGAGCCACAGTCCATGACTTCACAGCCATCACTACCAGCTCTTTTCATTATCTTCTGATGCATTCCATTGTCTATTGATGTGTTCTTCCAACCTCTCTCTCACTAATACCCTGTCACTAAGGCCCAGTACAGTGCCTGTCTCACAGTGGAGGCTCCACCAGCACTTAAATGACTAGTAAGTGAAGAGATGAGCCACAATATGGCTGGATCCATCTAGGTATATTTTGTTGTTGAGCCTCTACTCAAAGATTAAGACATAAAGATTCTCTTAATTCTCTCACTGTTCTATTTGTATTCTTTGATACTTGTCTCTGAAATACATTTAATTTTCCCAAGATCAGAGTCTCCCAATTTATCATCGGTTGTACTAATAAGGACTACCATACAACCCACACAACATAGTTTCTGTAAATCATCTCCCATCCCCCAAATAGAGTTACATGATCAAATGAATCCGGGCAACATGCCACATTTTTTTTCTTTTTTTTGCCTTGGAAATTCACAATGCACATTAACATATTAAAAGCTCCAGAAGAATTTCAGTAAAGAAGCCTGATTATCCTCATTTAACCACAGCTTTAAGATTTTCTATACTTGTTTGACAACAGCACATCTTTCTACCAGCACCAATGAACATCCATAAGAACTAATATTTCACAGGATACACCAGGGAAACAATTTTAGTCATGTTTGACCCTTTGCGACCCTATGGACTGTGGCCCACCAGGCTCCTCTGTCCATGAGATTCTGCAGGCCAGAATACTGGAATGGGTTGCCATTTCCTTCTCCAATATGAATATATAGAAGATGCCAAATGTAATTTTCTTAGGAGACATTTGCCAAATTCAAGATAAATATGTATTGGTGCTATAAACTTGAAACAATGCAAAAGATAGTTAAAAGTCAACAATCCACAAGAAGCTCAACCTGGTACTCTAGGCTGTGACAACCTAGAGGTGTGGGAGGGGGTGGGAGGTGAGAGGGAGGTTCAAGAAGGATGGAACATATGTATACCTATGGCTGATTCATGTTGATGTATGGCAGAAACCAACATAACATTATAAACCAGTTATCCTTCAATCAAAAATATATTTTTAAAAAGTCAGTGATCTATAGACCAGAGGTTAATTATATGATTTCAGAATTATGTACACTATTTCCTTTTCCTGTTTGTCTTTTGGATAGTTAAACAATCACCATTAGTGATGTTAACTATTGAGTTCAAACTAAAGCTGAGTAAGCCCAGAAGAGTTAAAGAGCAAAATTTCACCATAAACACAAAGAGAATTCATTGCTCTCATTCACCATTACTGAGAGGCAAAGAGTCAGGCATGTCGAATCATAAACATGGGAAATGGCAAAAAGCTATTCTCTTGCCCTGTGCACCACAATCAATGAACTTTCCTAAGGCCCCCTTCTAGCAAAACCAGGAAGAAAGCACACTGAAAAAAAATAGAGATGTCATGTTAGTATTGGCAAAAAGTTACACCTTCAGCATTTACATAAATGATGTAGGTAATAATTCAGAAGCAAAACAGCTAGAAGGACAGATAATGGATTAAATTTAAGACTGATCTCTCTGAGTGACTATAGACAGAGAGACTGAGAACTCACTACAACTGAAATGTCAGCACTGATTTAAGAAAAGAGGAGGGAACTGGAGAAGGATGTGACCCACAGTAGTACAGGATGGAGAACCAGATCACAGCAGGAAAAGACAGTTTGAGTCAGAACCAGGACCATCACTACCCCAACTCCTCTGGGATAAGGTCTGATTGAGACCCTAAGGGCCAGAATAAGCTCTTCAACTTGCTCTGTGTGAAGAAGATGGTGGCAGAACAACTGAGAGAGCCCTTTAAGATCTGGTGTGTGTCCATTTCTCCAGCTCCTCTCACTGTCCCCTACTGTCACTTCTGCCTTAACTGTTTTGGACTCTACATTCTAAGCAATGAAGCAGCTTCCCAAGCATGCCACTGTCTCTCAGGCTGCTCCCTCAAAAATAAAAAAAATAAATAAATTAAAATGTTCATTCTAAAAAAATAAATAAATAAAAGAAAATAAAATGTATATGAAAAGCAAAAGTCCCAGAATGACCAAAATAAATAATCTCAAAAAAAAAAAAAAAAAAAGAAACCTTAAAAAGTCTGAGTTAACTGAGTCTCCCAGGGCTCACATAATTATATCAGAATAGCTATATTATGCTGTTGCTGGGAGAATTCCATGGACAGAGGAGCCTGGTGGGCTACAGTCCATGGGGGTCATACAGAGTAGGACACAGCTGAAGCAACTTAGCATACATGAACGCATGCTGCCTAGTCTATTTACTTGACAATTTATTGTCATGCTTATCCTCAGTGTCTGTCATAATAAACAGTAAATAGTACTATGTACACGTAGAAAGAATAAATACATGAAAAAAATCTATGCAAAAAGGGAGACAAGGAGTGATAATGTGAAACTGAATTCAGCCAATAATCAGAAATCATGGGTCCTGGTGCCTACTCACTTATGAATCTATATACTTTCATTGGACATGCTGATGGCAGCTTAAGCAACTCTGCCTGTACTGTAACCAGGAAACCTGGTCTGCCTCCCAGACTCCCCAGTCCCCTCCCATCTCTGCTAACACTGTTGAGTCACTCACTGTCATATCAGTGAATCCCTCAGAAACTAAAGGGTCACCATATATGGGGCACAAGTTTCTCTGTACACTGACCTTTAGAAATAATCATCACTTTTTCACTAGAGAGCAAATGCCATGCCCCCCCCCCAAGTCATTTGAACCATTAATACAGACACCAAACTACAAATTTGCAAGGTTCATTGATTAGGAAAATGGTGTTAATTACGGTCCTCTAGTTTCAGAATCTACAATTTCATCACCATCACATTTTTTTTTTAAATATTGATTTGAATTCAGCAATGGTAGGGAGAAGCAGAAATAGGGCCCTAGGAGATAAAACGTATTTCTCTAGTGGTGTGCTCTAAAATACACCACTGAACTTAGCTCTCAAAATGTCATTTTCATGCCAAATTAAAGGTAAACATAATTATGTGTAATACATCAAAAGTGCCTAATTAAAACATTCTTTGAGCCTAAAATATGCATACAGACATAACCAATTCTAACTTATTTCTTAATAATTTCATTATTTATTGAAAAGTAGCAGTCAAAAATATTAAACTGGTTTGTGTTTTTAAGAAGAGCTTAAAAACTGGCAGCGATTCTCATCATAATTCATTCCTGGTTTCTTCCTTTGTGATATCTATAAGCATCTGATTATTTTGATTTTAAAAGGGGAAGAAAACAACAAAAGGAAATTTTAGGTATGGAGAGGCGGTTACTGAAGATAAACCCTGGTGAGTTTGCTTCGAATAAAAATGCTAGAATTCAGCAATCAGAGCAGAAAAAGATATAAAAGGAATCCAAATTGGAAAAGAAGAAGTAAAACTCTCAGTGTTTGCAGATAACATGATCCTCTACATAGAAAACCCTAAAGACTCCACCAGAAAATTACTAGAGTTAATCAATGAAAATAGTAAAGTTGCAGGATATAAAATCAACATATAGAAATCCCTTGCATTCCCATACACTAATAATGAGAAAATAGAGAAATTAAGGAAACAATTCCATTCACCATTGCAACAAAAAGAATAAAATACTTAGGAATATACCTACCTAAAGTATATTGTCACCCTGCTTATTTAACTTACATGCAGAATACATCATGAGAAACGCTGGGCTGGAAGAATCACAGCTAGAATCAAGATTGCTGGGAGAAATATCAATAACCACAGATATGCAGATGACACCACCCTTATGGCAGAAAGTGAAAAGGAACTAAAAAGCCTCTTGATGAAAGTGAAAGTGGAGAGGGAAAAAGTTGGCTTAAAGCTCAACATTCAGAAAACGAAGATCATGGCATCTGGTCCCATCACTTCATGGGAAACAGATGGGGAAACAGTGGAAACAGTGTCAGATTTTATTTTGGGGGGCTCCAAAATCACTGCAGATGGTGACCACAGCCATGAAATTAAAAGACGCTTATTCCTTGGAAGGAAAGTTCTGACCAACCTAGATAGCATATTCAAAAGCAGAGATATTACTTTGCCAACAAAGATCCGTCTAGTCAAGGCTAGGCTATGGTTTTTCCAGTAGTCATGTATGGATGTGAGAGTTGGACAGTGAAGAAAGCTGAGCGCTGATGAATTGATGCTTCTGAACTGTGGTGTTGGAGAAGACTCTTGAGAGTCCCTTGGACTGCAAGGAGATCCAACCAGTCCATTCTGAAGAAGATCAGACCTGGGATTTCTTTGGAAGGAATGATGCTGAAGCTGAACTTCAGTACTCTTGCCACTCATGCAAAGAGTTGACTCACTGGAAAAGACTCTGATGCTGGGAGGGATAGGGGGCAGGAGGAGAAGGGGACGACAGAGGATGAGATGGCTGGATGGCATCACTGACTCAATGGACATGAGTCTGAGTGAACTCTGGGAGATGGTGATGGACAGGGAGGCCTGGCGTGCTGCAATTCATGGGGTCGCAAAGAGTCGGACATGACTGAGCAAGTGAACTGAACTGAAAAAAATGAAAGACCTATATATAGAAAACTATAAAAGAGTGGTGAAAGAAATCAAAGAGGACACTAATAGATGGAGAAATATACCATGTTCGTGGATCGGAAGAATCAATATAGTGAAAAGGAGTATACTACCCAAAGCAATCTATAGATTCAATGCAATCCCTATCAAGCTACCAACAGTATTTTTCACAGAGCTAGAACAAATAATTTCACAATTTGTATGGAAATACAAAAAACCTCGAATAGCCAAAGCAATCTTGAGAAAGAAGAATGGAACTGGAGGAATCAACCTGCCTGACTTCAGGCTCTACTACAAACCCACAGTCATCAAGACAGTATGGTACTGACATAAAGACAGAAATATAGATCAATGGAACAAAGTAGAAAGCCCAGAGATAAATCCATGCACCTATGGACACCTTATCTTTGACAAAGGAGGCAAGAATATACAAGGGAGAAAAGACAATCTCTTTAACTAGTGGTGCTGGGAAAACTGGTCAACTGCTTGCAAAAGAACAAAACTAGAACACTTTCTAACACCATACACTAAAACAAACTCAAAATGGATTAAAGATCTAAACATAAGACCAGAAATTATAAAACTCCTAGAGGAGAACATAGGCAAAATACTCTCCAACATAAATCACAGCAGGATCCTCTATGACCCACCTCCCAGAATTCTGGAAATAAAAGCAAAAATAAACAAATGGGATATAATTAAAATTAAAAGCTTCTGCACAACAAAGGAAACCATAAGCAAGGTGAAAAGACAGCCTTCAGAATGGGAGCTGACAAACAACTAATCTGAAAAATATACAAGCAGCTCCTGCAGCTCAATAGCAGAAAAATAAATGACCCAATCAAAAAATGGGCCAAAGAACTAAATAGACATTTCTCCAAAGAAGACATACGGATGGCTAACAAACACATGAAAAGATGCTCAGCATCACTCATTATCAGAGAAATGCAAATCAAAACCACAATGAGGTACCATTTCACACCAGTCAGAATGGCTGCTATCCAAAAGTCTACAAGCAATAAATGCTGGAGAGGGTGTGGAGAAAAGGGAACCCTCTTACACTGTTGGTGGGAATGCAAACTAGTACAGCCACTATGGAGAACAGTGTGAGATTCCTTAAAAAACTGGAAATAGAACTGCCTTATGACCCAGCAATCCCACTGCTGGGCATACACACCAAGGAAACCAGAACTGAAAGAGACACGTGTACCCCAATGTTCATCACAGCACTGTTTATAATAGCCAGGAGATGGAAGCAACCTAGATGTCCATCAGCATATGAATGGATAAGAAAGCTGTGGTACATATACACAATGGAGTATTACTCAGCCATTAAAAAGAATACATGTACACCTGTGGTGGATTCATGTCAATGTATGGCAAAACCAATACAGTATTGTAAAGTAAAAAAATAAAATTTTTAAAAAAAAGGGAGAGAGGAAAAAAAAGAAACCAAAAAATAAATAAATAAATAAAAAGAATACATTTGAATCAGTTCTAATGAGGTGGATGAAACTGGAGCCAATTATACAGAGTGAAGTAAGCCAGAAAGAAAAACACCAATATAGTATACTAACACATATATACGGAATTTGGAAAGATGGTAACAATAACCCTGTATGCAAGACAGCAAAAGAGACACAGATGTATAGAACAGTCTTTTGGACTCTGTGGGAGAGGGAGAGGGTGGGATGACTGGGGAGAATGGCATTGGAACATGTATAATATCATATATGAAACGAATCACCAGTCCAGGTTCCATGCATGATACTGGATGCTTGGGGCTGGTGCACTGGGATGATGCAGAGGGATGGTACAGGGAGGGAGGTGGGAGGGGGGTTCAGGATGGGGAACATGTGCATACCTGTGGTGGATTCATATTGATGTATGGCAAAACCAATACAATATTGTAAGTAATTAACCTCCAATTAAAATAAATTTACAATAAGAAAAAAAATGCTAGAATTGTGACCAGATATAAAACTATTCATCACACTAATATAAAGGCCTCTGTCTTCCTCAGTCCACCCATCCCTATGCAACGAATAATGACTATAGCATCAGTGATCCCTTTCAGCAGTGGGGAGGGAATTGTCAATCAGCTCCCAAGGATTGTATTCAGAGGTAAGGCTGTCACCAACTCTGGAAAGCAAGGACACAGGTCCTAAGGCTTCCCCAGAGAGCCTCTTCCATGATTCATGGCAGTTCTTTGGGGAAAAGGAAAAACCTGAAGATAACAGAGAAGTCACTTAAGAGGCCTAAAGCCCTGCTCCAAATTGGGAAGAAAATGTCACACTCCCCAAAGTAGTTCACATTTATATGCACAGAATGTTGCCTGCTGGGCCTACCAGGTCCCATTTCTTAAAATCAGGCAAACAGTGAAAAGGGAAAGAATTCAAAAAGGATAAAGGTGAGAAAATAAAAGAGAAATAGCAGACTTGGAGCCAAGAAAGAAGATCCACATAAATACTGGGTCTGAAAGGCTGAGCCTGATATATTAATGTATCTGGTAGACAAAGAATGCAAGAAGACAGAGAATCAGGCATTTAACCTTAATATGCATTCAACAGAGAACATTCAGTTCAGTTCAGTTGCTCAGTCATGTTCGACTCTTTGCGACCCCATGATTTGCAGCATGCCTGGCCTCCCTGTCTATCACAAACTCCCAGAGTTCACCCAAACTCACGTCCATCAAGTCGGTGATGCCATCCAGCCATCTCATCCTCTGTCGTCCCCTTCTCCTCCTGCCCCCAATTCCTCCCAACATCAGGGTCTTTTTCAATGAGTCAACTCCTCGCATGAGGTGGCCAAAGTATTGGAGTTTCAGCTTTCTTCTACTTTTAGTTCTAACACAGTAATTGGAACTGGCCTTGCCTCCCTCACATAAACAACTAAAAAGTTGGATGGAATATTAACAACCATTTTCAGACACTTGACAACAGGCAGTGGAAAATCTTTGAGAGAAGGGAAACCTAACAAATTCTGTAGATCTCCCACAGGTCCCTGATCAAGGGCTGGGCTGTACAAGTGAAGAGGGAGACCCTGGAAGTCCAAAATAAATTAATAGTCCAGGTGTTACACTAATGCAAAGAAACACTGGAGTTCAGCTGTAGCCAGAGTGGAGAGACCTCATCAAGCACCTTAGCCTTCAGTTAAGACCACAGAATGGCTACACTTCGGAAAAGCACCACACCCTAAGGAAAGGTCATCCCATAACACAAAAAATTAGTAAGGACTTAAAAGATCTGCTCAACACTATCAACTCATGAACATTTAGAAATGGCTATATCCAGGAAAGTCAGAATTCACATTCTTCTCAGTTACAAATGGGTTACTCAAGAAAGAGCAATAAAAATCATATTATAGAGTATGATATATAAAACAAGAGAATTATATTAGAAATCAAGAATACTACATATAAATACCTAAGTATTTAAAAGGTAATGACTTATTAGTAACTTTTTTTATTTAAGAACAAATCAGAAGGGAATTTGAAATTGATGAGTAACAAAAACACAATATATTGAAATATATGGGATGCAGGTAAAGAAGTGCTTAGAGGGAAATGTAGAGTTATAACTACTTAAAAAAGATTAAAAGGCTTAAGACCAGTTATCTAAGTATTTTTTTAAGGAGCTAGACAAAAGTGAAAGAAATCTTAGATCCAAAACAATTAAAAGAAGAAATGATAAAGATAGAACTTAATAGAGTAGACAACACAAATACCAGTAAAAATTTAATAAAGCTTAAGATAATTGATTTAAAAATTATGACAATTAATAAAACTCCTAACAATGCTGATTTAAAAAAAGAAAAGCACAATTTGCAAATAATCATAAAAGAAAGATGGTATATTACTATAGATCATACAGATATAGCAAGCACATAATAGAAACTTTTAAAACTTACATGAAATAGACACATTCTTTGAAAAATACAAATTATCAGTATTTATTCAAAAAAACCAGCATAACTATGATACCAAAACTAATCTAAAATGATTTTAGTTGCAAATCAAAATTCTTCATAGACTGTATAAATAATCATAAAAATATCCACACCCAGCAAGATAAAAAAAAAAAGTCATGATTATGCAGGGTTTGTTCCAAACACTAATTTGGTTTAACAGTCAAAAATTTAGAAAGATGGCAATGTTGACCCTGTATGCAAGACAGCAAAAAAGACACAAATGTGTAGAGCGGACTTTTGGACTCAGAGGGAAAGGGTGGGATGATTTGGGAGAATGGCATTGAAACATGTATACTATCATGTAAGAATCGAATCACCAGTCTATGTCCGATGCAGAATGCAGCATGCTTGGGGCTGGTGCATGGGGATGACCCAGAGGGATGTTGTGGGGAAGGAGGTGGGAGGGGGGTTCATGTTTGGGATCGCATGTACACCCGTGGTGGATTCATGTCAATATATGGCAAAACCAATACAGTATTGTAAAGTAAAGTAAAAATAAAAAAATTTTTAAAAATTAATGTAATTCACTATAAAAGAATTAAAAAAAAACATATTGTAACAAGAGACATAGAACAGAACACCCATGAAAACTGGGGAACAGAAGGACACAACACTACGAAGGACATCCACAAAAAAGTAATAGGAACAACTGGACATTCAAATTCAAAAAGGAAAAATGAATCTAGATTTTAGACTCTGAACAAAAATTAACTCAAAATGGTGCACCTGGAAGAAAAACTCAATCATGTTTAAAAAAAAGTGACAGATACCATTCAGTTCAGTTGCTCAGTCGTGTCCGACTGTTTGCAACCCCATGAATTGCAGCAAGCTAGGCCTCCCTGTCCACCATCAACTCCCAGAGTTCACCCAAACTAGTTAGTGATGCCATCCAGTCACCTCATCCTCTGTCATCCCCTTCTCCTCCTGCCTCCAATCCCTCCCAGCATCTGGGTCTTTTCCAATGAGTCTACTCTTCGCATGAGGTGGCCAAAGTACTGGAGTTTCAGCTTCAGCATCAGTCCTTCGAAAGAAATCCCAGGACTGATCTCCTTTAGGATGGACTGGTTGGATCTCCTTGCAGTCCAAGGGACTCTCAAGAGTCTTCTCCAAAACCACAGTTCAAAAGCATCGATTCTTCGGTGCTCAGCTTTCTTCACTGTCCAACTCTCACATCCATACATGACTACTGGAAAAATCAGCCTGACTAGACGGACCTTTGTTGGCAAAGTAATATCTCTGCTTTTGAATATGCTATCTAGGTTGGTCATAACTTTCCTTACAAGGAGTAAGTGTCTTTTAATTTCATGGCTGCAATCACCATCTGCAGTGATTTTGGAGGCCCCCAAAATAAAGTCTGCCACTGTTTCCACTGTTTCCCCATCTATTTCCCATGAAGTGATGGGACCGGACGCCATGATCTTCGTTTTCCAAATGTTGAGCTTTAAACCAACTTTTTCACTCTCCTCTTTCACTTTCATCAAGAGGCTCTTTAGTTCTTCTTCACTTTCTGCCATAAGCGTGGTGTCATCTGCATATCTGAGGTGTTTGATATTTCTCCTGGCAATCTTGATTCCAGCTTGTGCTTCCTCCAGCCCAGCGTTTCTCATGATGTACTCTGCCTAGAAGTTAAATAAGCAGGGTGACAATATGCAGCCCTGACATACTCCTTTTCCTATTTGAACCAGTCTGTTGTTCCATGTCCAGTTCTAACTGTTGCTTCCTGACCTGCATATAGGTTTCTCAAGAGGCAGGTCAGGTGGTCTGGTATTCCCATCTCTTTCAGAATTTTCCACAGTTTATTGTGATTCACACAGTCAAAGGCTTTGGCATAGTCAGTAAAGCAGAAATAGATGTTTTTCTGGAACTCTCTTGCTTTTTCCATGATCCAGCAGATGTTGGCAATTTGATCTCTGGTTCCTCTGCCTTTTCTAAAACCAGCTTGAACATCAGGAAGTTCCCGGTTCACGTATTGCTGAAGCCTGGCTTGGAGAATTTTGAGCACTACTTTACTAGTGTGTGAGATGAGTGCAATTGTGTGGTAGTTTAAGCATTCTTTGGCATTGCCTTTCTTTGGGATTGGAATGAAAAGTGACCTTTTCCAGTCCTGTGGCCACTGCTGAGTTTTCCACATTTGCTGGCATATTGAGTGTAGCACTTTCACACCATCATCTTTCAGGATTGAAACAGCTCAACTGGAATTCCATCACCTCCACTAACTTTGTTCATAGTGATGCTTTCTAAGGCCCACTTGACTTCACATTCCAGGATGTCTGGCTCTAGGTAAGTGATCACACCATCGTGATTATCTTGGTCATGAAACTCTTTTCTGTACAGTTCTTCTTTGTATTCTTGCCATCTCTTCTTAATATCTTCTGCTTCTGTTAGGTCCATACCATTTCTGTCCTTTATTGTGCCCATCTTTGCATGAAATGCTGCCTTGGTAACTATAATTTTCTTGAAGAGATCTCTAGTCTTTCCCATTCTATTGTTTTCCTCTATTTCTTTGCATTGATCGCTGAGGAAGGCTTTCTTATCTTTTCTTGCTATTCTTTGGAACTCTGCATTCAGATGCTTATATCTTTCCTTTTCTCATTGCTTTCGCTTCTCTTCTTTTCACAGCTATTTGTAAGGCCTCCTCAGGCAGCCATTTTGCTTTTTTGCATTTCTTTTTCTTGGGGATGGTCTTGATCCCTGTCTCCTGTACAATGTCACAAACCTCCATCCATAGTTATTCAGGCACTCTGTCTATCAGATCTAGTCCCTTAAATCTTTTTCTCACTTCCTCTGTATAATCATAAGGGATTTGATTTAGGTCATACCTGAATGGTCTAGTGGTTTTCCCCACTTTCTTCAATTTAAGTCTGAATTTGGCAATAAGGAGTTCATGATCTGAGCCACAGTCAGCTCCATTATGAAATTCAAATGCTTTCCCTTTCTAAGCTCTAAGAGGACGCTCTCTTCACTTCTATTCAACATATTATTTGAGTTCCTAGGGGTGCAAAGAGTCAGACACAAGTAAGCACGCTTGCACATGTCTATTAAGGCAATAAAAATAAGCAATATAGATTGAAAAGTGAAATAAAAATGTTTTTATTTGTAGATGACATGATTATTTTCCTTTACACAGATAATCCTAAATATTTTACTAAACAACTACTACAATAGGAGAATCTAATACTGTCCCAGGACACAAAGTTAATATATAAATATCAACTGATTTCTATATACAAGCAAAAAAAATGGAGCAATTCAATAAAAATAAAATCTTTAGTAATAAACTTTTAAGAAGAACTGCAAGGCCGCTCTTCTGAAAAATTAAAAAAAAATTCTAAGAGATGAAACTAACCTAAATAAACAGAGGATAAATTAAAAGACTCCATTACTATTAAGATATATAGATTTAATACAACATTTAATCTCAAATGATGGAAATAATGTTAAGAACAAGGACTTAGGCTATCTGATATCAAGACTTTTAGAAAGCCACAGTTGTCAAGACAATCTTTTAAACAAATATAACAGAATAGATCCACAGAAAGTTCCATGCGTATATGATAAAAGGATCTTTAACAAAGGTACCAGTGTAAGACAGTCAATGGAGAAAGAATACTCTTTTTCAACAAATTGGGCTGGAACCAGGATATTCTTATTGAGTGGGAAGAACCTTTAATTCCTTGTATTAGTGGGGGAAAAAAAAAGACAGTAAAGGAATAATAGATCTAAAAAGGTCAACCCTAAAGTGATAAAATTTCTAGTTAACAGAAAAATAGCACAGAAGATAATGATGGAGTAGAAAACACTTCCTTAGAAAGGATAGCAAGCACAAACTCAAATTTTTTGAACAGATACACTGGACTTCATCAAAATTAAAGACTCCTGTTCTTCTAGAAAATGAAATATTAAGCTAAAGACTGAAAAACTATTCACAATGTGTAGTATCAAACATGCTTATCTGACAATAGACTTGATTGCAAATATATAGAGAGAGAACACCAACAATTTAATCAAAAAGATGAACAATCCAATTTAAGAAACCCAGAATAATTGCACACTTCATTAAAAAGAAATACAAAAAGCCAAAACACACATCAAAAAGTACTTATTCCTTATCATTCCAATTGCTCAGTCATGTCCAACTCTTTGCAACACCATGAACCACAGCACACCGGCCGTCCCTGTCCATCACCACCTCCTGGAGTTGACCCAAACTCATGTCCGTTGAGTCAGTTTTGCCACCCAACCACCTCATCCTCTGTCATCCCCTTCTCCTCCTGCCCTCAATCTTTCCCAGCATCAGGGTCTTTTCCAATGACTCGGTTCTTTGCACCAGGTGGCCAAAGTACTGGAGTTTCAGCTTCAACATCAGACCTTCCAATCAACACTCAGGACTGATTTCATTTAGGATGGACTGGTTGGATCTCCTTGTTGTCCAAGGGACTCTCAAGAGTCTTCTCCAACACCACAGTTCAAAAGCATCAATTCTTTGGTGCTCGGCTTTCTTTATAGTCCAACTCTCACATCCATACATGAATACTGGAAAAACCATAGCCTTGACTAGACGGACCTTTGTTGTCTCTGCTTTTCAATATGCTATCCAGGTTGGTCATAACTTTCCTTCCAAGGAATAAGCGTCTTTTAATTTCATGGCTGCAATCACCATCTGCAGTGATTTTGGAGCCCAGAAAAATAAAGTCAGGCACTGTTTCCACATCTATTTGCCATGAAGTGATGGGACCAGATGCCATGATCTTCATTTACTGAATGTTGAGCTTTAGGCCAACTTTTTAACTCTCCTCTTTCATTTACATCAAGAGGCTCTTTAGTTCTTCACTTTCTGCCATAAGAGTGGTATCATCTGCGTAATTGAGTAAGTAAGTGAAGTCGCTCAGTCTTGTCTGACTCTTTGCGACCCCAGGGACTGTAGCCTACCAGGCTCCTCTGTCCATGGGATTTTCCAGGCAATAGTACTAGAGTGAATTGCCATTTCCTTCTCCAGGAGATCTTCCCGACCCAGGGATCGAACCCGGGTCTCCCGCATGAGGTTTTTGATATTTCTCCCAGCAATCTTGATTCCAGCTTGTACTTCTTCCAGCCCAGAGTTTCTCATGATGTACTCTGCATAGAAGTTAAATAAGCAGGGTGACAATATACAGCCTTGATATACTCTACCTATTTGGAACCAGTCTGTTGTTTCATGTTCAGTTCTAACTGTTACTTCCTGACCTGCATATAGCTTTCTCAACAGGCAGGTCAGGTGGTCTGGTATTCCCATCTCTTTCAGAATTTTCCACAGTTATTGTGGTCCACACAGTGAAAGGCTTTGTCATAGTCAATAAAGCAGAAATAGATGCTTTTCTGGAACTCTCTTGCTTTTTCCATGATCCAGCAGATGTTGGCAATTTGATCTCTGGTTCCTTTGCCTTTTCTAAAACCAGCTTGAACATCTGGAAAGTTCACAGTTCACGAATTGCTGAGGCCTGGCTTGGAGAATTTTGAGCATTACTTTACTAGCGTGTGAGATGAGTGCAACTGTGCATCAGAAGAATGCAAATGAAAACCACAAGGTACCATTATATACCCCCCAGAATGGCTACAGTTAAAAAGCCTGAATATTGTTTGAGTATGTGAAGTAACTAGAACTCTCATGTGCTTGATGATAAGAGTGCAATGACTTTCAGAAATAATCTGGCATTTTTTTAAAAACAAAGTTCAACATATACCTACCCTATGACCTATATTTCCACTTCTAACTATTAACCAGAACAAATGAAAATGTATGGGTACACACACAAGGCATTATTTAAAATAGTCCCAAACAAGAAGCAACCCTAATGCCCATCAACACAATCATGTATAAACAAGTTGTGCTATATTCATACAACTGAACACATTATTTAGAAAATAATTAACTGATGATAATAGAGAAGGGAATGGCAATCCACTCCAGTATTCTTGCCTGGAGAATTCCATGGACAAAGGAGCTTGGCTGGCTACAGTCGATGGGGTTGCAAAGAGTTGAACACGACTGAGCAACTAACACAAACACACAACTAATGATACATGTAACATGGCTCTGTCAGGCATGTCCTTCCCTCTGTCTGAGCTACTCCAACTCACCTTCGGAGTAAGTTGGAGTAGCTACTAAACTCAGAGCAAGAGTCACCCCCTCTTAGAAACCCAGCAGAGATAATGCTGCTTTCTCTACATTATGGTGTTTCCTAAGAAGAAAATACTAAGCAGCAGCCCCTTAGGAGGCTCCAAGGCCACATCTAGAGCCTTATCTTACTCATGCTTGCATTCCTTATGCTGAGCAGTATCTTGCCACAGAAAGGGCTAAAACATTTTATCTGAGAGAATAAATGAGAAAACCACTAAAGATATGAATTCTGTCAAGGATTTCTTCCAGAAAACACTGAAATGTAATACCTGAAGCAATCATCTTACAGTAAGTCAAAGTCTGAGTACTGCCTATGACTTGAAATAAGGCCAGTGAATTTCCTTATGCTTCCATGTCTCTGGTGTCAAAGGCGGAGGCTGCTAAACAATCACTAAAAATTCTTCTCAAATCCAAAAGTCTGAGGTACAAGAAGAAATGGGCTTAATTTAAAATAGGAGAGATTCTAGCTGGACAATAAGAAAGAACATCTTAACAAGGAAGAAAATGAGGGACATTTGGGGGTTCTGCTCCCAGAGTTTTCAGGAGAAAAACCACCAACCGTCTGTTTTAAAAGGTTGAACCGTGCCCTGAACATGAGGGGCCATACAAGATTATTTTTAAATTTTACCTCCTTTCCCACTTCCTAATTATTATAGAATGCAGACCTAAAAGGTACAAATAGCAACTCCCCACTAGGAAAGACAAGGGGAAGGTTTATCAAAGAACTGCCAACTTGACACCAGGACTCAGCTTCCTTGTTTAAGCTGAGCTACTGTAAAGGAATCAAACTGTCACTGGAGGCACCATCAGCAACCCAGGGAGAGAGCTTACCAGACACCTGGCCCTGCTGATACATCACTGATCATGGGCTCCAGCAATGTGAGAAAGAGATTCTAGTTGTTTAAGCCAGTCTATGGCATTTTGTTAAGGCAGGCCAAACAGGTTGAGATACAGGTTACGCTTAACAGATTTTGATGGTTAACTTCATGGGTCAACTTGGCTGGGCTAAGGCACCCAGATGTTTGGTCAAACACTAGTCTAGACGTTTCTGTGAAGGGATTTGTGAAGGTGACTAATATTTATAGTCAGTAGATCTTAAGTAAAGCACATTACCCTCCATAATGTGGACCCAATCTGTCGAAGGCCCTAAGAACAAAAATATGGTTTCCCTAAAAAGTAAGTAAGTCTTCCTCAAGACTACAGCAAAAAACTCTACCCAAGTTTCTAGCCTGCTGGCCTGCCCTACAGATTTTGGACTCATTAACCTTTAGTCAGATTTCTGATATGCTACCCAGCCCCATAAACTTCAGATTTACCACCCTTCCCCAATTGTCCCTTAAAATAAATCTGTTTTCCTCTTTCTCTGTGTGTGTATCACTTGTACATGCTCTTTGATTCTGTTTTACTCTAAAACTCTGCCTAATACACAAGTTAAGCAAAATGGCACAACACACACATGGGACATTTCAAATAATATACCGAATAAGTATGACTAGGATAGAAGGGGACATGAAGAAAGAAAACAGCACATCTTTCCCAAGTTATCTTTAACAGTTAGGGGCAATTTGCAGAGAAGTGTGTGTGCACACGTGCTTAATCACTTCAGTCATGTCAACTCTTTGCAACCCTATACACTGTAGCTTGCCAGGTTCCTCAGTCAATGGGGATTCTCCAGGTGAAGTATACCAGAATGGGTTGCCATCCTTGCCTCCAGGGGAATCTTTCCACCCAGAGATCAAAGCCAGGTTTCCTGTGTCTCCTGCATTGCAAGTGGATTCTCTACCGTTGAGCCATCGGGGAAGCCCTTACACGGGTACACTATTTTAGACGTATCTGATGTGGTTGATAAGGCTCAGCGAAGAAGGAAAAGCTTTTAGCACTGTCTATTACGACTATGTTTAAGTAAGAGGAGGCCTTACAAATAGCTCTGAAAAGAAGAGGAGCGAAAAGCAACGAGAAAAGGAAAGATATAAGCATCTGAGTGCAGAGTTCCAAAGAATAGCAAGAAAAGATAAGAAAGCCTTCCTCAGAGATCAATGCAAAGAAATAGAGGAAAACAATAGAATGGGAAAGACAAGCGATCTCTTCAAGAAAATTGTAGTTACTAAGGGAACATTTCATGCAAAGATGGGCTCGATAAAGGACACAAATGGTATGGACCTAACAGAAGCAGAAGATATTAAGAAGAGGTGCCAAGAAGACACAGAAGAACTGTACAAAAAAGATCTGGACGACCAAGATAATCATGATGGTGTGATTACTCACCTAGAACCAGACATCCTGGAATGTGAAGTCAACTAGACCTTAGAAAGCATCACTATGAACAAAGTTAGTGGAGGTGATGGAATTCCAGTTGAGCTGTTTCAAGTCCTGAAAGATGATGCTGTGAAAGTGCTGCACTCAATATGCCAACAAATTTGGCAAACTCAGCAGTGGCCACAGGACTGGAAAAGGTCACTTTTCGTTCCAATCCCAAAGAAAGGCAATGCCAAAGAATGCTTAAACTACCACACAACTGCACTCATCTCACACGCTAGTAAAGTAATGCTCAAAATTCTCCAAGCCAGGCTTCAGCAATACATGAACTAGGAACTTCCTAATGTTCAAGCTGGTTTTAGAAAAGGCAGAGGAACCAGAGATCAAATTGCCAACATCTGCTGGATCATGGAAAAAGCAAGAGAGTTCCAGAAAAACATCTATTTCTGCTTTACTGACTATGCCAAAGCCTTTGACTGTGTGAATCACAATAAACTGTGGAAAATTCTGAAAGAGATGGGAATACCAGACCACCTGACCTGCATCTTGAGAAACCTATATGCAGGTCAGGAAGCAACAGTTAGAACTGGACATGGAACAACAGACTGGTTCCAAATAGGAAAAGGAGTATGTCAAGGCTGTATATTGTCACCCTGCTTATTTAACTTCTATGCAGAGTACATCATGAGAAACGCTGGGCTGGAGGAAGCACAAGCTGGAATCAAGATTGCCAGGAGAAATATCAATAACCTTAGATATGCAGATGACACCACCCTTATGGCAGAAAGTGAAGAGGAACTAAAGAGCCTCTTGATGAAAGTGAAAGTAGAGAGTGAAAGTTGGTTTAAAGCTCAACATTCAGAAAATGAAGATCATGGCATCTGGTCCCATCACTTCATGGGAAATAGATGGGGAAACAGTGGAAACAATGTCAGACTTTATTTTGGGGGCTCCAAAATCACTGCAGATGGTGACTGCAGCCATGAAATTAAAAGACGCTTACTCCTTGGAAGAAAAGTTATGACCAACCTAGACAGCATGTTGAAAAGCAGAGACATTACTTTGTCAACAAAGATCCGTCTAGTCAAGGCTACGGTTTTTCCAGTGGTCATGTATGGATGTGAGATTTGGCCTGTAAAGAAAGCTGAGCGCCGAAGAACTGATGCTTTTGAACTGTGGTGTTGGAGAAGACTCTTGAGAGTCCCTTGGATTGTAAGGAGATCCAACCAGTCCATTCTGAAGGAGATCAGCCCTGGGATTTCTTTGGAAGGAATGATGCTGGAGCTGAAACTCCAGTACTTTGGCTACCTCATGTGAAGTGTTGACTCATTGGAAAAGACTCTGATGCTGCGAGGGATTGGGAGCAGGAGGGGAAGGGGACGACAGAGGATGAGATGGCTGGATGGCATCACTGACTCGATGGATGTGAGTCTGAGTGAACTCTGGGAGTTGGTGATGGACAGGGAGGCCTGGCATTCTACGGTTCATGGTGTTGCAAAGAGTCGGACACGACTGAGTGACTGAACTGAACTGAACTGAACTGAAGTGAAAGCGTTAGTCGCTCGGTTGTACCAACTCTTTATGACCCCACGGAGAATAGCCTTCAAGCTCCTCTGTCCACAGGAATTCTCCAGGGAAGAATACTGGAGTGGGTTGTCATTTCCTTTTCCAGAGGATCTTCCCGACCCAGGGATCAAACCTTGGTCTCCTGCATTGCAGGGAGATTCTTTACTGACTGAGCTACCAGGGAAGCCCCCTGATTATGCTTGCTTTAACCAATTTTGTGTTTTTCCCTAGAGATAGTAATGGCCTTAAAGATTTAAAAAAAATTTTTTAAATAGACTTTTCCCAAATGCAGTTTTCAGTTCATTCATCTTTAGTATTTGCCAGCAGTTTGCCATATGTCTGACAAAAGATTTTTTCCCCACAGTGAACAAACATCAGATATCCTATCAACTATTTTTTCCCCTGGGGTCCTCTCTTGGAGTCACCTCCAAGTCCTCCTACTCCTCACACCCCGATCTACTCCACAGCTGTTATCCTGGGACTCCCTTTTCCTTTCAGTGTTGTATTTTTATGGAACCCATGTCCTCGTCTTTCTTGATTTATTTACTCATTTTGTTGGAGTGCATCTTCCAATAACTCTTCCAGAAAGGTTATATGGAAGGTACATTTTAAAAATACTTTTGTCCCTGTAAATATCATTATTTTACTTCACAATTGTTTGATCATTTGCTGCGCATGAAATATTAAGTTGAAGGGAACCCCCCCTCAATTTCAAAGGCGTTGATCCTTTGTTTTCTAGAACCTAGCTGGTGTTGTTATTATAAAGTCTGACTCTAATTCCTTTGTGTTTCTTTCTCTGCCCCCCACCTGCCCCCATCCAACGCTGTTGAATTCTACACTGGTCTAGGTTTTACTCCAGGTACTAAGGCATTCAATGAATGTACCTTTCAAAAATACATGCCTTTCTGAATTTTGATTTGTTCAAAAACATGTCTTTTTTTGTTTTTGTATTGCTTCTATGTTCATTTCCTATCCTTTTTTGTTTATCTCTGTAGAAATCATATTGATTTGAACCTCACAGGGTGATCTACTTTTCTTATCTTTCATCTCCTATTTTCCATGTTTGCTTTTTATTTACTTTTTAGGAGAATTATTTTCCAAATTTTCCTTCAAATTTATTTCGGCTGTGTTTTTATTTACAAGACTGCTTGCTTGTTCCCTAATTCTTCCTTTATCATAGCATCATATTAATTCATAAATAAACTACCATCCCAAATCTCTTTAAAAATATTAACTGTGGTTATTTTGACTTTTTCTTGTCTCCATTTTTATACTTCATTTTTTTTCCAATTTGTTCATATTAGGGTTTCTTCCTCATTGAAAGTTTCCTCTAACGCTGTGATCTTTGCTTGCATATTCATATTTACAAGTTAAAGCACTAAAAGTCTCAGTGGGAGCTTGACATGTACAGGCTTGGCATGTTGTCTGGTAGCTTCACTGAAGAGGAATCAATCAGAGAAGACGTTTCTTCTTTTTTTGAAGACTCTCAAATGTAAGGATCTGGAAATCCATCCAGGAGTCAGGCTGTTTCTCAAGACACTAATTTTCTGCTCTCCTGCCTCTGGAGTATCTATGTGCAAATTCACTGAATCTCCTTGCTTTCCCCTGTAATTTATCTTTGCCCCCTGCTACATACATGATATTCCCAAGTACAGAGCTTCCCAGCTAATTTGCCAAAAAAAGAACCTCAGTTCTATGATAAAGAGAGGGGAGGTTGGTGAAGAAAGTATCACATGACCATGTCACATACAGAGGGGCTGGTGATCCCCAAACTTACTGTTTCTTATGAGGCTTTTCCTAGATATTTAAGATCACAATTTTATTTCTACACATGGCAATGAACATATCAATAAAAATTTAATAAAAACTTTAAATGAAACCACTTACAATCAAATAAAAAAATCAAATATCTCGGAGCACATCTAACAAAATATGAATACAACTTCTCCACGGAAAAACAGAAAAAGAAAAAGAAAACTGAGAAAAATTAAGAAAAGCTAAATATTTGGACTGATATATCTTTGTCCATGGATTGAAAAGCTTCCTATGGTAAACGTATCACTTTCATCCAAACTGATGTAGTTTCAATGCATTTCCCCAAGAAAGAGAGAAACATCTAGGTGCTTGCCAAGTCCATCAGCTAAACAGTTGTGTTGCTACAAGCTGGTCTAGTCACTGCCTACAAGCCTTGGTGTTCTCCTGTTAAACAATTCCACTGAAGATGAATACTGGAAAAGAACACCCAGTGCCCATGCTGGATCAAAACAAGACTACTCTGTAATCAAGTCTGGAAAGAGACAGGACGTGAATATTGTCAACCCACAAACTACCAAAGAGTCCTCTATCCTGGCAAAGATGAAACTGTAGCTTCTTTACTAATTACAACTTTGGCTTCAGTCTAGTCTTGCCTCTGAGGGAAGATTTATTGAGATACCCAATAATAGAATTAGCCCTGTTTTCTGACAATGTCTGATGCAGAGCAAACACATACTTCCTTAAACTGTCCATAAAATCATGTAATACAAACTTGCTGCTGCTGCTAAGTCACTTCAGTCGTGTCCAACTCTGTGCGACCCCATAGACGGCAGCCCACCAGGCTCCACCGTCCTTGGGATCCTCCAGGCAAGAACACTGGAGTGGGTTGCCATTTCCTTCTCCAATGCATGAAAGTGAAAAGTGAAAGTGAAGTCGCTCAACAGTGTCAGACTCTTTGTGACCCCATGGACTGCAGCCCACCAGGCTCCTCCATCCACGGGATTTTCCAGGCAAGAGTACTGGAGTGTGGTGCCATTGCCTTCTCCAGTAATACAAACCTAAATTCTACAATAAATGTTTTAAAATACCATCTAACTGAGATATCCTGTAGTTCCTCATGACGTACATTCTCTCTTGCTACAATAAGTAATAAATTCAACATATTCAACAACAAGTATATTTCTGGCCTACTTTGGCTGGAGAACATTGCATCTGGTAAGCTTATTCCAAAAGCAGAAATATTATTGCCTAATGTCAAAATTATTTGGATACTTTCTAGTTAGACCTTTCTTTGAATTTTTAGCATAATTCTACTATTTCTGGCTAATATGTTGTTAAATATCAAAATTCAAATCAGTAAATTGTAAGGATATTATTGGCCTCATTCAATGATTCATGAATCGGGCAGCACCCCTCTAGCAGAATAAAAGGCATTCAGAGGAACTGTACAAACTGTAAGAATTTTAAAGGCAGAAAGGAGTGGGGTAAGGATTTTATATTACTACAAAAGGGACTGGTTGTGGCAATGTCACTGCCCTTTAGGGGATGATAAGCATCTACGAGGCAGACTACCTCACTAGTGCTTATCAGGCAGATCCTGGTCCAAAATTCTGCTTCTGAGAGAGGCTAAAAGTGTAATTAAGTTAACTCTCAGTTTGGTAACATTGGGAGTAGCGAAAGTGACTTTGGGCCTATTGTCTTGTTTCTGATAAGCATTTGGGCTTGTGGATTTCAGTGCTGTTGTTTAGTTGCTAAGTTGCGTCTGACTCTGTGACCCCATGGACTGTAGCCCGCCAGGCTCCCCTGTCCATGGGATTTCCCAGGCAAGAAAACTGGAGTGGGTTGCCATTTCCCTTTCTAGGAGATCTTCCTGAACCAGGAATTGAACCCACATCTCCTGTGTGGGCAGGAGGATTCTTTACCACTGAGCAACCAGGAAAGCCCATGGATATCAATGACTTCAATGTAATGAGAAAACTGCTCTCATTTTGGTAAGCATTCCATATTCATTTGGGAAAAATGTAATAATAAGGTATATGAAGGAATATAATAAAAACTTATTTTTAGTTGTTTAATATTCTCTGTCAATGTGACTTAAGTTTATTTGTTATTTTGTTCAAATTTTTCACGTCAACTGGATTTTTCTGTTTGTTCTAACAGCTATCAAGACATTTATATTAATGTCCCCATTCTGTTTTTTTTTTAATTTGCATAGTTTCTTTTAGTTCAACATTATGAATCTTCTAAAAAAGAGTATTTTGGCAGTTCAGACCTATCACATTCCCACTATCTCTAGTACCTGCTACCTCTAAGATCATTAGGTTCTATAAGATGAATCCATTTGCCTCTGGGCAGTATACCCCTCTGTAAGATGTTAAGTGGTAGCTTACTCTGTTTTGCTAAGCTGGTTACCACTCCTCTTTCTGCATCTGATCTTGCTAAACTTTATTCAAGTCTACTATCCACTAATGCCATTATCCCATTTTCTTTAGCCTTAGGGATTAATATCATTTAATAACTTTACTGGTGTTTATAGCAGAACTTCCTTGGTGGCTTAGATGGTAAAGCATCTGCCTATAATGTCGGAGACCTGGGTTCGATTCCTGGGCTGGGAAGATCCCCTGGAGAAGGATATGGCAACCCACTCCAATATTCTTGCCTGGAAAATCCCATGGACAGAGGAGCCTTGTAAGCTACAGACCATGGGGTTGTGAAGAGTCGGACACGACTGAGCGACTTCACTTTCACTTGAGTGGAGAAGGTGAGGAGAGAAAAAACAAGTGGTCTACTCATCATATTAAATTGTGTCCAAAGTCCAGGATCACCATATTAGTCACACACACACACATATACAGCTTGACTAACATATTTAGAAATGAAACCTCACCTCACCCACTCCTCTTAGCTTCCCACCAGGTTCAGGCAGAAGCTGGAAGAAGACTGGAAGTTCACAAATCCAAATGGTGCATAAGTTGCTTAGACCTTTCCCTCCATGTCATCAATGCCATCATGTGTCAACAACAGCAGGGACCTGGCCGGGGACAGCCTGTCACTGACAGGAATAGTCTAGATCTGTTTTTGCCCCTGAGCACACTGTCTTCATGCTCTGTTTGAAGCTTCCTGATCTGGGGCTTCTTATCTTCCCCAGGTGGAGGGAATGCCTCCCCTTGTCTCTGTGCCTCGTCCACCATCAGACAGAGAGAGCTGTTCAGCAGTGGAGACCAAAATGGTCTGAAACTTTGAGGCACAATAATGTATCAGGAGCAGCTTGACAGGGAGGGGGAAAAAAAGACTGAAGGATTTACTATCACTTGCTTGCCTATTTATAAGGCAACCCGACCATCTCTGCCCTGAATCTCACCTGCATAACTCTGACACCTGCTGTGTGCTGTCTGTGAACCCAAAGCAAAGATGCTCCATCAAACAAGGCAGAAAGAAGTTCTGGCTCATGTACAATGCCTCTCATTTCTGGTTAGCACTCCCGCCTTCTTAGCATCTGAGCCCTGCCAGCCTAACCGGTGATACCTGTCTGCTCCTCTCCAGCAGAGCTTTGCTGTTTAGTTCAATCTTGTGCTTGCCTAAGGACTCACAGGATCTATCCATCCTCCCATTGTGTTCTGTCCAATGGTTATCCACTACTCAAATTATTCTTGACTTTACTGAAAACCAGTTTCTGCTCAAAATCCACAGCTCCTCAAAACTGACCCACATCTGACCCAAATCTAATTCTAGCCTCAAAACTCTAGCTTAGTAAATCCTACAGAAGAGGTGATGTAGTATACTATTAACAGATTAAACACTGGAGTCAGACAGACCTGGATTCAATTGCAGCCCTGCCACTTATTAGCTGTGGGATCTTGAGTAAATTATTATAATTCCTTAAGCCTAACTCCTCAACTGGAAAATAGAGATAATAAATTCAATTCATAGAGTTGTGAGGATTCAAAGAAATAATATAAAATTATCAATTAGCAGAGTACATAAAATAGAACAAGCACTTGGTAAGTGTTAGTCCATCCCAAAACCAACCTGAACCAATAATAAATCAGTTTCCCCATGGTGTACAACTTAAGACTGTTTGAGAAGCATGTGGACCCTGCCTGCCTTGCATTCCTAAATTAATCACCTTTATCTTTAGTGCTGATTTCTGGATGCTTCTAAATCCTTCAACCTCCATCCAAACACAATGCGAAGTCAATCTTTCAGACCCATTACAATAGTCAATGTATATTAAAATAGCAACAACAACAAAATTAAAATGGGAGGTTGCTGCAATTAATTTGAACGTGTAAAAATAACTACAAAAGTAACACCTAGGTTTAACAGTTCTTGATTTAAGTGTAAACTCAACTATACTATCGTATTGTATACAATGTCAATAAAATAGTACAATACAATAGTATCAAACTGTACCACTGCACTGTACTATCTGTATCCTTTAGATACAGATATCCACAAAGTATATAGTTCACTTTCCATCCCAAGTTTTTCAATGGAAATGGTAGGATACTATTGCATTCAATCTTGCTCTTTGATATTTTATTCTCATATTCTCTTTGGAAATCAGAGTGGTAGCAATACTCTACTCAATTACCTACGACTCTTAAAAATCAGTCTTCATATATATCTATCTATAGATACCATAAACCAGACCACCTTACCTGCCTCCTGAGAAATCTGTATGAAGGTCAAGAAGCAACAGTTAGCACCAAACATGGGACAACAGACTGGTTGCAGATTGGGAAAGGAGTACGTCAAGGCTGTATGTTGTCACCCTGCTTATTTAACTTATAAGCAGAGTGCTGCTGCTGCTACTGCTGCTAAGTCGCTTCAGTCGTGTCCGACTCTGTGCGACCCCATAGACGGCAGCCCACCAGGCTCCCCCGTCCCTGGGATTCTCCAGGCAAGAACCCTGGAGTGGGCTGCCATTTCCTTCTCCAATGCATGAAAGTGAAAAGTGAAAGTGAAGTCGCTCAGTCATGTCCGACCCTCAGCCACCCCATGGACTGCAGCCTTCCAGGCTCCTCTGTCCATGGGATTTTCCAGGCAAGAGTACTGGAGTGGGGTGCCATTGCCTTCTCCTATATGCAGAGTACATCATGTGAAATGCTAGGCTGGATGAAGCACAAGCTGGGATCAAGATTGCCAGAAGAAATATCAATAAACCTCAGATACGCAGATGATACCACCCTTATGGCAGAAAGTGAAGAACTAAAGAGCCTCTTGATGAAAGTGAAAGAGGAGAGTGAAAAAGTTGGCTTAAAGCTCAACATTCAGAAAACTAAGCTCATGACATCTGGTCCCATCACTTCATGGCCAATAGATGGGGAAACAATGGAAACAATGACAGACTTTATTTTCTTGAGCTCCAAAATCACTGCAGATGGTGGCTTCAGCCATGAAATTAAAAGATGCTTGCTCCTTGGAAGAAAAGCTATGACCACACTAGGCAGCATATTAAAAAGCAGAGACATTACTTTGCCAACAAAGGGCCTTCTAGTCAAAGCTAAGGTTTTTCCAATAGTCATGTATGCATGTGAGAGTTGTACTATAAAGAAAGCTGAGAGCTGAACAATAGACGCTTTTGAACTGTGGTGTTTGAGAAGACTCTTGAGAATCCCTTGGACTGCAAGGAGATCAAACCAGTCCATCCTAAAGGAGATCAGTCCTAAATATTCACTGGAAGGACTGATGCTGAAGCTGAAATTCCAATCTTTTGGCCACCTGATGCAAAGAACTCACTCATTAGAAAAGGCCATGATGCTGGGAAAGATTGAAGGCAGGAGGAGAACGGGATGACAAAGGACGAGACGGTGGATGGCATCACCAACTTGATGAACCTGAGTTTAAGCAAGCTCTGGGAGTTGGTGATGGACAGGGAAGCCTGGCATGCTGCAGTCCATGGGTTTGCCAAGAGTCAGACATGACTGAGTAACTGTACTGATATACCTAGTAAATTATTAATAATAGAAAAATCTATTTTAAGGTATTATTCTTTGCTATCAAATTATGAAATTATATAAATACTACTTACAAAAACAATGCTAATTCCTCCACAATTCTTGAAATCTTGTCAATTTCCAAGAAATCAAACCTTTCTGGATCCTACCACTAATTACTGTAATGGAAAGGGGCAAATTAGCCAATCCCAGCTGACAAAAACACATGTATACCTTTACCCACCAAGATCTTAATTTCTGCAGTAGAATGAAAACAGGTTGGGTATCCTTGACAGGCTATTTCTGCACAAAATGAATCTGACACTCACTTAGCCTGACAATGCCATTACTGTGAGAAATCATTTAGCAGACAAGATTCCTAACAGAAGTCCAAATGACAGATATGCACACTATAAGCTGAGTATAAAATAAAAATCACCACCAAAGCTAATGTGGAAGGAAAAAAATCTAATAGTGCTGTTTCTGGTAATGGATCATCTGAGATAACCCAAGGGAATGAATGAGTGTTAACTCTGTCTTATGCCCAAGAGTCAGCCTAACTTAAAAAGCTGACTCAGCTTCATACATATACACACATACCCTCACTTTAAAAAGAAACAACAGCTTTCTTTCCTGGTACATTTTTAGGGAGGGGGTGGGTGGTGCTATTGGGAGGAATGAGACACCATCAATTAAATACAAGGAGATTTTAATTCACATGCTTAAATTAGGAGGACTGAATGTGACCCTGGGAATTGGCACTGCTGGTGAGACAAAGTGCCATAGTCTTCCCTAGGGAACACTCTTGGTGATGGATTTGATGAATCCTCAATACATATTACTACTAAGCCACTTCAGTCATGTCCGACTCTGTGCGACCCCATAGACGGCAGCCCACCAGGCTCCACTGTCCCTGGGATTCTCCAGACAAGAACACTGGAGTGGGTTGCCATTTCCTTCTCCAATGCATGAAAGTGAAAAGCGAAAGTGAAGTCACTCAGTCATGTCCGACCCTCAGCGACCCCATGGACTGCAGCCTACCAGGCTCCTCCGTCCATGGGATTTTCCAGGCAAGAGTACTGGAGTGGGGCGCCATTAGCAGAGACAAATTTACTGTGATGATAATGAAACTTAATCTTTAGGATTCTCACTTATATGGGCCTCTTCCAAGAACTTGGGAGGAGCTCCAGCAATGTGTTCATAACAGATTTCGATTTTTGTAAATTTTGTAAAAGTGAGATCTGTTACCAGTACCATTGAGATTGCTTCCTTCTACTCCAAATTTTCCTGCTTCACATACACCCTGCCAAACAAATACCCTGCCAGGCAGTGTGGTAACATCCATGGGCAGGTTGGGATCCAGCTAAGGAGAAGTTAAGTTGGGAGGACATTTAGTTGCGATTTAGGAGGATACATTTATGTGCTTCCATGTAAGGTAAATTATTACCAGGGGTCCTGGTGGAAAATTATTTTCAGGGACGCTCCTGCTGTACACAGTCCCAATTCCCCCTGCGTCATGACCCAAAGATGCAGGGCCAGGGACTGCAAAATAAATGTGGTCTGCGTCACCTAGCACCAAAAAGAAGTAAGGTGTGGAAGGAGGAAACAAAGGTTGAAATATACATTCAAAGCCAGAAATCAGTGTATGGAAAAGTCTTCCAAATCTTAGAGGAAGATATTTTTCGTGAAAGAGACTGAAGTTTCCCAAATTTGACAATAGTGCTAAAAAACACATGACGTTACTAATAAAATCCAAAATTTTTCTGAGCCAATGATAAAAAACAAAGTCCAATTAATGCTGATAAAGGCAAGATAATTATCTAAGCTCTTTGTAGAAAATATCACAAAAATCATTACTGTATGAAGTGATCAAAGACCATACAGCCAAAAATGTTTTTCGAAAATCAAGCAGTAGAAGCAAATAAAGTATTACGTAATTTTTCTGAATATTTTTGATAATGGTATTATTTGTCAGGCTTTTTAAAATTGTAATTTGTTGGGATTTTTGTACTTATCTATTGTTTTTCTTTAAGAGAGCCTCCAAAATTTTGTGCTTCAGGTCCCATAAAACCTGGGTCTGCTTCTGAATAGTAGATCCTTATTTTCAATATCCCATAGGATAATGGAAAATCATTTCTGATATATATGTGAAAACCTCAGAAACTTCAAAATTTAACTTAATCTTAACCTGAAGAGCTCATGTAAACCTAAAAAATAATGAATTAACCTGGAGCATAATTGGATCTAACATCTCCTTTAATTCATATATAAAGCTTCAAGGGCATCGTTTAACCATCATACAGAAGAGTCAACATAGACAGTCTATGAGATTTATCCTTGAAATTTACTTTTAGGAAAAATTGTTGACATAAGCCTTCTGAGCCTACCAAACTTCACACTAAACAGCAGTGGCTCTAATTCCACTACCATTTAGCTTATTTCTCTAAATTATGTTTGAGGAGAAAGTCTAGATATTTCTAAATCCTGATAGTTAGGTTTTTGACTAATTACATTTATTTTAAGTGTAATTCTGGGTGAAGTTCAAAATAGTCCTGAATTACAGTGAATCCCACTCCCCAGTGTTTCTAGTTGAAATATGAGTCTATTTGGTTGTCTTCTGAGGTTAACCATGCAAAACACAGCCAGATTTATGCTCTATGAGCGCTGTGAACACTCAATAAACCTACCCCGATAGACCCTCCCATCCTCCCTGGGTTCCCTCTGGATGCCAGCACGCCGAGCCATGTTGGCATGCCACATCCTTCCCATCTGGTCCCAGTCGGAGTGAACGCAAGGGTCTGTGCACTGTGATGAACACATCAATTACTTTTTGAGAAAGAATAAAAAGCTGGGTGGATCAAAACATTGTTCAAATGATTTAGGTGTGTACCATATGTAAAAAGGCCATGAGTACTTGAAACACTATCATTTCCAACAGGTTTAATCAATCTTTCTATAAGTCTGCATCTTTTTGTTTAGGGAAAAAAGATCAGAAATAGCAGTACTGGTTGTTACAGAGAGAGGGAGCTGGCTTGACTCCTGTTCTGGGTCTGGGGGGTGGAGGAGGAGGAGTTCATCTCTATTTTTAGGGTCAGCAAAAACTGTTCCACTTCAGAACAGCTTCTACTTCTCAGTTGGAAACATCACAAACCAAGCCCATGAACATATTTCACTGTCCATAATTATATAGTACACTATCTCTACATTGTATACATATATTTTGAAAAAGCTAAGGCTGTCTTCATGTGTGCAAGCACAAGGAGATTCACAAATAGAAAAATCTTTAAAGCCCTTGTTCTCAAATAGTCACTTTTTATTTAAAGCAAACCATATTCCACCCATTTAATGTCAAAGGTCTTCTATCCTATCTTCATATAACAATAGGGAAGTCTTAATTAACTGCTAACATATCTGAAGCATCCTCATTTGGACAACTTACTAAGGGTCGCGTTATAAGTAGGTGACAACAGCAGCGACAGTGAAGTAAAGGGACAAAGAAAGCTGAACAACAACAGGAATCAGCAGGCGGCTGAGGCCAAGCAAGACCCTCAGTGGAAACACAAAGTCACGAACCCTAAACTATACACTTCAAGGCTTTCTTCAACTCATCTCGTATACAGTAAGGTTAACCTTCTTTGGTAGCTGTGTTAGTATAGTAGAACTGTCCTCCCAGAAGGGATCAGTCTAGAAAGCTGATTTAAATATAGGCAACTTTGACACTGCTGGCAAACCGGTATCAGAAGGACAGCTGTTCTTTCTATAGCTTGTCCTTTCCTTCTGATGCCTCTTCCTTGCTCCTCTTCCCTTTTCCTACTCCTCAAGTAAGACTTAGAAGCGCCAGCAGTATCCATGAGCAATGCCTGCCCCCTCCTCCCCTTGGCATTCTGGCAGATTAAGTTCACACAGTTGTATGTACCAGGAGAAAAATAAAGGAAGGTAGAAGGGGAGGAGGTTAACACCAGAATGAGGCCATTGTGTTACAGGCAAATCCAGGAAAGCCTCCTTACAGAGGTGACATTTTACCAGAGATTTAATCCAGGGTCTAAACCATGCAAGGATATCCAACTAGTCCATCCTAAAGGAGATCAGTCCCGAATATTCACTGGAAGGACTGATGCTGAAGCTGAAACTCTAATACTTTGGCCACCTGATACAAAGAACTGACTCACTGGAAAAGACCCTGATGCTGGGAAAGATTGAAGGCGAGAGGAGAAGGGGACGACAGAGGATGAGATGGTTGAATGGCATCACCGACTCAGTGGACATGAGTTTGGGTCAACTCCGGGAGATGGTGATGGACAGGGAGGACTGGCATGCTGCAGTCCATGGGGTCACAAAGAGTCGGACACAACTGAGCTGAACTGAATAGAACTGTACAAAGCACCTAAAGGTAAAAGGGAACAGTTCACGCAGAGGTCCCAGAGCAAAAGCACATTGGGTGTGGCTGAAGAGCACGGTTGCTACGATGGCCTGGAGGGGAGTAAGTGAGGTGAGGTGTGTTGGGAGGTGAGATCAGAGAGAAAGGTGGGGGCAAGATCACAGAGGACCTGCCTTCTGAGTCCTTTAAGGGCTTCTGCTTTCAGACTGTAAGAAGGGAAGCTATTAGGAGGGTTGAGAATAGAAGTGTGATAGAATGACAATCTCACTCTGGCTGCTGTGCAAGAGACATGTAGGGAGACCACTTATGAAGCTACTGCAAAACTCTCAGAGAGAAACCACAGTGGCTCAGACCAGGATGACAGAGGGGTAGGTAGGGAAAGTGGATGAATTCTGGGTATGCTTTGAAAGCAGAGCCAATAGGATTTGCTGGTAGTTTGGACATGAAACTTCAGAGAAAGAGAGGATGTGAGAGAGTCAAAGGTGACATGTGGCTTCCTGGTCTGGGAAACAGAAAAGATGGTGAAGATGGTGTTTACTCTCTATGAAAACAGGTGAGGCAACCCAAGGAGCAGGTTTTGGGGGATGAGGATATTAGAAGTTTGGTTTTCAACAAGTTTAAAAATCTACTGGATATTCAAGAAGAAATATCAAATACAAGATACAAGAATCTGGAATTCTGGAAGAGAGGTTCAGTCTGTAGATAAAATTTGAAAGTGAAAAGCAGAGAAATGATATAAAGGCTGTATGAGTGACATGAAATGGGATAAAATCATCTATGGAATAAGGAGAATGGAAAAGGGAAGAGGGTTAAGAATTGAAACCCGGGGCAGTCGAATGTTTCAGTGTGTAAATTGAGGGAGATAAAATCAGGGAAAGGGGCTGAGGAGGAGTCCCTTCTAAATCATATGTGCCCCACTGTAAAAGGAAAATGAACTAGTTCACAATCCCCAAGAGCGATCCTCCCCAATGCTCAGGTTTCTACACTGTCCCACTCCGTCTCTTGCCAACAAACATGCCTTCTATACACACAGGAACGCACTTGGGATTTTCCCAGCCAGGGCTTCATGGAGCCAGGAATTAACCGCAAGCATCACTCCACTCACCTGACGAGGCAGGCAGAGAGGGAGGAAGGGAACAGGGACTCTGCAAACTTCAAGGTAGTGTATGATTCAGTTACATAAAATATTTTCCCAAAGGAAACAAAACCTCAGAAGTAAATTATTCTGCTTGTCTCCAAACATTCATTCAAGTATTAAAGGAGAATTTATTTCTTACTAAAACTCACAGAGATTAACACTATCTAGGAGCTCTCTGAGCGTCCTCAGCAGTGAAGACGAAGAGCCCCAGGATAGTCAACTCCCCTTATGCACCAGGACTGAGCAATCTACGTCTGCGGGGCTCTCTAAGGAAACTCTATGCCTCTGGATTAGGCTGCGTTTCTATGAGATGTGATAGTGCCCAGGAAAGGTCAAGTTTTACACTCTAATTAAGTACTTTCACTTGCTTTGTTGGCTTGCAGTATTTCTAGTTCTGTTCTGCAACTAAGTATTCATTTGGTCCCTGCTGGTCTCTTTGTTAATCAAATGCTTTAAGTGGTCTTGAAAAAGAAATGTTCTCTGAGGCACCTCTTATTTCTCAAGCATTATAATTGAAGCTGTAGTTATATTTTGCCAAAGTAGTGGAATGATCCAGTCAGGGGAGAAGTGGGCAAACCAAATGCCCTGTTTAGAGACACACGGCTGAGTCCTTAAATTTTCTGTTCATAAGCTGTTGTGCTGGCATCACATGGACATCCTCTGTACCTTAGAGCTTGCCTTTGATGACTGGACTGGAAGCAAGAGACAGCAATGCCCTGTCTCAACCCTCCTCTAAACACGAGGTCTGACCTTGCCGCAGTTTCTCATAAACACAAGCGCTACTACATACCAGTTACCACAGAGACTTTAATGAACCCGTAACAGTGTGTGGATTGCTTATTGATGGCCGCCACTGGGAATGAGCATCTATCTCCCAGTAAGGTGAAGACAACCTTGATTACCTGGGGGTACCTGAGTTATACCACTTTATCCAGCAGCACCTAATTGCCCAAACCCAGCCTTCTCATTCAGAAAAACCCTTAGAAACTAAGGGAATCTGGGTGAAAGTCATTTTTGTATTAGACTGAGACATTTCCAACAATTAGTTACAGAAAAAAGTGAAACAAGTCTGTGAACAAAGTCTATCATTCTGTTTGAGATAAAGCCCCAAAATATCTGATGTACTCCTGTTCATACCAATTAAAAAAAAAAAATACAAAACCATTATTAAGTTGGCCCTGAAAAAACCACCCTACAGTTATCCAAACCTCAATCAAGGCTAAAGCACAAGAGAATGAAATCTTGCCATCTGCAACAACATGGATAAACCTTGAGGATATTATGCTAAGGGAAATAAGTCAGACAGTGAAAGACAAAATACTGTATGATCTCATGTATGTGTGCAATCTTAAAAATAAAAAAACAAACCCCAAACTTCTAGATACAGAGAACGAATCAATGGTTACCAGGGGCTAGGGCTAGGGGAGCAAGTGAAAAGCCTGAAGAGGATCTAAAGATACACACTTTCAACTGTAAGATAAGTCATGGGGATGTAACATACAGCTTAGTGACTGCCTTAGTAACAGTATATTCCATATACAAAAGTTGCTAAGAAAGTATATGTTGAAATTTCTCACCACAAGTAAAGAAATTCTGTAACTATTAATATTATGGTGATACCAGACTTATTGTGATCAGTTAGTATATACACAACACCAAATCACTATGCTGTACACCTAAAACTAATTAATAATTTATATTAATTACATGTCAGTGGTAAAAAATTAAAAGTGAAAAAAAATTTTTCAAAAATATTAAACAAAAATAGTAAAACTAATATTATACTGACTTCAGACATGTCACAACTCAGTAGGTTTTCAACAAATCAGTGAAGTTAAAAAACAATGAAAGAAGACTTAAAAAATTCAATTTTAAGATGGGTTATTGTACAGCTATAAGTGAAAGTCGCTCAGTCGTGTCCAACTATTTGTGACCAAATAGACTGTAGTTCATGGAGTTCTCCAGGCCAGAATACTGGAGTGGGTAGCCTGTCCCTCCTCCAAGGGATCTTCCCAACCCAGGGATCGAACCCAGGTCTCCCACATTGCAGGCGGATTCTTTACCAGCTGAACCATAAGGGAAGCCCTCATACAGCTATAGACTAGCTCATACCTCCACTGACCCTCTCAAATTTCCTCTACATTCCCACTCCTGATCATGGAAATTTCACCACTAGAGAAAAACTGGGTTCATGAAGTTGTCTCTTCTTAGCTTCAAAATACTCTAAAATTCTCTAACACAGTATATGGCAGATGTTTATTGAGTACATACTAAATGAATGTATGGTTAACTGCTTTCATTTGCACTTTTCTAGTTCCCAGGAAAGTAGATGCCAGAGTAGCTAGGACAGTAGATGCCAAGATGGGGTTAAGGGGTAAAGAGTAAGCATGTGGCTTGGTTTGAATCTCTGAGCAATTGAGAACTACAGTACATGAGTCAAGGGCATCATTAAAGGATATGTGAAGGGTACACCAAAACTTCACTTCACTTCACCTGCAACACAAACTTGCCCCTAGCACTATTTCCACCTTTCAAATAGCAAATGTACAGCTAGCTCATTCTCATTTCACCAGATGGAGAGTCTTCGAGAGCTGGGGCCAGGTTATACTTTACAGGTCTTTGATACTCACTCAGTAAATGTAAGGTAAAACAGACTAAATAAAATGAGGCATTGCTTCAGTTGTGTCTGACTCTTTGTGACCCCACTGACTGTAGCCCACAAGGCTCCTCTGTCCATGGGTTCTCCAGGCAAGAATACTGGCATGGGTTGCCATGCCCTCCTCCAGGGGATCTTCCCAACTCAAGGATCAAACCCACATCCTGCATTGGCAGGCAGGTTCTTTAACACTGAGCCACCAGGGAAGTCCTAAAATGAGGCATCAGTTCAGTTCAGTCGCTCAGTCGTGTCTGACTCTGCGACCCCAGGAAGCGCAGCACGCCAGGCCTCCCTGTCCATCACCAACTCCCGGAGTTCACTCAGACTCACGTCCATCGAGTCCATGATGCCATCCAGCCATCTCATCCTCAGTCGTCCCCTTCTCCTCCTGCCCCCAATCCCTCCCAGCATCAGAGTTTTTTCCAATGAGTCAACTCTTCTCATGAGGTGGCCAAAGTACTGGAGTTTCAGCTTTAGCATCATTCCTTCCAAAGAAATCCCAGGGTTGATCTCCTTCAGAATGGACTGGCTGGATCTCCTTGCAGTCCAAGGGACTCTCAAGAGTCCTCTCCAACACCACAGTTCAAAACCATCAGTTCTTCGGCACTCATAGACTGTGTGAATACAACCAAAGTGATCCCACTGTGCTGTAATGAATGCATGCAGAATTTCAGACTGGCTTAAATGTGATAAGTCTTAGCATATGAATTTGGTTAAGTGATGTATGAACATTCGGAATGGCAGCAGAGCTATGCCTGAGTCACTTTGGATGCAGGAGGATATGCACACAGCATCCATAAAGGAAGGAAAGAGATTGGAACACCCGGGCTTATAAATTACCAGTCTCACTGCCCTATTTCCCTCTGCAAGGCTGTGCTTCAGTTCTAGCCCAAGAATAGCACCATATGTTTACACAGCCCTGTGGTTTCCAAAGTGCGACCGCAGGTTTCCTCACGATCTCCCTGATGGAGGTTTCATTATCCTCATTTGAGAGATGAGGAAATGGCATTTCCAAGAGGCTTTGCATATTTCCCTGGATCACTCGAGGACAGGACTGATCTAAGATGCAAACCCAGGGTACTGATTCAGGACTACTCAGGGCTGTGTCAACTTCATTCCTAAAGCAGATTTGTTTTTAAGAGACGAAAACTAAAAACTAAACAAAATTGTATGAAATCATTTTCCAAAGGCAAGGTGCATTTAATTTTTTTTTTTTTTTGCTTTTTGCAAAGATCTATGAGAATCTAATAACCAAAGGTTAAATGCCCTGGAATAATACAGAGACTATTCAGGCTAAATAGGATGTTTAGCCAACAAATTGAATCACTAGGAATATTTTTTAAATGACACTGTTTTATATATCCAATCGATATTTTCCTTATACTAATTACCTGCCAGGTATGCTTCCCTGATGGCTCAGCAGTAAAGAATCCACCTGCCAAGGCAGGAGACCCAGATTCAATCTCTGGGTCAGGAAGATCCCCTAGAGAAGGAAATGACAACCCACTCTAGTATTTCTGCCTGGGAAATCCCATGGACAGAGGAGACTGTAGGGCTATGGTCCAGGGGGTCACAAAACAGTCAGACATGACTTAGCGATTAAACAGCAACAGTTACCATACTTCCAGAGCCAGTGACTTTACGCTAACTCCAGGCACCCTCACGCACAAAATTCCCGGCAACAGCACCTACTGGAGAGGTTGCCCGGGTCATGACTGCAACATGATTACTAACACAGCTCCGACCTGCTCATTATGCTAAACTTCAGAATCACAGCACACAGCTACTTCTGCTAGCAGGTAAGTTATCATGACGTTAGAGTAGCTCAAGAAAAATTGGACAAATATTATCATGTTTGTGAAAGCCTAAGTTTGAATAAAAAGTTCCACTAATGTTTTATTTCAAGCATGACATCTCCCATTATGGGCAGGGGCAAATATCTTCTGGAAAGAGCAGTGACCAAAGGAAAGATTCTTGTGATTCTTTGTTAGAATCGACCTTTATTTTTCACCAGTGCCCCCAGGCTGATTCAAGCTGAAATCCCTAGGAAAGCCAAACTCCAGAAAGTCTACTCTCCAGCAGAAGGCCAAATGGTGTTTTGGCAAGGGCACACGTTACTGATCATCTCTTGCCTGCTGCCCTGTCCATTTTGCCCTGCTGTTGTTGTTGTTCCATACTATCTTTCCAGACATCAAGATGCAGGCTGATTTTTTAATTGGTATTTCTCTGCTCACCATCAATCTTAATGTTTTACGACTCTCAGGTTTATTTCACATTCTACTTCTCATGTCTTGAATGCCAGTTTGCTTGCTAACCCACCACCTCACATTTCCCAACTCAATATGAACATTTGAGTAGGTTTGGCCAAGAGAGTCCTCAGGTCTCCACAGAACAGACCCATAAGGAAGCAGGTCCACTGGGGTCAAATGGAGATGTTCCAGCTATCAAGACTGTCCCCTAAGATGAGCTATGGGAGTTCAGCATTCAGTGTCTGAGGAGACAAGGAGAAATCAGACCTGCTGGGCCATCAGCAGTGTATCTGAAGAGGCCCAATGTGGCAAGAAGGACAACGGAGTTTTGTGGTTTTCAATCCATTAAGTCAACAGAGGGCCAGCCATGCAGGTAGAGTTCCAGGTTCTACCAAACCCGAAGAGGAGCACTAGGAGGAAATAGAAACAGCTGCCCAGACTGCAAATACCAAGAGGCTCAAGGGAGGGCTACAACCCCGTGGACACCCAAGGGCCAGAACCCACCACATCCATATCAGACATGGGAGTACAGAAGCAAAACTAAATCCACTTCTACCCACCAACAGACTGGAAGCCCCCAGTGTGCACACGCCCTGTCCTGCTCAAGGTGCTCAGGGACTGGATGGGCCTGAACTAGAAGGGAGAGGCCTAGAAGACCAGGGCCAAGAAGTGGTGCTGGGGGGACCGGGGCCCACTGGCTCTGTGGCCATGGCTTTCCCTCTTGTCTCCTTTGTTCTTTACCATTTCGTGACATTAATTCTGATATGTCAGCCTCTAGAAGTGGGGAAGAAAAAAGCAGTCAATGCATATGATCCTGTCTACAAAAAATGAGCCACATCCAAAACAGTATTAATATACCCCAATGGTCACTGCAGCACTATTCACAATATCCAAGACATGGAAGCAACGTACGTGTCCACTGACAGATGAATGGATAAAGAAGACATGCTGTGTGTATGCACATGTGCATGTGTATATATACACAATGGAATATTATTCGGTCTTGAAAAAGAATGAAATAATGTTATTTGCAACATCATAGATGGACCTAAATGTTAAATTACTAAGTGACCTAGCCAGAGAAAGACAAATATCAGATATCGCTTATATGTGGAATCTAAAAAAAAAAAAAAATGATGCAAATGAACTTACAAAATAGACCCACAGACATAGAAAACAAACCTGTGGTTACCAAGGGGGAAAGGTAAGGAAAGAGGGATAAATTAGGATTTGGGGATTAACATATACATACTGCTGTGTATACATATTGCTATGTATAAAACAGATAACCAGCAAGGACCTACTGTATAACACAGGGAACTATACTCAATATTTTGTGAAGTGAATTGAAAGTTGCTCAGTCACGTCCGGCTCTTTGTGACAAAATTTTGTAATAACCTACAAGAGGATTCTGCTTCTTCCTTATCAATGTATGAATAATTATACTTGTAAATAAATATAAATTTCCTTTAAAATGGGGAACAAAATAGTATCAATAATGTACCCGTACTACCCCTGGCTCCCAGGTCTTTATTCTTTACCAACTTTCCTGCTCTGTTCATCCTCAGTACTAGTAAGCCCTGCACAGCTGTCAGTTGAAGGAAAAAGTCATAATCTAGGTCACTATAAATACATGACATCCAACTTTACTTGGTCCTCAAGGTTGTGTAATTCTTATTTTATTCATCTCACATTGATGCGGAATCACCCGACACTCAGCAATTATCCTAAACTTTACCAAAGGGCCTCAGCTCACATCTTACCCACCTATTTACACTGAGGACTTTATTTCACATTTTAAGGAAAAGACTACAGAAATCCAGCTTAAAGTGCTTCAAATTTCTTTCCATCTTTTTCAAAATCACTCTCTGTATTTACCTTCCCCCTCATATCTCAGGAAAAAATGTCTCCTCTTCTTGCCAAGCCAAACCCAGACTTGATCTCTTGCCCTCTTGACTTGCGCGACTTTATGGGCTCCTTTCTCCCATAGTTCAGCCGCATTTTCCTCCTGACTCCCTTCTTGTCACAACCATATTCAGGTCTCTCCTGTCCTGTATCTCCTTTTCTCTTTTAAACCATGACTTTATTCTCCCAAAATTCTAGATGCAAGAGTCTGTACCAGGATGCCAAACAGCCCCACCCCACAGCCACCTTTGTTTGGCACGATTCTCTATGAAGGACACGGGTTAAGGCCAAGCCAGGCCATGGCTGATGGCAGAGCATGACATGGGGAAGGGGCATCACACTCAATACACTGCCTTCATCTCCCCAGCACCCACTCACCCCTGAATTTCTTGCATCCTGGCTTTTAGTGAGATCCCACCACACACTTTCTTCCCCTGGCTTCATTCTTCCCCCTCCCTGGCCGTTCCTCCACATCTCCTCCCACAGCCCCACTTCCCCCCCTCACTGCTTCACTGCAGGGGTGCTCCTAGACCCAGCTGTCTGCTTTCTTCTACATCCTCACATTCGCTCCTCAGAAACTGATTTACTCCTTCAATGCCATGTCCGTGGCTCCCAGGCTGACATCTCGAGGAAGGACATCTCTGATAAATTCTAACACATCAACGATTTAAGAAGTAGAAATCCAAACCTGTTATGCTAGCCGACCTCCATAAAGAACAGTCCTGATTTACCCACTCTTGTTGATGAAAAGGATGTCAACATCTTATCACCATCTTCCATCCCTGTTTCTTTCCCTCCCTCAGTAGCTAACGCACAAAAATTTGACATTAAGAGCATCTTAGTTTTCTCTCCTTCATACAAATTCAAAGATCAACTGTCCTTTAGATCTTTGCAATTGTTCATTTAGATCATCAAAATAACTTCCAAACTCATCTCTCTGCCTCTAACCCTTCTTATGCATACCTGGATACATACCTCATTAGCCTTCAAAAATATAGTTTCTTCCACTCAAATCAAAAAATTAACAACTCCTCATTCAGGCATCTAAGAGCCTCCAAAATATGCCCAAACCTACCTTCCTCATGGATATTTTCTATGTAACCTCTCTACCCCTACCCCTCGCTTCTGCCTGCCTGTGTGGCTGCATACCCCCTCAGCTTTGCCACCTCCTGTTTCCCTTCCACTGCCTTACGCTCTTCATTGTAACTTTACCCCATTTCCCCATCTTGCTCTTTCACTAAACCACCATAATTGGGTTTATTTTTTACTTAGGGTCCATTTTAAACACTGCTTTCTTCAGTAAAAACTTTCCTGATCCCCCGACTGGAAACACTGCCTTCCCTTTCTGAACTTCTATAGTACTCTGGGTCCCATTTCTGCCACCCGTTACAGTCTGGTTTTCATGACCATTTCTGCCACCTCCCCAACACATACACACATATGATAATACAATACTATAAAGTTCTCTAAAGTCAAGGACTGAGTCTTATTTAAGTTTGTGCTTTGTGCTTCCAGAATGTAACAAGACCTTATTCAGGGAGGGTACATGTTAAATGTTTGATTAAAAGCAACTTGATGAAAAGCAAACTAGAGTCTATAATATGGTAACTTCTAAGGTCATGGACCATTTGAGTTATTTTGCACTCATGGTATTGGAAGGGTGGTACTACGTGGACTTCAGGTCAAGGTTCCCTGTGTGAGTGAACTCTCTCCTTTTCCTTCTCAAATACTTTGACAGGTTGACTCTGTCTGAAGTTACTACCAGTTATTTTTAAAACTCTCAAGCACAAAATGAAAAATAAATGGCATTTAGCGACACTTTACAACCAGGACCTGTCCTTTTTTGTTTGTGTTTCCTTTTTTATATGTTTTCAGATGAGTCTGCACTGTTACTCTTTCCACAACTTCTGAAATCACAGGGATCTTACCAGTCCCCGTGTAGGTGTACAGCTTACAGTATACAGCAGTCATTCACACAGCTTAGGCACTGGGCAGGAGATCTATTCATCTGGCTAGGCAAGAGACTCTAATCCAGACAATACCTGAGTCACCTGTGTGGCTCTTAAATTAGGATAAAAATGGCTTGCCCTACTTTGAATTTTTAAAGTGAACACTGAAGACCTAACCCTCTTAAAAAAAAAAAAAATCCAACTTAATGCTGCAGATGAATTCTGATGGGTATAACTCATTCCCTCCTTATGCATGAGTTATTTTAGTCAACTACTTTATAATTGAATTTTCTTTAGGCAATTCACAGCTAGTCTGACTGACAGGCTCTAAAGTGATAACACTGATCAATAGGCCACCAAGGACACATTGTGCCCACTTAATAAATAGTAATAAGGTGCCTGACATCTGAAAGATAGTCTCATTAATTAATCTCAGACACAGCCCTACAAGCTACCTTGACTCTGCTTTAAAAGATCTGTAATCCCTTACAGCCAGCAGGTTGGTTCTATGTTCCCATAAAAACACAGCACAGTAACATGCACAATTATTCAAAATGCAACACTTACTCTTATTTTTAATTTCACAATAATAGCCCTTTCAGAGAGTCCTCAGTATTTCAACCCGTAATTAAGATATTTTAGAATTCTGACCTTTGTAAAGAGCTAATTTGAATATTTGATCCCACCAAACAATTTACTGCATTTTCCAGGATCATGATCAGGAAGCCTCTAAGGACCTTGAATCTACATGGGCTATGTACATCTTCTCATCTCTTCTATCAACCCTTTCATCACCTCAAATGTACTGCTTTCAGCTCTAAGAAAGAAATGCCGCCCCCCTACCTTGTTACCAAGGCTAACTTTGTACTCTGCTCTGGTCTCCTCTAAATACTACTTGTATTTTCATTTTCTCTTTCTCCACATCATCTGTATTCTATGCTTATCATCATATCCAGAATTTACTCCCCCCTCGAAAAAAAAAATCCCTGAACCCATGACTTTCATAATGACCCAGAGTTCCATCATTTCTTTCTCCTTCCTAGCTGATCATCAACAATGTTCTCAATTCCCAGGACCTGAGGACTGGCCTCGTTTTCCAAGTTCTTAAATGTCTACAGCATTTGACAGTACTGGTTGCTTCTTCCTGCTGAAAGTTCCCTCACTGGCTACCATAACTTTATGTGCTATTCTCCTGGTATTGGCTGCAGGAAAGTGCTCTCCAAGATGACCTAGAGTCTGTCATACAGAGTGAAGTGTGTCAGAAAGAAAAATAAATATCATACATTAGATGTGGAATCTAGAAAAATGGTGATGAGCCTATCTGCAGGGCAGGCATAAAGACGCAGACACACAGAACAGACCCGTGGACACAAAGCGGGAGGAGGAAAGTGGGATGAACTGGGAGGTGTGGACTGACATATACACACACCCACGCGTAAAATAGAAAGCTAGTGGCAACATGCTATATAGCGCAGAGAGCTGAGCTCAGTGCTCTGTGATGACCTGGGGGGGTGGGACGGGTGGGGAGGTCTAAGAGGGAGGGGCTATATGCATACGTGTAGCTGATTCACTTCATCGTAGGCAGAAACTAACACAACAATGTAAAGGAATTACACTCTAACAAAAAAACGTAAAGACTAAATACACTAATCCAAAAAAAGAAACAAGATACTGTTCTCACTATCTTCATTCTCTCCAGTAGTTTCACCTATGGCTCTGTATTTGTCCTTACACTTGAAATGCCATCTCCAACCCTCCCTTCTCTTGCAAGGTCTAGCCCTGCATTTCCAACTGTCTGTGGGCATCTTCTCCAACCTAATACCCCAGACTAAACATGATCTCAGCCAGACTTACCCTCTTCCTCTCAATATCATTCCCTTAACCTTATGAATTGTACCTTAACTCCACATCCACCCAGGTGCTAAAGGTCACCTCTTTTCTCCCTAACTCCTTCCCCTCCTTTACCACCCACCTTTTATTAACCACCAAGTCATTCTGACATATCATTTTCATGGCTACTGATATGCTTTACTCCTCTGACATATCCATAATCATTACTCCAGTACATGTTATCTTTGTCTCCCAGTTTCCAGCAGTTAGGTGGGGTCATGCAATCAGTCTGGTTAATTGGCTATGAGGGGAAGTAGGTTAATTCTGGATGGGAATAAAGAAAAGCAAGGCATGGGGACTCCATGTGTTCTCTCCTCATTTTGAACCAACCAGTAATGCTCTAGAAGGGGAAACCACCATCAGCTGGGGTCCCCCAGGGCCTAGGAAGAACAGGACTCTCCTCACCAAGGTATATCATTCATGTAGGGAAAGGAGGAAACAAGCCTCTTTAAAGTTAAGCCCCTAGAATCTGGTGGTTAATGTGTTATTCATACATAACCTAGCTGGCTATCTGTCTTGCCCCTTCAAACGGCCCTATGAGGTATGTTTTTCTCAGCTCCTTCTCTTACCCAAATGATACTATTCTTCTTGCACCTTAATCATCAACCTCCCTAGGCAAGCCTTTGCTGATGTCACTAGCTAGATCCAATCCCTATTTATAAGCTCTCATAAACCATGTATTTCTCCCTTATGGGATACATCACGAGCCTGCCACTGCCATTAAGAGCAGAGATGCCATGCTTGTTTTAGGTCACCATGGAAACCCAACAACCAGCACAGCATAAAGAAATTTATACACACTTGGGAACTGAGTCAATGTTGCTCATCTTTCTATTTATAGTGTCTAGCACAATGCTTGGTACAATATTTAGTTTTCAATATTAATTAAATTATATGGCACTATCATAAACAATAGACATTGAATAAATGACAATCACCTCTATTCAATTGTTTCAGAGCAAGATTCACATTTTTACCCTTCTTTAAATTAATTTTTATTGGAGTATGTTGTATTAGTTTCTGCTGTACAGCAAAGTGAATTAACTGGACATGTATACATATTCACTTTCTTCTAGACTCCATTCCCATATGTCGTTACAGAGCACTGAATAGAGTTCCCCGTGCTCTACAGTAGGTTCTTATTCGTTATCCTTTATATATATTGAGTGAAGTAAGTCAGATAGAGAAAGACAAATACATATGATATCACTTCTATGCAGAATCTAAAAAAACTGTACAAATGAACTTATTTACAAAACAGGAATTGAGTCAGAGATATAGAGAACAAGAAAGAAAGGTGAGAGGATAAATTGGGAGATCAGGGTTGGCATTTACACATTTTTATCCTTGATATCACTGCTCCCACCACCACCATAGGTACGGGGACACAGTATCAATAAATCCTATAAGCATCATCAAAGTGTGAGCTGGACCCTCTGTGAACTTGCTGAAGAGTGCTTTATGAGCTGCAAATAGAAAGTAGGATTTGTCCTTTCATATTCATCAAATTCAACAAACTTCATCATTCCTCCATATACCTACTCTAGCTAACTTCTGCCTGCTAAGAGGGAAAATACAAACTACACCCTGACATACACACATCTATGTGCTATACTGCGCTTAGTCGCTCAGTCATGTCCGACTCTTTGCAGCCCCATGGACTGCAGCCCACCGGGTTCCTCTGTCCATGGGCATTCTCCAGGCAGTAATACTGGAATGGGTTGCTGTGCCCTCCTCTAGGGGATCTTCTCAACCCAAGGATTGAACCCCAGTCTCACACATTGCAGGCAGACGCTTTACAATCTGAGACGTCAGGGAAGCCCAAGAATTCTGGAGTGGATAGCCTATCCCTTTTCCATGGGATCTTCCTGACCCAGGCAATGGTACCAGGGTCTCCTGCATTGCAGGTGTATTCTTTACATCTATATACATATATTCAATATATGTATGTATACACATATATATTATATATATGTATATATACATATATTATATATATGTATATATATCTATACATACACATATACATAGATTCAATACACATATGTTTGGTACACATGGATAGATGTGTGTGGGTGTGCACGTATGCGTGTTTGTGTATCTCTTCCTCAGGAGTACAGAGGAATAAGTTAGAAGAGGAAATGTAACACATTCTATTAATACCCACATGTGTCAATCTATGACTTAGAGCCATCACTGCCAGCAACTGCTTAGATGAACACAAAACTAATCACGCCTGTCCTTGGTTTTGCCAACCGTTTCCCAAATCTGCATTCTTCACAGCCATTTAGTTGAGGTGGCAGATGGCGTCAGTGACTGACATCACCCTTCTGCCACTTTTCTAACCAGAAACCTAGAAGTCATGCTTGACACCTTCCTCTTCAAGTCCCTATAGCTTAACATCAAGTCGTGTCAATACTTGCTCTGAAATATCTCTCAAATCCACCCACTTCTCTGCATTGCTACTGCCACCCTTAACCAAGCCACATCCTCTCTGGATTAGAATACTGAAATAAGCTTCTAACCATCTCTCTTTATGCACCCTGGCTCTTCTCCAGTCCAATCTTCAGCCTACATCCAGAGCCATCTCTTCATAAAAAGATACATCTGATACCCTCCTCTCTACTGCATTTAGAATGAGCACAACCTCACATGACGGTTCACAAGATCCAGCAGATTCAGTCTTACCTCCCTCTCCAGACTCTGCACCCGCCTCTTTCTGCGCATCCCATGCCAGTCGTCTTTTAGCTCCTCAAATGCTTCCCATGCCCTTTTGCTACAGGAGAACCCACCTGGAAACTCTTTCCAATCATCACCTGAATTCTTGTCATTCTCACCCTTCAGCTCTCAGTTCAAGCATACTTCCTCAAGGAGGCCTTCCCTGACTTCATATTTGATCCATTCTCTAAACCAACCCAAAGACATCACTTTGCTAACAACCGTCCATATAGTCAAGGCCATGGTCTTTCCAGTAGTCATGTACGGATGTGAGAGTTGAACCATAAAGAAGGCAGAGTACTAAAGAATTGATGCTTTCAAACTGTGGTGTTGGAGAAGACTCTAGAGAGTCCCTTGGACTCCAAAGAGATCAAACCAGTCAATCCTAAAGGAAATCAACCCTGAATATTCACTGGAAGGACTGATACTGAAGCTGAAGCTACAAATACTTTGGCCACCTGATACAAAGAGCTGACTCACTGGAAAAGACCCCAATCCTGGGAAAAATTGAGGGCAGGAGGAGAAGGGGTGACAGAGGATGAGATGATTGGATGGCATCACTGACTCAAAGGACATGAACTTAGGCAAACTCCGGGAGATGGAGAGGCACAGGGAGGGCTGGTGTGCTGCAGTTTATCAGGCTGCAAAGAGTCAGCTACAACTTGGTGAGTGAATAACCACAACTAAACCAATCCACAGTTTTAGAGACTGCCATCAGAGTTCACCCTCCAACAGGGAGCAGCACTTGAAGAGGATGTGAGGGGGGCACTTCTGGGTGCTGATAAGTTCTTGATCAGTTTTAAGATCTATAAGCTGATCAGTTTCTTGATCTGGTGCTAGCAACACAGGAATTCTGAGGTCACGAGAACCCACCAAGCCATATACTTATAAATGTCCTCTCCAATATGTATATCATACTTTAATAAAAAGCTTTTAAAAGTACACAGGGCACTCTGATCCTAATGTATTTCTTCATTTGTGTATCTTGCCTCTGCACAGCTGCAACGTCACATCATTAGAATAACATCTAACATTCTCCCATTAGATGATCAGCTCCGTCAAAGTCGGCTGGGTGCGCTCTTCAGTAACTCTGCACTGCCTGGCCTAGGTACATGCTCAAGAAATATGATGTGATTTGGCCAGTGAGACGATGGTAAAATGAATCTCACAGAAAATTTTAAAATGGGTCACAGTGAATGGCACAGACTATGTGACAGGAGAAAGAATGGTCTCTTTCTCCCCTGCAGTGAACATTCCACTCTCTCAGGGTCCCCCCACCAGCACCCCGTGCTCATCTGGTGTGAGGAAGCCAAGCTCCCCATCCTGGAAAGACCTGCGTCATTCAGGAAGGCAGAATGAAGCAGCCATAGAGGCTCTATAGAAGGGAGGGGAGTAGCGGCGTCTCAATGGCAAGACAGGACAGCACGACGAGGCCGCACAGGCAGAGGCAGCAGGGAGCTGGCGCCAAGCTGGCCGTGGAGGGAGATGCCCAGGGGCCTCCGGCAGCGACACAGTCCACTGGAGGCTAAGCTAAGAGGAAGGCGCAGCTTAGGATAAACAACGTTAAGAACAGAGAAGGGAAAAGAAACAGTAGAACCCACTGAAAATGAGCGATTGTGAAGGAAACAGAGCCTGAGACTAAACGGCCAAAACAGCAAAACCACCATGCTGCTGCTGCTGCTGCTAAGTAACTTTAGTCGTGTCCGACTCTGTGCGACCCCATAGACGGCAGCCCATCAGGCTCCTCCGTCCCTGGGATTCTCCAGGCAAGTACACTGGAGTGGGTTGCCATTTCCTTCTCCATCCACGGAGGCAAATCCAAGAGAAATTTTCTTTTTCCACCATTTTCCCAAAGAGCAACCTTTATCTTTCACTCTTACTGCCCACCTTTTCCAGAGAAACCAACCACTTTTTCACACATCCACCAAGCACCCAATATGCAGCAGGCAATGGGCTGACATGGGCTCACAAGGCATTAAATAACCATGAGGAGGAAACAGAGCCATGTCAAGGCAGAACTACTTCAGGTCAAGTCAAATGCACCCATGCCCTCCTTTCCCCAAAGTCTACAGGACTATCACCGTATCTTGGCGTTTCTTAAGGATCCAGGATATGAGCCTGGGGGAGGAACTGGCAAGGTACACAGCACTGATAATATCAGATGAGGGAGAGTTTTGGACCAAAACCACCCAAAAAGGAAAACAGAACAAGACAACAGCAACATAAAAAGGGGGTGGGGGGAGAATTACACTAGAGTGGAAAGAGAATAAACAGGAAGCAGAATAGAAAACAAAACAGAAGAGAAGGGAGGTCAGGCAGGCATAATGGAAATCTGGCAAAAAGAAAGGTGAGATATTCACAAGAGCACTGTGCACAAAATCCTTCAAATGCACTCCTAACATTCCTCTGTTTGTTCTGGCTCAACAGACCATCTCTGGACACAACAAATAGTCACTGAGCAGAGAACTGATTGCTAAAATTAACCAAACACCTCAGTTTTTCTGGATGCATCAATATTTTTAAAAGAAGCATACTATTTGAATCACATTATAATCCTTCTTCTAATATATTCACTTCTAAAAACTCAGTAAAGAAATCCCCACTCTCTGCTTCTTAGGAGACCTGGAATTCTCCGTCCTCAGCCTGAATGTCCTGGCCCTGGGCTCCATCCTGGTTTCTTCCTCATTCAACGGCCCTGCCAGTAGCCCAAGGAGAGCTTTGGGAAGATATCTTAATACGTTTATCATCTTATTCTTGACACACAGTGTAATATCTTTCTCAACAATGGGTCCAATAGAAAGTCTGCATGTCTTCTAACTTCAAACTGAGAACACTTTTCAGAGTACTCATGCACAAGCCTGAGAGTGTGGAAATAACTGTAAAACTCCACTGCAGTCTCTATACCAATTTCAGATAGGATCTAGGGGACATTCTACGGCTAAAGATTAGGAGAGCATCCTAACTTAAAATCGTATTTTTTGAGCAGGCTCCCCCCAAATGAAAAAAGTACCAGGCCCATTAAAGAGTGAATATTTGTTTCTAGATGCTTCTGCTATCCCACAAGGCCCTTGCCATCTATTGCATTCCCCGATAACCCCTTGACTGCACACGACAGGTAAGTGAACTGTGTGAACACACAGATTTCATGGACAAGGCCCCGCCTGCCCTTCATGGCTGCTGGCTGATGGCATTTACTGCCTCAAGATCCTCAAAAGCAGAGCTGATGCAAAGAATGAGGTGATGAAGCCATTTAAATAAAGCTATGGCTGGGCTTGGCAGTGTTACAGCAAATTAAATTTTAATGAGACACGGAAAACGCTGAACCTTCGGAAAGTTTATCAGAGGAAGGGGCATCTGAAGGACACAAATGCCCCAGGGCCCAGGCATAGACAGAGGGATAACTACATGCCACAGCCACTCAAGGTCGAGAATTTGCAAACAACACAGACATCCAGAGAGGGGAGACTGCTGCTGCTGCTAAGTCACTTCGGTCGTGTCCGACTCTGTATGACCTCATAGACAGCAGCCCACCAGGCTCCCCCGTCCCTGGGATTCTCCAGGCAAGAACACTGGAGTGGGTTGCCATTTCCTTCTCCAATGCATGAAAGAGGGGAGACTAGACCTCTGCAAATATGCTTGGTTTTTCACTCAGAAGGCAAAGCAAACTGATGCAAGCTTCTTCCTAAAGGCTCAGAGAAAACTAATATGTAACTAGGTCAAGTGGAAGATGCCATATGTACAAAGGTAACTGACTTAAATACAGCTGCTGACCAACGACCCAGCGACCTCCAAGCTGCCACAGTGTGACTTCTGAGGTTGGTTTCAGGGACCAGCTCACAGATGGGCTATAAGCAAAGACATTTCCTGTGTCCTCGTCCAGATTCACTCTCCCCTTTTCCACGCTGCTCTGTGCCCCAGAAAGCTGCCTCACCTCAGCTTCCCTGCCTTTTAGCACTGGGCTCAGATGATAAGCCTTGGCAAGAGATGGGAGTCAAAAAAGAGAAAAGCTGGGGTTCTCCCCCAGCCAGGCTGTGGTTTGGCAGTGGGTACATGCTCCTACTTCAGGCAGCACTCGTATCTGGGGGCCCCTCTCTCATGCTGATAGCCACGTCTTCCCCTTGTGCCCTTGTCCCTATGGGCCTGAACCTTATGGATTACATCAGTGGCTTCTCCCAGCCTCTGGCTTCCGCCGGGGGTGTCACTGAGCAGCATTGTAGGGCACTGGACAGAGGGCAGAGAGCGAGGTCCTGGTTTTCATTCTCCCAACAACTCCCTCCCATGGCACTGTGGGCTGACATCTGAAACTTCACTGAAGGTTACAACCCCTGCTTTAACCTTTGTCATGGAGTTCCGCCTGTTTTTTCTGAGTCCTGACACAGATACCCATCTGATATGATCTTCAGGACAACTCCAACAGCTGTGAGTGTGGGTTTTAAGGTTCAATTCTCTGATATCAGTTTTGACTTTTGCCAGTCAATATCATGGAGCTTCCCAGATGGCTCAGGGGTAAAGAACCCACCTGCTAATGATGAGATGCAAGTCTGATTCCTGGGTCAGGAAGATCCTCTGGAGCAGGCAACACACTCCAGCATTCTTGCCTGGAGAATCCCAGGGACAGAGGGGCCTGGTGACATACAGTTCATGGTGTCGCAAAGAGCAGGACATGAATGAGCAACTGAGCATGCCAGTCAGTATCTATGCTATCTTGGACCAGTGACCTGCCCTCTTCAAGCTTCCTCATCTTGGGGATCCTAACAGAACCCAGATCAGAGTGCTGTCATGACAGTTAACTCAGGCATGTGGCATTGAACTTACCCTCACCGTGTAAAAGTGCTTGATTAAGTTAGTAATTATTATTTACAGTGATTCCTCCCTAGCTTTTCCGTTGCTGAAATGCTACCTGCCTGAAACTCCCACTTTTGTGATAAGCCTCTGCATTGCCAGAAGGCACTTGTTAAAATAGAAACACCTTGAGAATATCGGGGAAATCTCTGTACCTTCTATTCAATTTTTCAGTGACCCTAAAAATTCTCTAAAAAATAGTCTATTAAATAAAAAATAAAACAAAAATAGAAACACTGCAGGGAGACATGACACACCCAGCAGGGTGGACCACCTATCACTTTACGCAGTTATGCGCCCAGAAGGGACAAGTGTGGTAGGCAGGCCTGAGTGCATCGCCGCAGGAGCCCGGAGAAGCGAGGGCCCCCAAGCAGAAACCGAGGCCTCGAGAGAGAGGTCAGCCACAAGGCAGAGAAGCCAGCATGGGAACGGAGGTAGACGGGCACCCAGGGCCTGCGTCATCTGCCTTCCTGTCTTCCCAAGGGCAAGCCTGATATGTGAGCCAAGCAGCATGGGGGTCTCCCGAGTGTACCACCCCACCCCAGCACCTAATCAGGAAACTAGGGCTGTCCCCAAACCAGAAGTCACCAAGGCTGGAGACCCTAGCAAGGAAGCCCCTTCCAGAGCCAGCCAGGCCCAAAATAGACTCTTCACCCTCGATCCATCGTCCTTCCTGCCAGCTGGCAGGACTTTCTCCCTCTTGAGCCAACGCTTCTGTGGAATATTTAGACAGCAAGAGCATTTATCACAGTGATTTATTCTGACTTCCAGAAATGGAGACATCTAGAAACAGCCATCTGAGTAATATCACTTATATCCCCTGTCACTCTCTCAAACAATCCAGGAGAGAGAAAGATAAAGTTGCTGTAATTTTCCCCTGAGCAGGTAAAGCATGCGTATGTCTCCCTGCTCCCCGGCAAGCGTGCGGGGTGTTTCTGAAGCACTCTCCTCTCCCTCTCTAAGTAGCTTCAGGTACCAGCCAAACATGGGTGCCAATTCCAATATCCTCAGACTCCCCACTTGTTTGTTCCATCAATGCATTCTGTCCTTTCTCAGAGAGGATTAAACAGGGCCACATTCCACAGAACTATATAAGAAGGGAAAGAAAAATCTCTCTTCTGTGTCCTTCACATCCTCTATGATGTCTTCACTTTGTTTATATTTTAAACGATCTAGTCTTTTCCATTTAACATTTTTATCAAAGTAGAAAAGAAGACACTTATCAGTCCCCATCAAAACAAGACAGTCTGGAAATATTCAAACAAAACACTTCAAGGATATAAACAAGGTGGTTTCAAGGATCCTATTAATTCTTTCTGTGGCCTCCTACTGCATGAAAAGCCAAAATACTCTCAATGAGAAAAACCAGGACAACACTCCAACTGCTTTAAGATTGTAGAGGGACACACCAGGTGTGTGATCCATGCAAGGCAGAATTGCAGAAGAAAAATTTATCTTCCAAGTTTCTTTCCTCTTCCTCCCAGGAACAAAAAAAAACCAAATGTTACCTGTCACATTCCAACTCTATAGTTCCCAGATAAATATTAAAGTTTAAACTTCTCAGCACTCACTGCCACTAGATATCAGTAGGTTACTGTTAGTTTCCCATGCAATGTATTTACATTGCAACCCAATGTCAGAGAGTCTCAATGCCAATTCAAACAAGAGATCATGACAAAATAGGAAAAGTTCTAGAATTTACTATGTTCTGCTGCTGCTGCTGCTGCTGCTAAGTCGCTTCAGTCGTGTCCAACTCTGTGCGACCCCATAGATAGCAGCCCATGAGGCTCCCCTGTCCCTGGGATTCTCCAGGCAAGAACACTGGAGTGAGTTGTCATTTCCTTCTTCAATGCATGAAAGTGAAAGTGAAAGTAAGTCGCTCAGTCGTGTCCGACTCTTAGCGACCCCATGGACTGTGGCCCACCAGGCTCCGCCGTCCATGGGATTTTCCAGGCAAGAGTGCTGGAGCGGGGTGCCATTGCTTCTGGTCACCTTCAAATTCCCCCACATGAGGCAGTCAGAGTCACACACCCTAGTCAGTCATGGTTCCTAGGCAGAACCTGTACCATGGCATAATCATGTTTTGAGAGGATATCATTTAGCCTGTAGCATATCTGAATTCCCATAATAAAATTATAAAATGGAGCTCCATTGAATTTTTATAAGAACAATAGTTAAGATTATTCTAATCACAACTCCTTCAAATCCTTCACACAAGGATATAAGGATGACTGGAATGGATTGTTCTTTCTCACTAAATATTTTCAACCATGAAGTCAGAAGAGAAAGGTCCTAAAACCATCAACCTTCGATATAAAACAGAGCAGAAACAAATACAACAAAAGCTACATTTTTAGCTTTAAAAAAAAAATTCAATGAAAGAAAACTATGCATTGAAAACTATAACGTTGAAATCAAAGTTGACTATATTCTCATGTTCTAAATCCCCTCCTGCTCGTATGTGTTCTCCTTTATTACTTTACACTGACTTTTTCTAGGAATTTCTTTTTTAAAAAGTTGTCCCTTCTTCAAAGGTCACCATTTAAGATGTTAAAGGGAGCTGCAGATTAGAAGAGGAAAACACACTGACATACTAGGGAAAGGTCTCTTGGCAACAGCACTATTCCCCACTCTCCTCACCCTCAGGAAAGCCTGTCCTTCCAGCAACTCACTGTGCATGTCCAAAACCAAATGAAGCGACGATCCTCTAATGGATTCCCAATGCTGACACTGTGATCTGCCTTTATTTTAAATGCCAGTTCAGGTCACACTCCTCCATCGTCTCTCAAGATAAAAATTTCATTAATTTAGCTTAAAAAATATCGAAGCCACCACAACATAAAACCTTTTCCTCTCAAGACAGGAGCCTGCAAATCAAGTTGAATTTAAATTCTACCCATGACCAAGTAAGAGTTATCTCAGGAATGTACAGTTGGTTCAACACACTGGGAAAAAAAATGTAATAGACCATATTCATAAAGAACAAAATTACATGTGATAAAATCCAATACCTTTTCATAATAAAATGGATCAATAAACTAGGAATAAAAGGAAATTTTCTCAAGCTGATAAAAGGTGTTTATGAAATACCCACAGCTATCATCATACTTAATAATTAAAGACTGAAATTTTCCTACTAAGGTCAGGAACAAAATAAGGATGTCCCCTTTTCACTACTTCTATTCAAGATCGTTGGAGCAGGAAATGGCAACCCACTCCAGTACTCTTGCCTGGAAAATTCCATGGACAGAGAAGCCTGGTGGGCTACAGTCCAAGGGGTCACAAACAGTAAGTTTTAACTATGGAAATTGGGCAAGAAAGTAAAATAAAAAGCACCCAGTTTGGAGGGGAGGGAAGTAAAACTCTCTTTCTCCAGATGGCATGATCTTATACATAGCAACCACAAATAAACTACTCGAGCTAATTAATGAGTTCAGAAAGTTTTCGATACAAAAATCAACTGTATTTCTATACACCAGCAGTGAACAACCCAATATGAAATTAAGAAAACAATTTACAAAGGCATCAAAAGAAACACTTGGGAATAAATTTTACAAAAGAAGTGCAAAATATGTATACTGAAAACTATAAAACTGTTCAAAGAATTAAAGAAGGCCTAAACAAATGGAAGGATATCCCAGTTCACTGATTTGAACACTTAAAATTGTTAAGATGTTCAGATGATCCCCAACAAAAATACTCCCCAAATACAATGCCTATTAAAATCCCAGCTGGCTTCTTTGCAGAAATTGCCAAACCCAAATACACAAAGCAATTCAAGGGCCCCAGATCAAACAAAATAGTCTTGAAAAAAAAAGAGTTGGAAGACTTACCCTTCACATGCAAGATTTACTACAAGGTACAGTAATTAAGACAATCTGGTAGTGACATAAGAACACATAGGTCAGTGGAATAAAATAGTCTAGAAATAAACTCACATTCACAGTCAACTGATTTTTAACAAAGATGCCAGGATATTTCAATGGAGAATAGTCTTTTCAATAAATGGTTCTGAGATTGTATATAGACGTTCAAAAGAGTGATATTAAAATTCTAGCTCATATCATGTATAAAAACTAACTCAAAATGGATGAAAGACCTAAAAGTAAAAGGCAAAACTATGAATTTCTTAGAAGTAAGCATATGCATAAATCCTCATGACTATGGATTAGAAAGTTGTTTCTTAGCTATGACACCAAAAGCAGGAGCAAAAATAGGCAAACTTGATTTCATCAAAATTAAAATTTTGTTGTGCTTCAAATGACACTATCAAAAAAGTGAAAAACAGACCCTAGAATGAGAAAAAAAAAAACTGCAAATCATGGTGATAAGCAACTTATATCTGGATTATATAAAAAATTTGTAATCCAGTACTTTGGGCACCTCATGCGAAGAGTTGACTCATTGGAAAAGACTCTGATGCTGGAGGGATTGGGGGCAGGAGGAGAAGGGGATGACAGAGGCTGGATGGCATCAATGACTCGATGGACGTGAGTTTGAGTGAACTCCGGGAGTTGGTGATGAACAGGGAGGCCTGGCGTGCTGCGATTCATGGGGTCGCAAAGAGTAGGACATGACTGAGCAACTGAACTGAACTGAATAAAAAGACAACTCAATTTAAAAAATAGACAAAGTATTTATCTAAGCAATATAACAAAAAGGCCAGTAAAATATGAAAAGATGCTTACTAGTCTATCAAAAAAGTCAAAGTGAAATTGAAGTTGTTCAGTCGTGTCCTGACTCTTTGCGACCCCATGGACACCAGGCTCCTCCATCCGTGGGATTTTCTAGGCAAAAGTACTGGAGTGGGTTGCCATTTCCTTCTCAAGGGATTCTTCCCGACCCAGGGATCGAACCCAGGTCTCCTGCATTGTAGATGGACGCTTTACCATCGAGCCACCAGGGAAGTCCAAATGTGAAAGTAAAAGTCACTCAGTCTTGTCTGACTCTTTGCAACCCATGGACTATACAGTCCACGGAATTCTCCAGGCCAGAATACTGGAGTGGGTAGCCTTTCCCTTCATAGGAGATCTTCCCAACCCAGGGATCTATCCCATGTCTCCTGCATTGCAGGCAGATTCTTCACCAGTTGAGCCACAAGGGCAGCCCTACTAGTCTATAGGGAAATACAAATCAAAACTTCAAGATACAGCATTTATACCTATTAGGATGGCAATGATCCAAAGGACAGACAATAACTGTCTGGCAAGGATGTGAAGAGATAGGAACCCTCACATATTGCCAGTGGGAATGTAAAATGGTACAGCCACTTTGGAAAAATAGTTTGGCAGTTGTTCAAACAGTAACACAGAGTCACCATATGATGAGCCATTCTACTCTCAAGAGAATTCAAAACATATATCCACACAAGCACCTGGGTACAAATAGTCATAGCAGCATTATTCACTAGTCAAAAAATTGAAATAATTCAAATACCTATCAATGGATGAGTGGATACATAAAAGGTGGTACATCCATACAATGGACTATTATTCAGCCTTTAAAAGGACTAAAGTACTGATAGATGCTACAATATTAATGAACCCTAAGAACATTTTACTAAATATTGGGTTCAGTTCAGTTCAGTCGCTCAGTCGTGTCCGACTCTTTGCGACCCCATGAATCGCAGCATGCCAGGCCTCCCTGTCCATCACCAACTCTTAGTATTCTATAATTTCTTACAGAAAAATCCAAATGAACTTTTTGACCAACCCAATGAAAGATGCAGACACAAAAGATCACATATGGTATGACTATTTGTATGAAATGTCCAGAAGAGGCAAATTCACAGAGACCAAAAGCATGTAAGTGGTTCCTTGAGAATGAAGGAGAAAGGAATGGGGAGCAACTGCTAATGTTTCTGTCTGGAGTGATAAGAAGAATGAGATCTAGGATTAGTGTTAATAACAGTTTCACAATTCTATGAATTTACTTAAAACCAATGAATAGTACACTTTAAGAGGGCAAGTTGTATGGTATACGAATTATACCTTAAAACTTTGAACTTTAGTGGCATGTAGATTTTAAGAGTATGAAAATCTTGGTTTTAAAAAAAAAAAAATCAAGCAATTCCACTAAAAACTTACCATGAAACAGATAAGTATATAAAACTACAAACTAATAAAAATATCTAAAGTTAAGGGAGTCCTTAAAAGTATTCCAGAGAATTTCCAAGGGAATTCTTCAACAAATTATCACATCATACTACTGCTGTCACTGAAAGGTCAGGATAATGTGCTTGTTGAACAAGGCCAGACAATCCAAACCTAGAAAGTGGTCTGAAGATCCCAACTCAGTAACTCTTTAAGAAAACCCTTAGTCAAACAAAGTTTATCCCCCCAAAATTTCTTAACAAATCTTCATTATTAAAATGAGTACTGCCAATTTATTTCTCAAATAAGTAATTTGATAAATAAATTACAAATAAGTGAATTTTACAAGGCTCCAGATCCCAACCTAGTTGGTGGAATGTGTTTGGCTCTCTCCCAGTAACAAGTAGCTTCCTACAAAGTTACTTTGAAGAGGGAGCTGTCACACACCAGATAAAACCTACACGGAGTAATTTGTCAGCCAATACAAGCCATTAGTCAGCCTGGCTTCATGAGCCTATCACTTCATGTCATTTCTCTTTTGGGCTTCATCATCCTGAATTCTCTATCCCTCTTGTCCACTTTTAAACAAAGAATAGCATGACATGTACCTTGCACATGAGGACATTTAATTTTCTCTTTTCTGACCCAAACAAACTTTCTGTGCCTACTCCACAGTCTTACAGTGACCCTGACAACTGGCTCAATAAAAAGACAGTGAAATGTCTACTCAGAGAAGTTCAAAAAGCACACCCGTCTCTCTTCAGGATTTTAAATTTTAGCACACCTTAGAGAGGAAATCTGTCTCTCTCTTGAAGCTACTTCGCATTTTTTTTTCAGCTGCCAAGGGGATTCTTAAGTATAAAGATCCATTTTGCTTTTAGATTAGTACCAAGTATATGGATATAATGTCCATCTCACAGGGAAACATAACATAAAAAGATATAAAGTAGTTAAATAACCTTTAGCAAACATCTGCTCCACATGTAAGGTTACATGTGTACATGATAGTTGTCAACTGAATCAATCCTCTGTGAAAATGACTGGTTTTGTGTAGACTGACCCCTGATTCAGAATACTACAAGTATCACTCTTGCCCAGAACTGAGTAAGTGATCAATTCTTTGAAGCTAAAACAAGTCTCTGACTATCCAAACGAACTGCATAATTTGGTCACTCCAATTAACCAAGTACCCCTACGAAAACAAAGCCTCTAAATAATTTTCAGTTTTTTTTCATATTCTCAACATGTTTGTACAATGTTCAAAGATATGAGCTACACAGACTGCACCAGAAATGTCAAAAATAACAAGCCCTATTTTTAAGAAAAGGCTATATTATACATTTGAATTTTAAAAAAAGAAAAAGTTGAGTGCTGGGTGCTGATTTGACATCAACCTACCTCCTGGCAGAGCGGCCCAGTGGAAAGAGCAGAAATAAACAGGACAGGCAGGCAGCCCTGTGTTCAAAGTCCAGCCTGGCCATGAATTGGCTGTGGGTGAACTTGAGAAAGTCACTTTACTTCTTCAAACGTCTGCTTTTGCCTCTGGACAATGGAGATAATTATATCTAGCTTCTAAGGTTACGTGAGGATGCAACAATCACTGTCTCACGTAACACGGCATGTGGCACCAGACCCACCATCCGTCTCTATGCCTGGAGTAGGCACCTAACCTATACTGTCTCATTTACAAAAGAAACAATACTTTACTACTCATTTGTCACAGCAAATTTGTTTTATTATTATCATCCAGTGGTTACAGGTAGTATAGCATCCCAGTTGAGAGCTCCAGCAAACCAGTAACGAGACTTAACTTTTAATCCTAGCTGCACTGCACCCAAATAAGTAGACTTACACAAAATTTCTTAACCTTCCAAACGCAGTCCTTTTCCCTTGTTCTTCCAGTCCCTTTGTCTTTAAAGTAGGGATGAGACATTCACATAAATTGCCTAACAAGGTGCCTGATACACATTTGAGATTACTGCTATTACTTATCAAGATTCTTATATGAGCTTTTTTTTTTCTTTCTCTTGAATTACTTTATGTACCCGTCTGCTGAATCTCCATCATGGCAGCAAAAACAACATCCCAGAAACACCTGCAGACACCTGCTTTCTGCCTCCTGCACCCAAGCTTCCTAGCCAAATGAGCTAGGCCTGCCTGTTATCTGAATGATCATTCTAACTGTAACAAAAATAAGCTTGAAAAGCTAATGATAAATGATGCATGCTAAGTCATGCCGGGAATCTAGAGAGGACATCTGGCTTTGCCAGAGTGCACAACCACATCTGAGCAAGTAACTCTCCAGACTGGCAAGGTCTAGGTCAAGCCACCTAGTGAGGCTATAGAGTCTAGGTCTACTCCAGGGATAGGCGTGATAGAACAGAAATGCTGAATTAAGCACTGTGTAGAAATGGCCCTTTGTATCAAAGCAGCAGTTTGCACAGATTAGCAGCCAGCTAAAACATATATTTTGATGAGCCATGTAAATAAGCTCTAGGAAAGCTGGACAAGACAGATGGAATCAACATTCCTAAGGGGAGGGCACTGCTTTGTAACTTCCATGAAAGACTCTGCATTACTCACATACTTGGGCATAAGAATGAGTAAGGGTGATGCGGACAGAAGCAGCCTGACAAATCTGCACAAACGTGAGGGTGAATTTCTGAAGCAGCCACCTACGGAAAAGAAAGAACATACTTGGGAGACCTGGACTCTTGACCCTCTTTCAGTAGGTAGCCCAGGATGCCGATTTTTATCTCATCTGCCCCAAGTCATCACCTCTCATCCTGATCCTATGCAGAGTATTTTTAAATTCTGAAATGGAATGTGCAAAATGTGGGAGGAGAGCTAAAAAATAAAATAAATTTCTCATAAAATGTCAAGAAGTGTGCAGGCTCACACTTCCTCTATCATTCCATTCATTGCTCTTCCTCTTCCCTCCACAGAGAACCTTCTCACCTCCTCTCTCCTTACCACCTGCACTGGACTCCAACTCAAGGGAGAGGCCAGGTCTGGAAATGGATTACAGAAAACACAGCACAGGTCACACTGTCTTGGCCCTCCTGGTCTCCCAGCTATAGGTCCCTCCTTGCCCACTCCATTCCATCAGGCACACGATTGTGTCACTTCTCTGCTCAAACACAGGGAACAACTTTCAACTGCCCGCTTAATACCAGCTGGTAACTCGTAGCACACACAGAGTACCAGGACTGTATGAGGCTTTCCTTCAGTATTCCCGGTGCTCACAATGACCCTGGAAGAAAGTTATTCTGCTATTATTATTGTTACCCCCAGTATTCTTCTACCACCATATCTGGTCACATCTATACTTGCAGTATCATTGCTTGAGTCCTCAACAAACTGAACCTGCTGCTTCTTATTCAAGCCTTTGGCTCTTCCCCTTTGGTTCTTGCCTGTGGCTTTCCCTCTAACAGAAATGTCCTCCTACTTCTGAGGCACTTCTTTTCAAAGGAGGTCTAGACACACTTCCTCCACAAGGACTTTTTATACCTCTTAGCCAAAAATAATGTTTTCTCTTCATTATTAGAGATATTTTTGTAGCCTGCCAGGCTCCTCTGCCCATGGAATTCTCCAGGAAAGAATACTGGAGTGGGTTGCCATGCCCTCCCCGAGGGGATCTTCTCGACCCAGGGATCAAAGCTGTGACTTTTACGTCTCCTACACTGGCAGCCGTGTTCTTTACCACTAGTGCCACCTGGGAGGCCCCCTCTCATTGGTAAGTTCTGTCTTTTCTCTAATTTACCTTTTTCATTTGTGTGTTAAAAACAGTATCAAAACAAGCCTTCTACAGTCTTATATTTTTCAAAGCATATCTAATAATGGTTACTCAAGGCTCTGGTTGACTGTAGTAAGTGGACCTGAAGAAATTAAGGGAAGAAGCTATGCAGAAAACTTTCTGTGCCTACTCTATCAACTAGTCTGAGTGACAAGATTATCCAGATTTTCATTTAGTTAAGCTTGCAGATTAGGAGTAATAAACTAACATTTAGCTTCATACCTTTTCTCTATCACTTTGCACACTAGAGAAGATGGTATTTCAGTATTTTCAGCTTGTTCACAGGTCTCCATGGAAGTTTAGTGCAAATTAATGACCCTGAAACCTTACATCTGTTTTGTTTCTGATTTTAGTAAACTGTTTTTCACAACCTGAGATCAAGTTATTTACACTCAGGCTTATAGGTATTTGGGAACATCTACTATTTCTATCAGCAGACATGATAGAACTGTCAACTTTCATAATATGCTAATTATTATTCAACAAATAATTAGAACATAGCATCTCCCCTAAGTCAGCAAACAGGCAGGACAAGAAAAGAATGTGTAAACACTCAGGTGAAGGAACATGAGTACATAATCGAAGGATTAAAAAGATTAGATGAATTCTGAATCTCTTTAAGAAAAGTCTAAGGTGGCTCTGGAAGAACATGCATATTTGAAAGGGAAATGGAACCCAGCCAGAGAGGAGAAAAAGATAGATGATGAATAATGAGGGACTGACGTGTAACAGGCAAATATGAGAAAAAGACTAAGGAGTTACAAAATGAATCAAGATGAGAAAAAGCATGAAACACAAGGGAAAATCAAAATCCACGGAGGGTGAATTTTTTAAAAAATCAGAAAAATAACTGTAGCCGAGACATTCTGTAGTGGTAAGAGCAATAGTTAGGAAAGGCTAAGGAAGCCTGCGGTGTTGGGGCAGGGGTGGCAGAGGCAGTGGTAAGGTGGAAGTTTAATTCCACAGCGGTTTACTGAAGTCCTACCCAGGACAAGCTGTCATGTCAAGAGCTGCAGAGCCCACAAGACAAAATAAGAAAGACCTCACTCTCCAGAAGCCTAATGAGATGATGAAAACAAAGCCAGCACCATACCTAAAAACCACGATAGATGGCAGATGGAGATGACTGCCAGGAGAGAAGAACCCAGAGATGAGGAGGAAGAGGACTAAGCTCCACTGTAAAGGACGTGACTCACCACCACTAACACACTTGTCCATGAGCACAGGAGTCATTCAAGAGAAGACAGAGTTCAATAAACACATGAAGGCCATTCTCATACTCACAAACACAGCACAGGAGAACTCCAGTAGAGAAGGGGTCCGCAAACTGTGGCCCCTATGCTAAATCCAGGCCATTGCCCATCTGTACGTGGTCCATGAGCTATGAAAGAGTTTTATATTTTTAAATGGTTAAAAAGAAAGGTCTTAGAACATATTTTGTGACATGTGAAAATTACATAAAATTCAAATTTCAGTGTCCATAATAAAGTTTTATTGGAACACCGCCACTTAATTACAGATTGTCTATGGTTTCATTGGCACTATAATAGCAGTTGAGAAGTAGTAACAGAGACCTTTTGGGCCAGAAACCCAGCCTAAATATTTACTATCTGGGTGACAGTGAAAGCTGACTGACTTCTGCTTTAAGAGCATGCCAGGCCTCTTCAACACAAACGTCAAGCATGAATTCTGTCACTTTCCAAAGGATGAGACAGGAGAGCTGTGTAGTTTTGTCATTACACAGCAGGCTCTGTCGTCACAAGGACGGGGTTCCAGTCCGGATCCCTCAGTCACCAGCCGTGCAATCTGCCAGTTTATTTAACTTGTCAGAGCCTCAGTTTCCTCACCTGCCCAGAAGAACACTATCAGTCCACACCAACCGACCAGCAGTTAGGCTTACCAGGAGCTGGACAGGCTGTGGGTTCTTGGCCTTCACCTTTTAGCTCACATAGAAGTTCTTTTTTCACATGCCCATTTGAGATGTTTATATGTACACAACACAAAGGCACTGGTCACACAGGGGCACAAAAGACTAATCCCAAATCACAAATCAATTGTTTTGCTAACATCAGTCATTTTTAATGCCTTTTTAAACCACAAATCCCTTTGAGTATAATCATGCATTCATTTACCCAACAAATAATTGAGTTCTGTGATTGCCAACTGATATTCTGTTGGGGAAACAGACAACAAATACAAATCTATATACCCTTACACACATTCACATATAGCTATTGTAGTTATTTATATACATATATAAATAACTACCCACACAATTTTATTATGTATAGACATATGGAGAGAGAGTCAACAGACTAGATGTGGAGGATGAGAAAATGCAAGAAACTGAATACAAGTAAGAGATTTTTGCTGTGAGCAACTGGTGCCATTTTCTAAGATCAGCAATTCCATGGGAGAAGCAGCTACAAGGAAGAAATCCCGAGTGTGCTTTGGGGCAAGATTGAAATACCAATCAGACACCCTAGTGATAATGCTGAAGAGGGATTTAGACAGAAGAGTCTGATGTTCTTCAGTAAAGTGATGGATACATGCACAGATTTGAGAGTCTTCTGTACTAAGTTAGCATTTAAAGCCCTTGGACCAGCTGAAATGACTTAAATATGCAGATAGAAAAGGGGGGGAGTACACAGGAGAGCACCCTGGGGCCCTTCAGCACTGAGAGGTCAAGCAGAGAAGCGAGGAAGGTCTAAGAGGATGAACAGCCAGAGAAGGAGGCAAAGGGAACACGAAGTCACGAAAGCCTAGAGTTAAGACTATTACTAATACAAGGAGAAATGGCCCTCCTTGTCCATTGCTGCTGAGCAGCTGCAGCTGCAGCACAGTGCCCTCTGGGAGCACCAGGATGGAGGCAACTCGAATGGAGTCGTCTCAGTGAAGTGGTGGGCAGTGAAAAGCTACTGGAATGGGATAAGAAAAGAATGAAGTGAGGAAGTGAAAAACGTAAATATCTCTGATGAAACCAAGAACTTTTATCCCAGACCAAAAAAAAAAAAAGGCAGCACACTAACATATGAAGCATCAAGTATTAGGGGACTGGGGGGATTACACAGTAGAACTCTCTAGAAGTATGAACCCCCTAAGGTTCTACGTACTCTATTAAAAAACCCTGGTCCACAGTGGAAACATACCGCCAAGGCAAACTCCACACTGCCAACCAAAACCTACAGTCATGAAAACATGGACAATTCCAGGTATTTGGAGGTCTCCTGTCTTTCCCATGAAGTTAGCTCCCTTTAGAATGTGGCTCTTTTTCATAAAATGGAATCACTGAGATTCAGAAAGAACCCACAGGCTTCATTATGGTGAACTAAGGCAGATTCACTCTAGCTCTTTCATGGACTTGTTTAAGAGAGTCTGTTCAACTGAGGGGTGGGGAGTTGGGGGGCATCAGAGCTCAGATACCTTAATCCTATTACCTGACTTGCTTTTCCTGCCATCTCAAGTTTAGGAGATTGTGACTGGCATAAGGATTTCACCAAGAAGGCAGTTGAAATAGTCTTATTTTTCTAGAAAAGCCTCTAGTGCCAAGTTAAGCCAATGAGTAGCCAGGACATCATACTGTCAGACCCTACAGAGTCTGAATTTTTAAAAGATAAAGTAGTATTCATAGGACTAATTTTTCCACCTCTCGTTTGCTCCTAAATCTCAACTTTGGCTGGCATGTTGCCCTTTCATATAGGGGAAAGATACCAAACCATGTATGTCAGGCTTACCACATTTCTTACAGCCATGCTGAGATGTAATGCACAGATAACCAGGGCTTGTCTGGATCATGCTTTACAACTCACTTAAGCACAGACACCAACTTTTAGTAGCAAAAGAATCTGAACTAGAAACGGTTCATGCTTGTTCTTCTATCTCCTCCAGCAACCCTCTACCATACACTGCCTTTCAGAAGGCAAAACCAAGGTGAGGACCAAGAACCAAGCACTGAGTTACAGCCGAGCTGTAATGGAGCTCACTTTTTAAGGATGAAAAACAATTAAGTTAAATAGCCATGTATCTAACTATATGAAATTTTCAAATGAAGATACACACACACATATATATAAAGAAACTTTCAAGTTGGGATTATTGTTTTTTAAAAAAATGTAAGAGAACAGGGTGGTCAGGGAAAGACTCTCAGAAGAGGTCATGCATGAGCTGAGATATGAATAACAACAAGGTGTCAGCCATGGGAAAAACTGAAGAAGAGTGTTCTGTCTATGCTTTTAAAATCCTGCTTTCAATATCAGACTTGGAACCACTGGAAAATAACCTAGACTAAGCCATTTAGCAGCAGTATTGCTAACAGCAGAAAAAATAAATATGAACTCCTGGGATTGCCTATAAAAAGGAGTGAGTCATTACTTCTTTTATGAGGTTTTCAATGACTAAGAGAAACAGGGAGCTCAGAAAAATTACAACTGCTTGTACTTTTACTGCCTGTGTCCACGAATTACATCATCTGCCCTTGGTATCTATCCCTAGAGTAAGTCTATGTTGCTAAATTATCAGTCATGACTTCCGAATATCACAAGCAGGGAAGGGTTTAGTTCAATTAGTCTAAGCAATTGTACAAATTTTATGCAAACTAAGGAAAAGGACTGAAACCCAGAAAATGAAACATAAGATGCAGAAAGTAGAACGTTGAATATGCTGGGCTCAACGCTGGGGCTTCTCAGGCGGCACAATGGTAAAACATCCGCCTGCCAGTGCAGGAGACTCAGGAGACATGGGTTCAATCCCTGGGTAGGGAAGAACTCCTGGAGTAGGAAATGGTGACCCAGTCCAGTACTCTTGTCAGGAGAGTTCAATAGGCAGAGGAGCCTGGTGGCCTTTGGTCCATGGGGTTGCTAAGAGATGGACACAACTGAGCATGTATGTAACGTTGCCTAATACCTTGATAAATTTCACTTGCTGATTCTGATAATTACACTGTCCAGTATTTTTAAAAATTCAAGCATAATTTTACTGACAACATCAATATCTGTATCAACTTCACCAAAATTCTCTGTCAAAAAGAAAAAATTTTCCTAGCATAATATCAGAATCAAAATTCAGGTACATCCTGCTGCTAAAACAAAGTCAGCTCAAAGTGAAAGTCATTGATTCCCTGGTGAAAATCCATTTGCTGGGACTGATTCATTTTTGCCTCAGATAAAACACAGACAGTGTAGGCTATTTAACACTAATTTGTACCATACTGTTTCAAAAAATTGATCACTTTCATGTTTCATTTAGGGAAAAAAAAAGACAACGATTTAACTGTTTGTAACTGCTTCATCATCTTCAACATGGTTCTCCTACCTTTAAGAATGAGCAAGTTTATGATTACCTACAGCAAAACTCAGAATCCACCTGCCAATGCAAGAGATGCAGGCTTGATCCCTGGATTGGGAAGAGCCCCTGGAGAAGGAAATGGCAACTCACTCCAGTATTCTTGACTGGAAAATCCCATGGACAGAGGAGCCTGGTGGGCTACAGTCCATGGGGGTTGCAAAAGAGTCAGACATGACTTAGCAACCAGACAAAAACAGCAAAAATCAGAGGTCTAAGACACCAGTAGTTTGCTGCTCCTTTTTTCTCGAACTTTCCTCTCCTCTCCCCTATACTCTAGTGGAATTAAAGAAATAGAAGGAGGGGGGTAGAAAATGTGTAGACTTCCATGTCACTGCCACCAATACTCAAGTCTTACAGAATTTTGCAAAACTAAGGTCTAAAATGACTGGCAATCACTCACTCAAAGCTCAGGCCACAATTACTAGCTACAATGTTCACAACTGTACCTAAACAATGCTCCTTTAAGGTCCTCTATTAAAAACGAGAGAAACATCACACATGTCCAAAACATTCAGCCAAGCAAAAGGAGGAAATGAAATGGATGAGAAATAAAACAGATATTCAGAGACAGAAGTATGCCTTGATCATGTAGGATTAAGCCTCTTATAAGCTAACACTAGGACAGAAAAAAAACACCACTGGATATGCAATGACAAGTGAAGCTTTAGATAAATTCCTGCAAAGAAAGCAAAACTTCCAAACAGAGGGTATATAGGTCCTAACTCACCTGATAAAAGTAACTGTGTCACAGCAATCCTGAACTAGGATAAATAGTTATAGGAAAATCCTTCATTGGCTGAGAGAGAGAGATTTCTAACCAGGAAGAAGTTCAGGGTCTTCAGAACCATCAGCAGCATCCAGGTCTCTTTTTATTTTAGTTGTGCAATGGGAGAGCCTTATCCTGAAAGCTTATTATTTAAATGTATTATCATCCAATGAATACAAAGTTTAGAAGGTTGATGAAAACATATCTTCTCTCAATTTGATTCTGAATCTTAATGAGGCCACATCGAGTGGAATTAAAACAGAAGGGGAAAGAATGTGTTGACTTCTGTTACTGCCTTTAGACACGTATCAAATAATAAAAACAAACATATATACTGTCCTCTTCTAGTGTTTAAGTGTGTTGTCAGGCAGTGTGTTGCCTCACTTAATTCTGAGAAGCACCTTATAAAAAGGTGGGTACTATTATTATCCTCAGTTAACAGATGAGGAAACTAGGGCACAGATAAGTTAAGAAACCCAATCGCAGTGCTTGAAAGCAGCAGAGTCAGAAAGCAGTATCAGTCTGGCTGGCTTCCCAAAGGAAGTTCTTAGTTCCATAGTTATTCCTTGATGCTCAACAGGAGACCTTTAGTCCTCAACTCTGCTCTGTGCTATGTCCTTTAAAAAAGCATCTCTTAATCTCTCAGCAACTCAGTCACTTCTATGACTCTGAAATAGTACAGATTTACTTTACAAGTCACAGTGAAAGTTCACAACAGAATGAAACATTCTGTGGGAAGAGCACTGGTGTCCAAATTACTGAGTCACAGTTTTTGAAAGTTAGGTAAGCTCACTTTGAAAGGGCACTCAGACCATCAACAAACTTCATAACAAGCCCACAGAGGGTTCTGACAAAGGTCTTCAGGGGCCTTGAATTCTGACAGGGGAGAGAGGTTAAGCTGATATATAGTTATTATAAACATACAATAATTAAATACACCAAGAAGATGGAGTTGGTCTCAACGTGTCAAGACAATGGATAGGGTTTGTTTCAGAAAGGCTTCCTGAAGTTTAAAAGGCCTGTGGGCTGTAATTTTTCGGAAGGAAAAGAAACGAAAAAAAAAAAAAAAAAAAAGAATATTCCTCCATACGTAATGGGTAGCCTGGGCAAATCTTCAGATTGTGAGCCTGAGTTCCGGCCAGAGTATTTATAGAGCTCAAATGGACAAAAGCTAATTTCTACTTAAGACATTTCTTAGAAGACAAATGTAAGAAAAATATTGCTGCCATGCTATTTTCTTCTACCTCTAGGCTATTTTTCCCCAAATAATGAAATAATTTTAATAAAAAAAAATGAATAATAAAACCCTGAACTATTTTTAAAGTCTGAAAACATCATATCTTTCTTTCTGTTGCCAAGCAACATACGTTTGCTGTGATAAAATCTGAGACCTTGATTAATATTCTCAGTCGTATAGAAAGGTTATAGAAACAGGATATCTTGATTACAGAATGAAGGCTTTTTTTTAATAAATAACTGAAAAGAAAACAGTAAGAAATGAAATAGGACTCATATCAAACCACTGCATTTCTACACTGGAAACAGAAAGCCATGAATTCTTCAATTTCAGAAAACTCAAAGTACAGGGCTAATAATAAAGGGGGATTCTATGCAGATACTCAAATTGCTGCAGCCATATGAAAACATAGCAATGTCACTGCTACTATGTTAGCTTTAATTAAGTGCTTTCAGTGACTGAATGGTTTTTCGTTAGCATTTGCATCTTTCAGTGCTAGACTTCACCTAGCTGATGGTAACAGAGCTGGGTAACTGATGGTAAACAAAGCAAAATGAAGAGTTCTTCCTCTCATGAAATCCAGAGTCTAGAGGAACTTGCTGCACTCATCATCCTCATTTTATAGATGAGGAAATTAAGTAACTTCCCCTCAGAGCTAGTTAGTGGTAGGCGTGGAATTGCAACTCAAGTCTGTTTTGACTCCAGAATCTACCACAGTTCAGTGCTCGTGCCCTAACTTGAGAGGTGAAAATTCCATTGTGCTTCACAATAACATCACACCTAGGAAACAGTAGTTTTTAGTTCTACGTGACTCAGTTTAAAGGGAGCCTTGAATTCCTCTAGACACATTCTAGTTTGTCAATCAGGAGAGTGGAATATCTGGAAAATATATCAGGAATACTCTCCAGGTTGTCTGACCAGCAGAGAAGATTTAGGTGAAGATGTGATAAACATCTATATAACAGAAAATTTTTACATAGAAAAAGTATGAGACTTATTCTATAAAGCTTTGAAACAAGAGTAGAACCAAAGATAAAATAATGGGTGGAGGATAAGAAGGGGCAGATTTCAGTTCAACAAAAATAGCTTTTTTGACACAAAAATTTGTCCAAAGTTGGTTATAGGTAGTTTCAGAACAAAATGAAGACACTTCCCTGGTGCCCCAGTGATGAAGAACCCACCTGCCACTGCAGAGGACACAGCCTGGATCCCTGGTCAGGGGAGATCCCACAGGCTACAGGGCAACCAAGCCTGTGCACCACAACTACCGAGCCTGTGCTCTGGAGCCCGCAACCAGCAACCACTGCGCTCGCTCACCTGCCGCAGCCACGAGAGCCCTCACACCGACAGCCTGTGCTCCACACAAGGGGAGCTTCGATGAGAAGCCCGCACGCTGTACCCGGAGAGCAGCCCCTGCTCGCTGCAGAGAAAGCTGGCGCACAGCAACAAAAGCTCAGCACAGCCAAACATAAGTGATTTTTTTTAATATGCTTAAAAAATGAAGTCTCAGGAACTGAAATTCTTCAAGTGGAGAACAGCCAATAAACCATGGACAGTGATATGGATGATGTATGAGAACTCGAGGTCGGATCAAATAGTTTCTAAAAATCCATCCACTTCAATATATTATCATTCTAGAAGAAAGTCTTATACTTTAGTTTTTGACACATACGTACATACATATAAAATTCAGGCAACCAGGCATATATTCCTGCATGTAGAAGAAAAAACTCGTTTTTAATTTTCTTTTAAAATTATGTTGACTATATCAAGGAGAAAAGATTCAATGAGGTGCCTATTTATCTTTAACAACTCTCTCTAAGGCTTGCTATAAAAAATCAAAACAATGACAGCCAACATATAGCAGGAGTGGGCTGAAGGAAACCCAAGAACCAGGAATCAAAGAAGAGTTAGCAAATATAAATGAATATTCAAAACCCTAAATCCTCTACCAGCAAATCTGTAAGGTTTCCAGTTCAGAGAATATATATTGGTCCTATCACAGGACCACTGAGTATCACTGTACATTTTATAGTCTCTGTGAATTGCACTCTGTGGAGCTGTTCAAGGCATAATTTGCCAGGCCATATGCCCCAACCCTGCATATCCTTCATAAACCAAGAGCACATAACCAACCCTCTTCCAGTTAGAAGAAACATGTTGAGTTCCATGTCCCCTAGTGCCCATGGCCTTGTAAGCTCAAGTTACCTTTTCACCAGCCCCTCATGACAGAGGATCATATGTATTTTACAAGACTGGCTAAGACAGTGATCAAATTCATGATCCTGATTTCACTGGCCCACTGCTCTAAGACAATAAGCTAAGCAAGCACCCTGTTTGGTTATGGCCGAAAACGAAAATCAAAATCAGCTCACTATTAATAAAAATCATAATAATTTCCTTTAAAAAAAGGTCACTACTTTTCTGACCTTGGACTTTTTTTTTTTTAACAAACCAGCTATGAAAGATAGAAATTTCTTTTTTTCAGCTTGTCCCGCAGTTAAGGACCAATAATACAGAATTGCTTGAGGTTTCCCATATATAATATACAGTATTATTTAGCTCTCTTCCCTTTTCGTCATCCTAGGAGATTTTCTGCTGAGAGTGGAGGGTACAGAGGCTGAAAAGGAAAAGGAGACTTAACTATGGTGTTAAAATGTCTGAAACAGTTATAGAGAGGAACAAGAAAAAAAGATATTAACTGATTCCATTTTTTTAATGTCTAATTTGCAGATATGATGTTAAACACAGAAAATTCTAAGAAATCCAAAAAACTATCAGAACTAATAAATGAATTCAGTAAGACTGCAGGATATAGAAATCAACTCTATTTCTATACATTAGCAATAATCAAACAAAAATAAAATTGAGAAAAACCAATTCTATTAACAAGGCCATCAAAAAGAATAAAGCTCATATAAATAGATTTAATAACAGAAGTGTAAAACCTATGCACTGAAATCTCCAAAACATGATTGAAAGACATTAAAGAAAATCTAAATTAATGGAAAGACATCCAATGTTAACGAATCAGAAGACCTGATACTCTTAAGCTGACCATATTCCCCAAGTTGGTCCCCTGATTCACTGTAATCCCTATTTAAATCTCAGCTGAAGGACTTTTCAGTGGTTAACAATCTGAACTTCCAAAACATGGGGCCTGGGTTCAATCCCTGGTCAGGGAACTAGATTCCACATGCTGAAAATAAGACTTCACATGTTGCAACTAAAGGTCCTACATGCAAGAACTAAGACCTGGAACAGCCAAATAAATATTTTTTAAAATCTGAGCTGCTTATTTTTGAAAAAATTAAGAAACTGATATCAAAATTCATAGAGAAATTCAAAGGACCCAGAATAGCCAAAATAATCATGAAAAAAAAAAGTTGGATGATTCACATTTCCTGATTTCAAACTTACTACACAGCTGTGGTAATCAAGACAGTATGGTACTGGCATAACGACGGACTTATAGACCAATGAAGAGAACTTTCATAAATCTAAGGGTTTATTTTTGACAGGGGTCCCAAGTCCATTCAATGGGGAATAGTCTTTTCAAAAATGATGCTGGAGTAACTGAACACCCACACACAAAGCAATGAATCCGTACTTCCTACCTCATCCCACGCACAAAGAAAAACACAAAATGGGCTTTAGACCTAACTGTAAAAGCTAAAACTATAAGATCCCTAGGAAAAACTTTGATGAGCTAGGGCTAAGCAGTGGTTTCTTAGACATGACCCTAGAAGTACAAGCAACAAACTAAACTGAACTTCAACAAAATTAACACCTTTTATGCTTCAAAGGTGGAGAAGGAAATGGCAACCCAATCCAGTACTCTTGCCTGGAGAATTTGATGGACAAAGGAGCCTGGTGGGTTACAGTCCATGGGGTCGCAAAGAGTCAGACACGACTGAGCGACTAACACAAACACACACACACACATGCTTCAAAGGACAATACCGAGGACAAAATGACCTACAGAATGGTGAAAAATATTTGTAAATCTGATATGTATACTTGATAAAGGACCTATATCTAGAACATATAAAGAAGATTTACCACTTAAAAAGAAAAAACCAGCTTTAAAATGGGCAAAAGAATTGAACAGACATTTCTCCAAAGATGACATACAAATGGTCAAGCACATGGAAAGATACTCAAAAAACT